>NC_133618.1:420243465-420613465 GCF_048593235.1 Sminthopsis crassicaudata | reverse complement strand
TGGGATGCAAGCGGAAGGGCCAGCAATGTGCAGATGAAATGCTACGGTGGAGTGCCTGCCACAGGCTGGGGCCTGGGGACTTACCCTTAAAGGTCAGGCCTGTGCAGCCAAGCTAATCCACTCTCCAAAGAAATCTGGAAAGATCCAGAGAATTTTGGAGAGCTTCTGCTCAGAGACTCAATAGATCAATTACTTGTCTCCACTTTGCTTTTATGGCAAGAGTTCTTGGCTTGAATTTACAGCCTTAGCCCTTCTCTTAAATACTCTTGTTCTCCTCAATAGACTATTCTGATGAGTCCCCAAAACCAGCAGCTGCTTGCGGAAACACTTCTCTTTTTGGAAGTGAAGACGCAAGCTCTCCACAAGCCAAGTAGCCCTGTCAGGATCCAACAGTAACCTTTTCCCAACCTATCTCTCTTCTATGTGAGGGGCTTCCCAGGGGAGAAGGGGTGGAGACAGAGGATAGATCTTCTAGTAGGGAGAGATGAAGCAAGAGGTACTGGCTGCGTGAGGATGCTTACCGTAATTCTAGGATGCTGGTCACGTTCCGAGAAGGGAAAATGCGCCGGATGTAATTAAAATCCCCGACAAAAAGACTCCCATCGATCCCCACAGCCAGAGCCACAGGAGCCAGAAGCTTGTTCCCTTCGGCAAGACCATTGCAGCTGGGACAGGAGATGCTCCTCCTCCGTCCATTCCCCATGATGCTGGTGATGATGGCAGGCTGCTGGGTCAGGAACTGGTTCTCCCCAGTACCCTTATGGAGGATTCCTAGGAAAGAGGAAATGGGAATGATTACCAGAAATCCTTAGAGAAAAGTTTCTGTTGGCCCCATGGTGAATGGGTCAGGGATGATGGGTGGGTGAGAAGGAAGAGAAAAGAGAAAAATCAGGTAATGATCACCTTCAGGGAAATGAGAGTGTATTTTATCCCTCCAGAACTGCCTGGGAATAAGTAGTATGGCTGATGTGTATTATAGACTAGTAACTGAACCTGTGATTTCATGGGTATAAGGAACTCCCTAATGAAGAGACCCCCTTTACTGATATAGGTTGGCACCTTCTTTGCAACTTACAATCTTAAGGAGTTGCCTAAAGCATTGAAAGTTGACTTGTTCAGAACCACAGCCAGTACATATTAGAGAATCTGGGTCTTCCTGGCTTTAGACCAGCGTCCAATCTACATGGAGTTCCTCCTATAATGAAGCACACACATAAAGCTGCTCCTCCTATAATGAACAGGTAGTTCACACTACGGTACTTTCTGTGTCTCTGGCCATCCATGGAGGCATGAGGGCAAAGGCTCAGGAGGCATTTGTCTCCAACTTGCAAAACTCTTGGAAACTATCCATTCCCTGGGGGAGTGTGTGAAGGGGGCTGTGCTTAAGCACCTGCAGCTACCACATCAATGTCCTAGCCATAACCCTAGAGATCAGCTTGAACTGGATTCTATGTGTGTGTGTGTGAGAGAGAGATGTGGGGTATGCAAGCAGAGCTGTCTCTTACATTCCCCATCCTGCATCCCTACTTTGTTCATCTCGTTCCCTGACATCTCTATTCTAGGCCCTTATTCTTTCTCCTGTATCTCTGTTATTCACGTCAGCCACTTTCAGGCATAAATCTATTACTGGCAATAAATCATGCCTCTATTTACCCTGGGCAGCTAGATAGTGCAGTGGATAGAAAGTCTGGCCTGGGGACAGGAAGACTCATCTTCTAAAATTCAAATGTGGCCTCAGACACTTACTAGCTGTGTGATCTTGGGCAAGTCACTTAACCCTTTTTGCCCCAGTTTCTTCATCTATAAAATGAGCTGGAAAAGGAAATGGCAAACCACTCCAGGATCTTTGCCAAGAACCTCCCAAATGGGGCCCTGAAGAGTTAGACATGACTAAAAGGACTCAACAGCAACTGCTGTTGCTCATCCCATTCACCAGTTCTTTCCCAGTTTTTTCTTGTATAGTCCCTTTCTGCTCTACATTGGGGAACCCTTACTTGAGTATGAGTAATCTTTCCTTTATTCTAGATCATTTTTTTTTGCTTTTTTTCCTACCATGTCTCAGGAGAATGCCAAACAACTTCACTATCCTTGTGATCTCCCAGACTATAACACCTTTCTCTGGTACTACTTTCTATACGTATTATCTCTGTTAGAATTTAAGCCACTTTAGGGGAAGACCTGCCTCATTTTTATATTTATGTCCCCAAGACAGCACAATGTCTGATATATTATAAATCAATAAATGCTTTTTCTTCCATTCATTCATTCATTTGTGGACACATGGCTGTGGTTTGAAGAGGCCACATTGTCCACTGCTATCTACTAGCTGAAGGATCCATCTTTTTGCTCCCTAAAGAAACATCAACCCTAAAAGAGCATCAACAACTATCATTAACTTAATAATGAGACTAACAGTGACATGGCCAAACTTTATTTGGAAATTTCTATCTCTTTTCCTAGGAGGAACAAAATTCTTGAATCTAGCTAGACATCTTAAACTCAGCATGTCCCAAACTGAACTCATTAGCTTTCCCCCTGAGCTCTCCCCCTCTGCTACCTTCCCTATTATATCACAGGATAAAACTTTCTCTCACTCCTTCAGGCTTACTACCCAGAAGTCATCCTAGATTCTTCACAAATCTCACCTATTACATCCAATCTGTTGGCAAGGCTGGTTGCAACAACCTTTGCAACATGTCGAATATGGCCCCTCTGACATTGCCAGTGCTTTAAATCCTTATCACTTCACTGCTGGATTATTGAACGGCCAGATGATGGATCTCCAATTCATCCAGTCATCAAAGTGATTTGGTAAAGTAAAAGTCTGACTATGTCAGCCCCTCTACCTCCACCCCCTTTCTACTCAATAAACTCCAGTGGTTCCTTATTGCTTCAAGGATAAAAAACAAAACCCTCTATTTGGCATTCAAGCCCCTCATAACCAAGCTCCTTCCTATCTTTCCAGTATTACACCTTACTCCCCACCATATACTCTCTGATCCAGCAACTCTTGCCTCCTTGCTGATTCACAAATAAGACATTCCATCTCCTGACTCTTCAGCATCTTCACTGACTGTTCCCCATGCCTGGAATGCTTTGTCTAGAAATTTCACTGGCTTCCTTTTAAGCCCCAACTAAAATTTCATCTTCTGCAGGAAGTCTTTCCTAACTCCTTTGAATTGAAGAGTCTTCCTTACGTTAACTATTTCCAGTACATATCTTGTCCTGTATATAGTATGTTTGTACATATTTATTTACACGATGTCTTTCCCATCAGATTGTAATCTCTTTGGGGGGAAAGATTGTCTTTTTGTATTCTCAGTGCTTAGCACACTGTCTAGCAAATAGTAACTACTTACTATTTGCTGATTGATTGCCTCAGATAGGACAGAGAGCTATTGATGACTAAGTCAGGTCCTGATTATACTCTGAAAGCAGCAGATATTTCCACGACCCATCTATATTTGAAAATTCCTATCTTTTTCTTTCTTGGTGCCGTGAAGTTGGGGAACTAAACTCTAGATTCAGTAAGGCATTATTCATAGCCCTTGCTCCCGAGGGGGTCATGCCTTAAGTATGTCATGATCTATTTGAAAAATCTTTCCTCTCCTTTGAAATAAATGAATCTTGGGTGCATCAAGGAACTAGACTATTCATTCATACCTATATGTGAACCACAACTTCTCCATTAGAATGTAATCTCCTTTGGGGCAGTTACTATTTTATTTTTATCTTTGTATCTCAAGCACATACAGTGTTTGGTACATAGCAGGCATCTGATAAATTTTTGTTGAATCAAATTGAATTCATGCTTGGAAGTGCCCTATAAAAATGTGTATAATTAATCCTTTACTTTGGTCACTAATCTATTTAATAGTAAGTTATTTTTTATGGAATCACAGACTCTTAGTGAGAGGGAATCTCAGGGGCAACTTAGCTCATACTAGTCCCACACCTGAAGGGAAACCTTCTATACTATCCTAGGAAAGAAGGCAACTAGTTTCTACTTAAACACTTCCACTAAGGGCAAAAGCACAATCTTTTAATCATTAAAGAAAGATCTCTTCAAATTTACTATAGAATTCTGTACTTACTTGTTTCAATACTTCAAAGGATCCATGATTAGACTGTAAAAATACTTAACGAAGGCAGATAAATAGAATAACTTAAAGTATTTTCTGCTTAACTCAATTAAATTGGCCACAATTGAAGCATTCTTTTGGCACAGCAGAGGATGTCCCAAAATTTTAGTATCAGTTTAAGCTATTTAATACCTTAAAGCTTAATTTTTTTTAAAAAGATCTTTTCTATGTGTAACCTGTGTTAAGTAAAGAGAAAATCCAGCACAAATTATATATGTCAATCCTTTGGAAGGTTCTTATGATTTTTTATATCAGGACCTGGCCCTTAGAATTGTGGGGATGATCTTAGCATTTGGGGAAAAAGATAGACTAAGTTGACATAGAATATTTCCTGTAAGATATCATAATTAGGTATATTTGAACCTGAGGCCTCTGTACTCCATAGCCAATTTTGCATCGTACCATGCTATAATGAATGAACATACCGCTTTTGACATTTAGTATGTGGTGCTTGTCCAGAGACCAACCCCCCAGATTGGAAGGATCCAGCTCAAATCCTTGAAGCAATGCCGTCCTTTTCTCCCACAGAATTAGGCTAGGACAGGTCTCATATTCAAACCCAACAGAGACTGAAAGAGAAAAGAAGAAAAAAAAGAGAGAAAAATATCTTGATTACTCCTTAACTATATGACAAGAATAAGTAGACGGTATTCTCTGTAATAAAGATTTGGATGCAAGAACTCATTCAAGAAGGTGGGCTGATTGCCTTTTTTCTTTGATTCCACAATATTAAATTCAGATTTTCAGGCTGGACTCAACCTGGAAACTTTACACAGCAGTGCTCTGTGGGGACTTGAAGACCTTTCAAATGAACAACTGGCTTCACAAAATGACCCATCTGACGTGGAGGGAGTAGATGAATCATTTAAAAACCTAATAAAACTCCTCTTTATGGTAGGACAGGAGACCACGAACCTCAGCCTGCTGTTCTCTGCATGTATTTATTATATTTGTGTTATTTATTTTCACTCACCAGGAGAAAAGCCCTTGGAAATATAGCAGCTCATTTACAAAGAGATTCTGGGGGCAGCAGCTTGTGTTAGTTAATATACTTTATCCTTTTATTCAGGATCCCATAGAGTGCCAGGAGAGGCAGGTAGTATGAGATATGGAAGGCCTTCAAATCAGTGGAAATTCAGGGAAGAACAAAAGGGGACTTAAAAAAAGGTGAAGGATCAATTGGGGGGAACCCTACACTAGGACACCTGCCTAGACTTATATCACATAGCAACAAGCCAGAGGACATGCTCAGCTCCATAGTATGTGTTCTAGGTAAGCAAATCAGGACTGACTCCTGGTCTATAAGTGATTGTCCTTCTCTGTTTAGGTTAGTGAAAGAACTATAGCATGAAAGGAGAATTAAGTGCTAGTCTTGAGTCTATTGCTGGCTTATTGTTGCTTGTGGACCTCATTTTCTTTATTTCTCTTTTATTTTGGGGGAGGCAATCAGGGTTAAGTGACTCCCCCAAGGTCACACTAGTAAATGCCTGAACTCAGGTTCTCCTGACTCCAGAGCCATTGCTCTATCCACTATGCCACCTAGCTTCCCTTTACTTATAAAAGGGGAGAACAAACTCCTCTCTACCTTCATGGAAGAGAAGAGAATGAATGATATAAATGTTGTTAGAAATTTTAAAAGGCAGAGTGGTCCAGAAAAAAGAATGATAGATTTAGGGTCAGGATACCTGGTCACTGACACTTATTAAATGTGTAACCAGGAGCAAGGCACTAAAATTCTATGGATCTGATTCCTTATCTATCAAAAGGGGATAATAACGTTTGCAGTATTTACATCACAAAGTTGTTGTGAAGGAAAGTGCTTTGTTAAGATTTATAAAGCTATTGAAATGGGAGTTATTTTTTAATACTGCAAAGATCTCAATTATATCTAGATGAATTAGTCTCTTTGGAGATTATCTGGATTATATCCTTAATCCTAAAACAACTTTTGATTGTCTGTTAGCATTTCTCTCTTTGTCTTCAGTTGGAGTATGCTTGTGCAATAATAAAGGGTCATTTTACTATTGAGCTAAGATAGAGACCAGACCCAACACTTTATTGATGTAAGGTATTGTCAGGTGAGGAAATTACCTCTGCCAATGTACACTGGCATCTTCTCTACACTTTATAATATTAGAGAATTGTCTAGAGCATTTAGGATGGTAGCAGCTTGTCCAGGGTCACAGTATGTGTCAGAGATAGGCCTTTCTGATTTCTATGCCATCTCCCTTCCTATTAGACCACACTTCCTTTTATATCTCATTGATATACTGACCTGAACAAAATAAATCACTGAGGTCAACCTGATGCTTTAAAAATTGTCTGATGGCCTTTAAACCAAATGTAAATTTTTTTGGAGATACTGTATGCTATTTGGGCCATAGTAGACCTTCACCAAAAATGGAATCACTCATTGTGATGAAAAACTTTCAATATTCTCAGAGATTTCAAGTATTTTGGTGATTTCTAGTCTTCTGGATTCTGCTTTCAGAGGTAGGAAAATAAATCGGACAATATTGTTTGAATCCTCATGTTACCTTCCTTCAGACTTAGTTATTACAAGGTACTCCATTGTATCCTTACTTGCATGTCATGACAACACCTACCTATTGTCATGGTTCTCTTCAAGATTGCAGGACCAGGACCAGGACCAGCACCATCACCACCAACAAGGGGATGTGAGTGAAGGGGAAGGGCCAGCAAATTATTTCAAAGTCATAGAAAGCCAAATAAGGCTCACTCCCTTGAGGAACTGCAATGTGAACTGGAGGTCCACACTATACTCTCCTCCCTGAATTCACCCTCATCTCCCCCTGTGTTTCTGAAAGTGTTACCAGGAGAAAGAGAAAACATACCCACAGCATCTGAAAGCCCATATACCCTTTGGCCATAAGCATCCGTCTTATCCCAGATAAAAGTATAAGCCAAGTTGGGGGAAGCCTGGAATGATTTCTGAAATAGATGTCCTTCCACTGCTACCATCAGGTGAACTTTAATCAGGTTCAGAGGCACGGTGGACTGAGTCATGGTGATCTTCAGCAGGGATTTATACCCAGCGGTCCTCGAGCTCAGATAGCACAGCCTCACAGTGGAGCCGGGGATCTCGATTTCTTCATGGAGGACCTGGTGGGAAACACAGTGCAGACATGCTACATCAAAGGGGCCTGGCTGGTGAGCTTCTCTCATTGTGATTATCCTGCTCACTTGTGCACTAGTTGATAGATCTTGTGTTGTTGGTATTACAACTTTCCATGGCAGGGGAAAAAAAAGTATCCCACACTGCCGAGCGATGGGGCCGAGGTTATGATTTTTGAATTAATAATGATTCTTGGTCACTGTTGTGTTTCTTTTTAAAAAATCATACTGCTGGCAAAAGATGTAAATATGAATAGCAAGCTTTATTGCTAGCTGTATGCAAGGAGGCCACAAGAGACTGTAATTATATGAACCTGCAACTTCCATTGACAATCGGTATAAAGCAACAGGGATGTAATCATGTAATATACCCTTGATAGTATTACCTAGGTAGATCATTAAAAAGCCTCTTACCATGTATCTCTGTGACTAACAGGAATAAAAAGCAATTTGCAGGTGAGCTGCACATATGTATGATATTTTTAGTCTATTAAAAAGCACAGAAATCACCAATGACTCAAAAGGGTAGAGAGGGACTCCACAAGGGGAAAGGAATCAAGGCTCAGTCTCCAGCAGATAGAAACTTATCCCAGCTCTTGGGTTTGAGCCTTCTCTGTGAATTCTGTCTCCTAGTCTCTCGGCCCTAGTAATTTGGCAATCACTGCTGGGAAGGAGGTGAGAGATGCAGTAGAAGGGACCAGCTCTGGCTTGGAATATGGGTTGCTAGACAGGGCTGTGAAGGTCGGTGGCTGTGTTCCTACCTGGGTCTCAGGCACAATGGGGTTTCGCCCAGGGGTAGCGCTGAAGAAGGTGGACAGCGGGGAGGAAATGATGATTGGATCGGGTCGGACAAAGCCACTGAGGTCGCAACTGGGGATGGAGTTCTCTTCTGTCTTCATCACAAGTGTGTCCATAGCATAGAAGCTGTTCCACGGAAGCCACACAGTCCTCTCCTGGCTCATAAAAGGAGCTCGCTCAAAATGCAGGGTCAGGGATGCACCTCCATTGGCAATAAGGTCGAACCTAGGGAGAAACAGAATTCACTTAGATGGGAAAGATCAGCAGTTGCAAAGGCAAGTCAAAATGCATCATCACCTTTATGTGGGATTATTGGTTCTGCTTAGAGTAGGCTAAATTTTCATGATGGCAGGTTAAAGGGTAGCATTCATTGTAACTTTCTTAAAATTTTTCCTTAGTCTGTTTTCTAATTGAACCTAATTTAAATCTATTCAACAAACATTTATTTAGCTCCTACTATATGCAAGATACATTGGACTTGGATACCTAGGAGATAGGATTAAGATACTGTTAAGAAAATCAATTCTATATCTAGGCCAGGGGAGTTCAGAAGACCTCAGATGTGCACAAAAGCTCTTTTGTGTGATTCCACATAGGTAGATTTCTTAAAGCAGACAACCCAAAGATGTTGGCCCTTCAGGGATTATACCCTTAGGAATTATTGACATTTAGCCCTTTTGAAAAGTTTGATTGATTTTTGTTTTGCATTATATCCATTTCCAGTGGTAATCCTCCCATCATACCATTAAGCCTCCACTAGTAACAAAGATTTAAAAAGAAAAAAGGAAGCAGAAAACACAATTTGGCAAAACCAAACAAAATATTAACTGGGATTCAATAGTATATGCAATATTCTACCTGTGGATTTCCCATTTCTGCCGGAAAGGAAGGAAGACAGTTTCTCAATTCTTTTCTAGAGGAGAGGTTGGTAATCTTTATTACATGGAATTCTCTAATCTATAATCCACATAACACCCATAGTAATAGTTCTGAAGGCCAAGTCTGACACTATCAGTCCCTTACTCAAAAAATCCCAGTAGGCCCTACTAAAACAGTGGTCCTCAAAATGTTAAAATAGGGGGCCAGTTCACTGTCCCTCAGACTGCTGGAGGGCCGGACTATAGTAAAAACAAAAGCGCACACTCAGTCTCCGCCCCTCAGCCCATTTGCCACAACCCATCGGGCCCACATAAATGTCCTCAGCGGGAGCATCTGGCCCGTGGGCCGTAGTTTGAGAACCCCTGTTTTAAAACTTTTAATATCTTGGCTCCAGCTTCCTTTCTAGACTACATTTTCCCCCTTCCCACAACCTATAGTTGAGCCAAATTAACCTACTGTTCATATTCCTTCCATCTTTGTGTCATTGCATAGGTCATTCCTCATGACAGCAATGATCATTTTTTCCATATTTCTCTCTAAAAATCCCTAGTATCCTTAAAAATGTAAGTGCTATTTTCTACATGAGGTCTTTCCTGATCCTTCTAGCTGCTAATGCTTTCCCCTTAAATATATTGCTTTATATTTATTATTATATATTATATTTTATATATTACATACACACACATATATAAACATATGTAATATATGGTACTTTATAAATACTGATTGATTCAGTATTATTTTACTATTTTTAACATTTATGTTATTTGATTAATCGTTAAAATGGTTTTCATGGTTCTGCATCAGTTCACATACAGCTTCCAGGATTTCTCTGAATTCTTCCTATTTGTAACTTCTTGTGGCTCTACTATATTCTATAACATTCATCTATCACCATTTGTTTAGATTTTCATAGGTTTAGTGCTGGAAGTGCTGGATAATCCTGGCAAATAGAATGCTCTTATTGGATGCTTTATGTGGTCCAACTCCTTTATTTTACAGATGAAGAAAATGAGATCTTATCTCAAATGATATGTACCTATTTTGTTTCCAGGGCTTTGCTACCATAAAAAGTGCTATAATGAATATTTCAGACTTCTCCTTATGTCTCTGACATCCTTGGGGCATACATCTAGCAAAGGAATCTCTAGGTCAAAAGGTAACCTTCAGACATTATTGGTGAAAAGCTAGGGTAGTTATGAAAATGACATCACCTAAACCCATGATCTCTGTGTCTGAAGGAAATTTGAGCTTGGCCTTAAAAAGTCAGATTATAGGTTATAATAAAGTGAGAACTTGAATGAAAACTGAGGATTTCAAGCAGATCAACACAGTTCTCCTTTTGCTATCAGATGTAAGAAACTCTGGGCACTGGTTGATGAAGAAAGGCTTCTGGGGGTTGGTAGTTTCTGAAATTACTTGCAAGACTTGCCAAGTGCTGGCAAGACGCTTCTTTCTAAAGCCAGTAAAAAAAGTTTGAAACGGAGACTGTGGAGTACACCTAGAATCTCATGACAGGGTGATTTCTTAGGCTCTGGTCTCATGGGAAAAATGACATCCCTCTCCTCACCAGGACTATCCCGCTTCCCCCTTGAGCATTCTGGATCGAATCTGGCAGCACATCATTGTCCAAGGTTAAGTAACTTTTACATTTTCTTTTTCAAGGATATTTTATTACAGCTCCATGTCCAATGGATTAAAGAAACCACAGTACTCTCATTTTGGTCTGGGCTGAACTGGTAAGCATTTCAAATCAGACGATAATAGGGAAAGGTTCCTTTCTTCACTCAGCAGGAAGACTTCTAAGTGTACTTAATTAGACGCCTCTGATTACATTCTACCCCCCAAAGAAACAGGAGTGAGAGAACACATCCTCCAAAGCCTCAGACGGAGGGAGAGGAGCTCTCCACAGGACGCACGGTGTCGTGTGGATTCTGATATTCCTTACCTTAGCGCCCCACGCTGCCTTTTATTTTAAGACGTGGGTGGAGTTGGTTTCCAAGGGACTCTCTCGGTTTCTCTCCCTTTCCCTCCCATGCCCCTCTCTCATGGATGCCTTTGACATGACACAGGGGAGAAAGGGCTGGCAGCTTTCTGCAGCCCTGCCAAAGGTTGGCCTTTTTTTTTTTTCCCCTTTGTGCTCTTAGCACTCAACATGTGAAGCAAAAAATAGCTTTCTCAGAGCCTCACTGGTGGCTTGGCCCGGCTGGGACTGCAGTCCGTGTGGGGGTGCCACATGGTTCCAGTAGATAGCACCATCTGCTCCCCGGCATGGGCATCCCATCCTAAGCAGGCCTCGAGCTCGCAGAGCCACTTACGTGCCATCCTGGCGGGTGATGGTGTAGCCGTACTTTGGATATTTGACAAACGACACGTTGACACCGACAAGGGGAGTTCCATCTGTAGTCACCACTTGGCCTCGGATGAGAGACACCAGGCTGGGAGAAAGGAACACAAGGAGGCTTTAGCTCTACGTGGGCTCCCGAGGCCGGGATGCTGGTCCTGCTGGGGGCCTACCTGGCGTCCCCCTCCCCCGACTACCTTGGGTCACAGGGCTGGGATGGCAATGCTGATTTCCCCAGCTGCTCTGCCTGCCTAGAAGAACAGTTGGGGTTTTTTGGCCTGAAAGACTATCATCTCCTGGGTTTCAGCATCTCTGCGCCATGCAGCCTAGAAGTGAGACCCCGCTTCTCTTTGCCCTTGACACTCTGTCTGGGCAAGCCTTGACTTCTGCTTGGCCTGGGTTTCAGTCTTCTCGCACTCACTCACACCCCTGCCTCAGCCAGGCACGGGGAGAGCAGCAAGGCAGCATTATACATGGGTGAGAGCCTCCCCATCTGGTTTCTCATTTGTTTTTCACATTTGTGTTTTTGGCTCCAGAAGAAGGTAGCATTGGGAGCAACAGTTATTCTTATCCTCGAGGCTGAAGTGAGAGGAGGGGTTGGGGAAAAGCACACGGAGTTTTTCGATGGGGTAGAGCATGTGTGTGCATGTGATTTCTCTCTGCCTCCTCCAAGGTTTTTCAATTGGCATGGAAATGGAATGGTTTCTGGGTTACCTCTGGTTATGTATCTCCTTTCAAGGTCTCTCTCTCCCTTTTTCCTTTAGATCGTCTGACTACTACACAAAACACAGAGAGAGACCTTTGAAATCCCACCCAGATTTTTCTCCAATGTCAGGGGAAAGAATCCCTAAGAGACAGTCTCTAAGTAACAATGACTGCAATGACATCCATTGTCACTAGCCTCCAACTTGGTGACTGTCGTTGTACAAAATCCCGCGAACCTGGGAAGAGGTTTCAATGTCCCTCTAAAGTCCACAGAGGGGAAAGGTGCTTTCTTCTCCCACATAAGTTTTTTTAACTTCACAAAGAAGGAGAATAATAAAGAACCCTCATTTCTGAACTGACCCTAGAATATTAGACAGGTCCGCAGCTGTCTCCTTGGCTTTCATAGGCGCTGGGCAATTTGGCAAAGGCAAAGAGATTCTCGACCCTCAAGGTTCCTGGATGGGATCCCAATTTCTGGACTGGGGAATGGAGCCGACTCATTCTTTGCCAAAACCATGTCAAAGTCTGCGTGAATTTTGGAATCTGCTCATTCCTGCAATTCCCGGTGCCCCAGAAAGCTGAAGGGATGCTGTCTGGGAGCCCCTCTCTCTGTATTAGCAACACCCCCACTGTTGTTTTACAGACCTTTTTAGTATCTCAGGAATGTTTAGAATGCTCCCATTGACAGTTCTAATTGTCTGCTACTGGCTGAATAACAAATGAATTCCCATTTTTAGCTTGTTCCAACTGCATTGGTAGAGTCTCCTGGTAGTAGAAAACTAATTTGTGAAAATAATCCTGTTGTGCGATCTAGCTTTCTTGTCTTTTGGTAGATCAAGATTTTTTTTTTTTAGGTCTGACCAGACACTATTTAAAAAATCAGCAATGTGTGTTAATGACCCTGTGATAAATAGTACACACAGTGGGATACCAAAATCCATGAGCATTCATATTTCATATATATCTTCTTTTTTATTAGGTCTTCTCCATATAGGTTTTGGTACCACACACTTTCATAAAAGCCACAGAAAAAAAACAGACTGAATTTCATGTGATTTCTAAGCCATGTTTTTCTAATTCTTCATTATTTCTGGCTTTCTATCTTTTTTTCTAAGCAGCCAATTTACAGAATAAGATTCAGCAAGACATTCTAACAGTTCATGTCTATTTATGATTATTGATGTGTAACAATTATCACATTATCTAGATAGTGAGATCTGCTATATAAATTATAGGGGTATATTCAAGGCATTTTAGTTATTTTTATACTCCATTATCTAGGGGAACGCCTTCTTAGAATTCTTGAAATAATTCCGTTTTTACTCCTGGCATTGTCCTTCATTACTTGTCAGATAATAATGCACTGAAATTCACAGTTGTCCTGAACTTCAACCTACATCTAGAAGCAGCAGAACCAAAACATATCAAGGCTACTATAGAAGGGCATTACATTTCAAGCAGAAATGGGAGTAAGTAACCTCTAAAGTCTCTTCCAACTCTAAGACCGTATGCCCAAACACTGCCTACCCCACCCCACCCCAAAGCATCATTTTAACTTTGGTAGTCCTAATTGCTATTTTGGTTAAAGGCGCAGTCATATATTTCTTGAGAGCAACATTAGTTTGTCCTGAGGATGAAGGACTACTGGTACCCACTTAAGACTTTAGAGGTAACTAATCTGCTACCCAAATCATCCTTCTAGCTCACTGTATCTTTGTCATGGGCTGCTCATTTCTGAAGATAAAAGCTTATCTCAATCACAAATGTTAATTAAATAAGAAAAAAATGGAATGAAGGTGAATCAAAGGGGAAGAAATAATAAAAGCTGTCAAGGGCAGCTAGCTGCTACGGTGGCTAGAGTATCTGGTCTGGAGTTAGGAAGACTCATGTTCCTCAGTTCAAATCTGGCCTCAGACACTTACTAGCTGTGTGACACTGTGCCAGTCACTTAACCCTATTTACTTCAGTTTCCTTATCTGTAAAAAATGACCTGGAGAAAGAAATGGCAAAATTTGCCAAGTAAACCTGAAATAGGATCACAAAGATTCCAACATGATTGAATAAAAATATCAAATGAAAGTTGCCTAGGAAATGACTCTCTGTTGCCAGAACTATCTCAAAGTACAGGCTGAGTGGGTACATACATATTATAGGTACATTTTTAATGTCACATGGAAAGACATATAGTTCAGGAAAGTTCCAATGATTTTCATTTTTATAGTCTACCTTCACCATTGGCTGAATCCCTTTCCTAAGTTTAATCACTTTCCTAAGTTAAATCCCTTTCCTAAGTTTAAGATTATATAAAGAAAAGAAACAATTACTTGCCTAAGACATTTAACCTTACAGGTTTGAGGCTTCTACTAAAAACCTCTTGGTCTTGCAACTATTGTAGAAACACAACTCAAGAAAAATACTGGAAATCTTAATAAGAAGATTTGTAGGACATCAAATAGTTTGGGAAAACAAGAAACTAATAATTATATCTACCTTTAAGTCCAAAAATATATAGACTTTATTTCAGTCCTAAAAGGACATTTGGACCTCAAAGTGCTTGGAATTCACTTTAATTTGTTCACACTTAAAAAGAATGGATTTGGAATTAAGGGCTTGGGATCTTATGCCAGCTCAGCATATGTAACCTGTCCAAGGTCATGAGGTAGTAAACGATAGAAAGGGGATTTAAATTAGGACCTTTCAGGCCAAATCCATCATCTTTTGTAACACCATCCACAGTCACATACCCATTGAAGGAAACAAAGTAGAAACTTACTGGCTGAATGGAAGAAATGGACTTAGAGAACGTATATGAAAGACTTTTTTTTTTTTTTTTAAAGAGGAGATAAATATAATAGGGTAAGTAAAAATTGAACAAATCCTTCTGATAACTTACACATTTTTTCCCTCTAAATAACCTAAAGGATTATTTTTTAAAAATGAAATAACATATACAAAATGCTTAGCACACTTTACAGAAGACAGACCATTGGACTTGAAGTCATAAAGCCTTGGGTTAAAAATCTATCTCTTGAGACATACATACTATATGGTCCTGAGCAAGTCATTCAATCACTATCTGCCTCAGTTTACTGATTTGAAAAATGATGATAATAGCACATATGCTCCAGGTCTGTTGTAAGGATAAACTGAGATAATATTTATAAAGAGCTTTATAAACCTTAAATTCTTATGTAACAGTTCTTCTTCTTTTTAATTGATCTTCTCATTTTTCCTAAAAACTCTACCTAAGAAAGAAAGAAGGAAAAATTTCCCCCATTTTACAGACAGAATGAAGGTGACTTGTACAAGATTACATTAGTTAATGACATAGATAAGACAAGAATCCTAAGTCCTGAGTTCTAGCCCAGCAGTCTCATTACTTGGCTTTTTAGCTCTTGAAATTAATCCTGAATCTGCTTCTATAGCATTCGTAAAATTTTAATGAACAAAAGAGAATAAAAGAGAGAAAAAAAACCTGACATTATGTCATTATGTCAGAAGTGAAATGGTTTGGAACAATGAATAAATAAGAAAATAAGATTCCAAATACCAATAGTGACAATAACTCCCCATGCTTCCAAAATGAATAGGTAAACAAATTAAAAATCAGCTGACCATTTTGAAATATTTAGTATTTGATTTCTGTAGCTTTTCTGAAAAACACATTTCATGAAAGTGACCAGAAAACCTAATGGGCTGTTTTTCCAAATTTCCATTGCTTCCCATTCCAGATGAGTTGAGTTGAAGGCCAAATGGTTATATAGAAAACAGGGCTCCACCCTGGGGAAAACCTGCCCAGCCTAACCTCAAGTAATGAAGACAGTCTTAATGGGCCACGACAGGGGGTCCTCAGTGGGGCTGCCTCTGTGCCAAGAGAGAATATGGAGTAATTGAAAACAATGTTTCCTGTTCAAAGATGAATGGAATCACAATGACAAGTGTCCAACCTTGCTGTCATGACAGGTTCAAGGGGGGGTGGGCAAGGAAGGGGAGAGAGATGCTATGTATTGGGAGGCTACCTGCTGTTGAAGGGGTTGTCTCCAGGAATGATGTGGGTGCTGTCTTTTCCCACTAAGAGTTTGATACGGTCATAGAAAGACTTTACAGCTGGCAAGCCTGTCTGACCCTGCTGAATGATGTCGAGAGGGTCTCGGGATCCTCGGCAGAGCAGGCTGTTGTGACAAGTTGACTGGAGACAGCAGTCAGGGTCCAAGCAGTCCACCAGGCCATCTGGAATGACAGAGGCAAAACCAGAGTTAGTTAATTTACTCAATGACCTTGTTATTATTAAAAGAACCTTTACTAAGCCTTTATTATTATTATTATTGAGGTACTGCCTAAAATAAACCAAAAATTAAAAATGTTTCTTATGAATAAGTTTCAGCTACAGGTGTTAAGAGAGAAAATCACAAATGATATAACTCTGCTGATTTTTCAAACTTCAATAGAAACCAAGAGTTTCCCCATCTCCCTGTACACACTTAGCAAGTTACTAATAAAATTGAATGATATGTGAGAAAGTCAAATCCATTCTACTAGAGGAATCCTGAGGAGTGGTGAAATGGTTGAATTGAGCAATTAGCTGGAAAACTCAATTATCAGGATTTGGCTATTGTACCCCTCATATACCTCCAATGGGTGTGTTTCTTTTAATCCTTATATTAAATTTTAATTTTTATTGCTAAACATTTAGATTTTATATTTCTTTCCTGTTTTTGCATTCTTTTTATCTTTCTTTTGTATCCTTAGCACTTATTACAGTGTTTGGCACTTAGTAAGACATAGTAAGCACTTAATAAATGCTGATTGATTGACTTATTGAAGTATATCTTTCATGTCTTAGAGAATCATTCCTTATGACAAAGACTAAAAAAAAAAAAAAAAAAAGAAAAAAGGACAAAAATAGGTTCAGAAAAACTAATCAACATAGCAAATGATTCTGACAGGAATTATTCTAACAGTAATATTTCATATCTGTACTCCTTAATTTCTGTAAGGAAGGGAGACATATTTTCTCGTCTCTTTTTTGGGGGTGGGGTTTATAAGGGATGCATTCCCTCTCACCCCCTTTAAGATCCAATTAATGGCATTGGAAAGTAGAGTAGCCCAGGTTTTCTAGAGTTCTCCCTTTAAAATTGGCTCATTATACTAAGAGCTTATTGGTCAAACACAGCCTTGCTGAGCTACTGGTTTCAGACAGCAAGCTGCTTGTTATCTAGCAAATTTAATACTAAGGCATTTTTGGCCTAATTAACATTGTAGGAACTTGCACTAGAACCTTGAGTAGCAGTGAATTGACAAACATGTGCATTAGTCTGTTGAATCACAGACCAGGCTCTGCGTTTTAAATGAATTCTAACATAATTCTTTGGCATTACCCTTTTCATTTGGTTTCACTAATGAAATTGAAATATGTAATTTCACTGAAGTTCCACTGTAATTTAGCAATTAATGTACAATTATTTTAAAACATTACCTTCTTTTTAGCAAACAAACAAATTAGGAGGTTGCATGTTTTGACTAGTTTTAAATGATTAAAACTAGCCCCTCATTTTCCACATGGCCAAATGTTTTTTATGTGTCTTGGAATACATTTAGATTTGTAAAATTTCTGAGGTGGGAGGAGGAAAGGAGGAAGAGCAGCGTGCAGGATTGCTTCAACTTAGAGACTTTTCAAATCAAGTATCTGAACATCTAAGCCGGGAGCACTGGTGGAACCTGCTAAATCCCTGGAGCCCAGCAGCATCCAAAAACATGAAATAACAATGGAGAATTGTCGTCTTACAGCTGATAAAGTGGAGATACTTTATTTCTGATCCATGGTGAGATAGGTAAATAGATTGATAGTGCTTGGAGGAGAGGGGAGCACAGCAGGAGAAAGAAGAAGACTAAGAGGAGGAGGAAGACAAGAAATAGGAGAGAGATATACAGGGACAGAGATGGAAGATTATTAAGAGGAAGGAAAGGGTAGAATAAGGAGAAGAGGAAGATAAGGAAGAAGATGAAGAGGAGATGGAGATAGAAGAGGAATAAGGAAAAGAAGGAAGAATAAGGAGGAAGGGAAAAGAGGGTGAAGAATGATAGAGGAGGAGGAAGAAAAAAGAAAAAGAAAACCTACAGCATTTTGCATCTAACATTAGCTCTGTGGACTCTCCTTAGCTAGACAGAAGGAACCTACAATTGAAATGACTGCTTCTGATTTAAAAATAACCTGCTGAGATATGTTGGCACAGTTTCATTCAGCATCCACAGAAACTTCTTAAGTTAGAAGAACTCCATTGTTGTTAGAGTTATAGATTTCTTTAAGGTCAGCGGCCTATTCCCATTAGGACCTCCATCCATCTTAGATGCCCTTTCCATCCTTAAGCTGGGAATTTTTTTCCCTCTAGTCCATTTACCACCCACTCTATATAATCAACATGAGGACATCATTGAGCTCAGATAATAACTCAAGACAGTTTTCCTATTAAGCTCTGAACCTTCTCCCCCCCACAATGTCCTACTCTTTCTGGGTGTGTGACACCGTCAAAACTGTGAACTTAAAATTGCCCCACTGTTTAGTTTGTTCAATGCTTTTATTCAGGGGACTGTCAGTCAAGAGAAATGCTATCAACATAGCAGAAGCAAAAAATAGGATATAAATTACTCCCTTCTACAAATTTACATTTACCTGCTCAAGATATTGCACATTTTTGGTTATGTCTGTTATTATGTGTGAGCATATGTTATGTCTGTAATGACCTCATCATGCAGCATGATTATGGGCTGCTGTCACTGAACACTTTTTGACGACACTGTGAACTTTAAATTGGCACACCAATCTCCCAGTGGCCTGTCAGTCATGAGAATCGCATCTTTATGCCAGCAAGCCCCCTTGGATATAGTCTGACATCGCAATCTTCAGTAAATTACCCTGTCACTGCCAATCTTGCAGTTATCTCGCAAACAATCAAGCAGGCAATCAAACTGTTCTGAATTGCCAGTTCAGGACCTGAGAGGCTAGAAACGTCTCCATTCAATAGCAGCAAGAAAGCTGCACAGTGCTCCTTTGACATTGGATGATTTATTTATTTCTTTTTCTTTCTTTCTCTCTCTCTCACTCTTTTTTCTTTTTGATACACATGCATGTAACAGTGTTGGGGGAGGGGCTGTTTATACTTCTAATTTCTCACAAAGGACAAAACTTCAAGCACACAGAAGGAATCCTCCACCACCCATCTTCCTATTCACCTAAGGCAACATACGGAGGCTTAATATTTTTCTTTTTGCTTCATCCTACTAAAAGCTATGAGGAGAAATATCAAGGTACTTTTTATGAGAGCAGGAGCTAAATCACAGTGCTGACTGGGATATGTCTGGTAAACAGCATGTGCTAATTGTAATGGCAATTTCAGAAAAATATGGAGTGGAAAAACTTACTAGGGATTAATTGAGAACATTCCTTTTTATTACATTTCAGAGAAAAACGGGAATATTTTAAAACAGATTTTAGGGGCACAAAACTGAAATACAGTGATCAAACTGAATCACATGGAATCTTGAGGGGGAAGCATATCAGCACCTCGGACAGTGCTTTGCATGTAGCAGACAGCTAACTTACTGCTGATGGATTCTTGGGTGACATGCTTCCTCTGTTTAGTCTACTCATTTCTACCCATGTCATATCTTTTTTTTCCCCATTTCATAAAACTGGAAGTGCTTTCAGAAGTCATTTATCCCTTTACTTTCTTTCCCCTTCCCTCCCCTTCTTCTTCCCTTTTCCCTTTCCCCTTTTCTTCCTGATGGATAGCTGTCTTATCTTCAGCTTTCCCTTTCATATGCTGCATAGACTATAGTGGTAGATGCAATCAGCTAGAACTTGGGATATTTTTTAGTCTATTATTTCTGAATTTTGTTGTTGCTAGATATCTCATAGCTCTATCTTTCCACCTTAAATATTCACTTTCAGAGTTTTTTTTTCCAGTTTTGTGAAGTAGGATGGACAGCTCTGTAGTAAAAACCTGACTCTGTCATGTAACATACCACTTGAGTTGTTGCTGTTGTTTTACTATGAGCTTATCAATTACATTGTCCAGATTTAATGCCTCCAGGATGCTAGTCATAAATCTAGGGTCAAGCTTCTATAGAGAACAATGAAAGGAAGTTTCTTCTTGGCTTACCAGAACAATAGCTTTTTATATGCCAGAAGAAAAGGGAATGAAAGGGATTTATCCCCTCTGGAAACTCTACTTAGATGTATTATATCCTAAGGATTTTATCTAGCCTGCTTTAAATCAGTCATAATCAGAAGTCAGAGCAATGTAATAGCCAATATTGACTCCTGAGGGCTAATAAGGAAACACACCTTTTTCTTCTCAGTAGAAGGGTGGCCTACTGTGGGTGTGGAATGAGGCATGAGCTGTCACACATGCTTAATGTGTTTGCTTATTTATATTTTGTTATAAGGAAAGGTACTTATGGGAAGGAAGAGTAATGAGAGATGACAGCAATGTGAAAAAGGAGCATTAATAAAGGGAAGAGGAATCAGGATTCAGAATAATTATTCAAAATGATAATTTTTGCTCCCAGCCCAGTTAGTATTTGAAATTTTTAAAAAAATGTGTAGCAGTGTGTTTGCTGAATTAACCAGTCAACCAGACCATTGCCAGGTACAGGGAATAGGGAAGGGATGAAAGGGAATAAATACTTATTAATGGTTCGCTAGTTATAAGTATATGCTGACTTGACTTGCTCTTATTTTGAAAAGCCAGGAAGCTACAAGAGGGAGCACAAAGTTGGAAAATCATAGGATCACAGCTCTAGGGCTGGACTAAACCTGAGAGATCATCTAGACCAATTCCTGCATTTTATAGATGGGATTAAATGACTTGTTTACAGTCTCACATAGGTGGTGGGTGTCAGAAGCAAGATCTGAACTCAAATGCTGTCTTCAAATCCAGTAACCTTTTTCATTACAACACAATGTTCACAACAAGTGGCTCCTCACATTTCTATAAACTTTTAGAACAAGGCTCTGGGTTTCTTGAATATTAAAGGTTATCTTTTCACTTTTGTAAGTACCAAAATGCAAAACAGAAGAAATTGGCAAAAACTGATTCATTTCAGGTGGAATGGGAAGCTCTGCTGGTATCTGCTTCTAAACACTGCTATTTGGGGGCAGTTTGCCATAGACTCAAGGAACAGTTTTACAATCAGTCTTTGGCTACAAGAACATGCTTCAGAGTTGGGAACCACCCACATGCAAGGATGCTTTCCCCTATATGGCAGAATCATACTTTTTTACATTTGACTTAACCTTCCATGCCTTCTACCTTCCCTCTTTCATCTTCTTCTGGATATTCTCCAGAAGATTTCTTTCTTCCAGCTGGCCTGGGAACAAAATGGAAGCTTTCATATTTGTTGCTGTTGACTCAAATTAATGAAAGCATCTGCAAAAGTGGAATCCCAAACACCCAGAGGATAAATTTGTTGTTTTTGTGAAAATTTTCAAGTCCAGTTAACAAAAAGAACAGGCAGGATAAGAGACTAAGGTGGAGTGACAGGAGGATAGAGGAGGGAGGAGGAAAGGATGAGGAATAAGGACAGAAGGGATAGGAACAAAGCACTAGCTGTCATTTGTGGGAGAAGGATGAAAAAGAAAAAGGGAACAGAACCAATCTGGTCAAAGTATAAAAATATAGTCTATGGGAGGAAGCCTATGTATGAATATCCAAAGGTAATTTCTGAAATTGAATCAGCGACCTAGATAGGTTCCTGGGAAGGAAAACTAGAAAACATTAGCAAACAGGTGGCACTAATGTTTACAGTGGAAGATCTAGTTTTAAATAAGAAATCTATGCTTAAGTAGAAAAATTATATACAAAGCCATTATACCTGGGGCTATTCCTCATACCCAAGACTTTCTTACAACTTAGACATAAGGCTAGGATAATTGAAAGTATTCTGATTTGATGTAACCAAGAAGTGAAAGGAACAGGCAATTCTGACTTGATTTAACCTGGCAATATGAGATTAGCTCTTCATTGCTTCTATTGGGTCTCCTGGAGTGCCAACCCTTCAAAGCAATAGATTAGCTGACAAGGTGCTCATTTTGAAGGTTTCACCTAACATTAATATACCAGGTACCTGATAGGTTTTACTTGTCTTTTTCTCTCTTCCTCTTGTCTTGCCCCTCCCTCCTCTCTCTCTTTCTCTCCTCCCTCTATCCTTCCTTCTACCTCCCTCTTCCCTATTTCCCTATCTCTTCTGCTCCTTTTCAAGGGATCAACATTATTTTTTATTTTTAAATATTACCAGAAGCGCACTTGGGTTTGTATGATTCCTGGAATTTTTTTCTAGAAGTTAATATCTTGTATTTTTTTTTTTACTTCTTTTGTCAGTCTCTGAATTTCAGAGCCAGAGCTCTTAGCTTTATATCCCCTGCAGACTTTCTTGTGACCTAGCTGAGAGAGCTCATTCAAATGCAACAAGAGGTTTAAAAAATGTTGGCCCCACTGAAAAGGTTCTCGGTTGGTTTTCCTGTTACCCCACATTGTACTTGGGAAAGAAATCAAGGACTGACTAGAAAAAATATTCTTTCTGGACAAGGGACAATCCCTGAATAGAAAGAAGATGACTCAGGTATGATTTCCATTTGCCACATGTAAGAAGAAAAGAGAGTCACTTGACATTCTGAGACACCAATATAGAAATTGGACAGATATTAAAAAAAAACAACAAAAAAACTTTTTTGAATCTGGCTTTGCCTTGTCATCCTGAAGGTCACTATTTTTGGAAATTTTTTTAATCAATAGAAGTTGATAGATTTGAGATTCTTAGTATACAAGAAGTAAAATAGTTTGTCACCTAATATTTTGTGTTTCGGCTTCATTATTATATTTGTTGTTCAATGAGCATGACTTTAGAAGAAAGTAGAAGATGAATATGAAGTTTTTTGTCCTAATATGGGGTATTTTCACGAACTACTTTTCACTTATTTTGTGAGTTTCAGAATAAAAAATCAATTAGAAATGTAATTTGCTTTTAATATTTTGTAGACAAAAGAAATTGTCAGAAATTAGTTATCATTTGCATTCTGCACATACTTCTACATATGGTGTATGTGTGTGTCTGTATATATATATATATATATATATATATATATATATATATATATATATAAATAAATAAATATATATAATATATGCATGCATGGATGGATGGATATATATGAGTGTGTGTGTGTGTGTGTGTGTGTGTGTGTGTGTGTGTGTGAGTGTGTATTATGTGAAAGTACTCTGGTTATCCCCTCCTTTTGAAGGTAAGCTTACATAAAGAGGGGTGATTTCAGAGCCTAGCACAATGCCTAACATATAGGTACTTAATAAAAGCTTGTTTATTGATAGATTAAGATTCTTTTGGAAATCTGTCTTGGCTCTGAGGTTTCAAATACTGAACCTTTAAATTTTTTTTTCCTTAAAAATAATCTCTTCAGCTACTAAAAACATCTTTTGAATGTGTTACAATATCCAAAATTGTGACTCAGCTCAAAGTATTAACTAGTTAGAGGAAGAGAAGGAAGCAAGTATTTACATAGTGCCTACTGTATTAAGCACTTTATTTCATATTATTTCATTTGAGATTTTAATAAGGCAAAGGCTGGTGATCCAGTTCTTAGAGGAAACAGCTAGCTTTGGTCTTGGAATAGACCATATTACACCCTAACTCTGGGCCCATTTGACAAATCATTTGTTGCTCAGACTTACTAAAAGCCCAATCCTAAGTCTGAGAAATTAATTCAAAGATGTTCTTTTGATAAGATGTTAATGGCACTGTCTACATTCACAAAGAACAGAATGGACAGAGATCTCAGTATTTGCTAATTTAAAGATCTTCACTGAAGGTGAAGGTGAGAATAAGGGATAGAACACAAGCAAATAGAGGGATATTCTATGTGCTATGAAATATCTGTGTTCTATAGCCTCCACCCAGAGCACCATCATATAGTGTTTAGGGTAAGGCAGTCTCTATTAAAATACAATGATGAGAAGCAGATGTGATAGAATGGATAGATCAGTACTCTTTCACCTTTTTTGTGTCATACACCTCTTGGGCTGTCTGGTTAAGTCTAAGAACTTCTGTTCAGAATGATGTTTTTAACTATATAAAGTACATAGGATCACAAAGGAAACCAACTGTATTTTAATAGAATTATCAGCATATTAAAAGTTCAAATTTCAGAGACCCCTTTCCTCTGAAATGACCAGAGTTTAAGTAACGTGAAAATAGTAGTGGCCTTGGAGCCATAAAGATCTGAGCTCCAGAGATTCCTGCTTCGGATAAATACTGTCTATGTGTCCCTGTGCAAGTTACCCTAATCTCCTAGTGCCCTTAGCACACAATACAAAAATTAATGCTAAACACATAATCAGCATTTAGTACTAAATTAATTAATTGCTTAACTAATAATTAATGCTAAAAGTTGCAGAATAGGTGACAGTGTGTATCTGTGGAAGGAGTTTCTTCCTTGGGAGTTCTCTACATGAACAAAATCATAGATCTGGAACAAGAGAAATGATGATAATAGTAATAATTACAAAAGCAAATATTTTTTTCAGAAAATTAAGATGTAGTTTTTCAGCAGAGAGAAAACAACAAGATCCTTGGCAGCAAACTATATCTCCTCCTAGAATTCAATCATTATCTCCTAATGTAACAGACAAACCTATCTACTTCTTAGAAAGAAATACAGAATCATATTTATTATGTTTAGATATCCAAAAGACCTTAGAGGTCATCTACTCTTAGATTTAGAATTGGAAGGGACCTTAAAGACTATCTAATTTTTTGCAAATAGGAACAAAGATTTTTGGATATTAAAGGATTTGCCCAAGACCACACAGTAAATTGCAAGGTCAGGATCCAAACTCAGATTATTTTACTTCTAATCTATTATATTTTCCATTCTCCCATGTGAATTACAATTAATCATTTGTCTCTTACATAGAATTACGAGGGACACATATACATGCCAGTTTTTATCTCCCTTTCACCAGAACTATTTTTACTTTCCAACATTTTTGTTTGTTTCTACTCCATTTCTTCCTTCCCATCCCAGGTAGGTCCCTTGGGAATAACTCCATCTGACATGCAATCTCTCTACTCCAAGCGAGTAGTGGCTGTGTCTGGTTCATCTCTCCTATGTTATCTCTGGGGAGTCCTGTTTTTCAGCCACTGCTGCAGGCTGGTGATTTCTATCTCGGTGTTGTTGTCACACCATTTCCTACTAGGACTACTGTCCCAACAGCCAGAGCAAAGGGAAGTTTCCATTTCAGAGCATTGCCTGCCTTCTTACTGATTAGGTATATTAAAAAAAAAAAAAAAAAGACAACAAGCAGATAAAAGAAAACCTTCTGTCCTGTGTGATCACATTGTGTACTTGATGGCTCAGCAGGGAGCTAAGACAGTGACCCAATCAACAATTTGGAAAAGGAATGAGAGCTCACCCAGAAAGTATCACAACTAATTGTAGTAGAGACACCTGAAAGCACAAGGCTAGAACGGCCTCTTTATGCCCCAGGGAAACACCATAGCTACAAGAAAGGGAAATAGGAAGATTAGCAAGACAAAGAAGAGGTTCAACAGACTTTCTAACTAAGATGGAGATCCAAAGAGAGAGAAGTAGGTGCTTTCCCTAACCACTCACTGAACAAAGAGAGTCTGAGGAAGAAACAGAAACCAGTTAGAGGAGAAAGGAATGAACTCAATTTTAGCCTTGACTTCCTGCTGACACTTAGGTGCTTACCAGGATCTGGTGGCATTACTTCTGGTAGCTGTCCAACATTTAATAAGCTCCCATTTTGTTCCAGGCACTGTATTAAGTGCTCAGAATACAAAGGAAGGCAGAAACAGTCTCAGATCTTAAGATGCTCACATTCTAGTGGGGTGGATGTTTTGTCAATCCCTTGTCAGACACAGTGTGATCTATAGGAAGGCAAAAACCTGGAATTTCGGTATCATGGAAAAGTTGGGCAGATTTTTCTGTGCAGGGTAATTTCCCAGAGCTGCTTAAATCATGTCACATAATTGGCTGTTACTCTGCTATTCATTCATCTGGTCGTGGTTTTGGGGACTGTTGAAGAATGAAACTGGGAGAAAAGTAGTGATCTGTTTGCCTTTTTAAGTAGATCTTTTGCATTTTTATTGATAACTTTTTGTTTTTTATTAACTGTATTTATGAATATACCATGCACTTCCTTTCCTATGGGTTCACCTTTGTAATCAGAAAAGAAAAAAAAATTCAGTTCAGCAGAACTAATCAATGACACAAATGAGGTGATATGTCTCAACTAACATGAATATGTACAGTGCCATGTCATTCCCCCATCTCTGCCAAGAAGGAGAGAGTTGCATTTTTTATTTCTTCTTTAGGGTCAAGTTTGGCCATTATAAATACATAGCAATATATTTCATTTTTTTTTCATTTATATTGTTATAATTGCTGTATACATTGTTTTAATAGTTCTCTTGCTTTCCTAGCCTTTGGCTAGGTTAATATATTGTTATTTAGATAATATATAATTAATCTTTCCAGGTTTCTCTGAATTTTTCATATACATCTCTATTTAAAGTAATATTCAATCACATTTGTAAACCATCATTTACTTATCCATTTACCAGCCATTGGGCATCTGCTTTGTTCCTAATTCTTTGCTATTACAAAAAAGTACTACTATGAATATATTGTTATACTTACTGTCTTTGACTTCCTTGGCAATGTGATCTCTGGGCCAAATGATATGACAGTTTAGTCATTTTTTAGCATAATTTTATATTGAAGTAGCACTTTGAAAAGGCTCTAGTCCTACTGGACACATATCTAAGGAAGTAAATTACAGAAAGGTTCCATATAATCTCCATATTGTGCCATCTGCTCTCCAGCCATAACCTTTATCAGCATCCAAGTAGAATCTTGGACTTCAAATGCTCATTCCCCTGGCTCTGATAAGTGAGCTTTTGTATTATTCTCTAAGCCATAGCCATCTCAATGTCATACTAATCAGGTATATCTCTCCCTTGCTCTACCTTTTCAGCATCACTTTATGTACTGCCTTTCCCCATTAGAATATAAACTCCCTGAAAGTGGAAATTGTCTTGCTTGCTTATATTTGTATCTCCATCACTTAGTACAATGTCTGGTACAAAGTAAGTGCTGAATGAATGCTTTACCCATTCATCCATCCATCCATCCATCCATTCATCCATTGTCTATCTTCCAAAGTATTCTTAGCACTTAAACACTGGAAACAAAGCAGGTATCTATTTTGGGAGAAATAACTGATAAAGTGGTATAGGAACATAAATGAATATTACTATTCCATAAGAAATTTAGGTCATAAAGTAATTTAGGAAGATGTGTTTGAACTGTTGCAGAGCAAAGTAAGCAGAACCAAGGGAACAATATAGTGATTTTAATGATGTATTATAAAGATTTAAAACACTAAAAAAAAAAAAAAAAAGCCAAATTCTAACTGCAACAACTTCAGTCCAGAAAACGTTGCATATTTTATATGACATACCTCCCTTCTTTCATTAAAGAAGTAGATAACTATTCTTCTGTATGCTATATATGCTTTCAGATATGGTCATTGTATTAGATGGTTTTTCTTAATTGCTTTTTGCTAGAAAACAAGGTTCAATTTAGGGGGTTAGGTTGGATTATATGGAAATAATTGTGATGTAAAAACAAAAGGCTTCAATAAAATCCATTTTTTTTTCTTCTTTGGAAAAGAAAAGGCTGTGGTAAATTTGCTGTCTACCAAACTTGAAGGGGGCTTGGCCCATCACTCATTCTCTCAATATATGCATATTATTTACTCTGAGCCCTTTATAGGAGCCCAAGTCATAAGAATCTTAAAATTCACAGGTCAAGATTCTGTGGCAAAAAGATTTCCCAAGACACATAGATATCCCTGAGAAGTCGTACCAATCAAACCGCAGCTGCTTCTTGATCCGCTTGTCACCTCTTGAGAGGCAGAACCTCTCCCCCTGTCTCTGGCCATCAGACAGCTGGGTATTGTCACTCTTTTTATACAGCTGTCAGGCTCACAGAGATAAATGCCTGGTTCCCTGGAGTCCTCTCTAACCAAGTTCTCTATTTAGAATAAGTCCCTGATTAATAATAATAATAATACTAACATTTGATATAGGTATTATAGATTCATTAAACATTTTATGTTGCATAAAATGTGTTGCCATAGATTTGTCATGTAACTATATAACATTTATTATGTGCCAGGCACTGTGCCAAGGGGTATAATAATAACTGTTTTTCAGTTACTTCAGTCATGTCTGATTCTTGGTGACCCTATCAGTGGTTTTCTTGACAAAGATAGCAGAATGCTTTGCCATTTTCTTCTCCAGCTTATTTTGTAGATGAGGAAACTGAGGCAAACAAGGATGAAGTCACTTGCCTAGAATCATTCAGCTAGAAGTGTTGGGGCCAGATTTGACTTCAAGAAGATGAATCTTCCTGACTTCAGGCCCAGCACTATGCACCTTGCACCACCTAGTTGCCCCCAATAATAGTAATAGTTAACATTTACATAGTACTTACTATATGCCAGACACTGTGCTAAGCACTTTACAATTATTATCTCACTTGATTCTCACAAATACCCTCGGAGGCAGCGGCCCCTTTTATCCTCATTTTACAAATAAGGAAACTGAGGCAAACAGATAGTAAGTGATTTGTTCTGGTTCATAGAGCTTGAAGATATCTGATACTGAACTTAACCTCAGCTCCTTCTGATTTCAAGCTGGTAGTCTATACACTGTGCTACACTAGCTGTCTTTATTTAGACATAATAGCATCTGATTCAGCAGCCACTGTGAAAGTGGTGTCTGACTTCTTTATAATAGCTCACATTTATATAGCACATTTAGGCTTGCAAAGTGCTTTATAAATATGACCTTCACAATTATAACATTTATATATATATAATATTTATAAATATTAACATTACAAATTAAGTGGGTTTTGTTTTTCAGTCCCATTTTACAGATGAGGAAACTGAAGCAGAGAAAATTTAAGTGACGTGCTCACACAATTTGTAAGTGTCTGAGACTAGATTTGATCTCAAAGCTTCCTGACTCCAAGTTTAGTTCTGGACCCAAACTATCTGGCTGTCTTCCACATTGGAGGAGATCAAAGGAGCCACAGAAATATAAATAACCAGAAGGAGGCTTTCTTTCTGATAGGTTATTGTTCTGAAATGGTTCCTGCCACCACCCTCATTGCTCCCCTCGCCCCCTTCACCCCAAGCTGGCTAGTTTTAGTATCCCTGAGTTATTCTATAGTGCACTGCACCAAGCTTAATGTGAATTATTGCATGGTGTGCATCATTCCCCCAACAATGCAATAGAAAGAAACCATGGACTTCTTATCTGAACTCTTAGATTGCACGAACAGTATTTAGAGTAGCAGTTCACAGAAAAAAAAAATCTTTCATTTGTCAGAAAATCTAGGACACAATTTTTGTTTTTGTTTTGTCTTTTTCTGGGGAAGGGGGCTTATGAAGCAGCAGTATTAGATCCTCTCCTCTTGCCCTCTCCCCACTCCTCTCCCCCAATCCCTCTCCAATAACTTGGTACAGGGCTCAACATCCTGGAGATCTTCTTGGGTTACTTGGAAAGGGTACCCAAACTAAATGGTCCAGGCAACTTTGCAATCCTAGAAATCTGTTGTCCTGAAAGACTGTGGAGTTTATCTTGAATTTATTGGTATATACATGTATATGTAGGGGCAGCTAGGTGATGCAATGGATATAGTACTGGATCTAGAGTCACTGTGTGATCCACTATGTGGGTATATCATTTAACTCTATTTGTTTCAGTTAACTCATCTGCAAAATGAGCTGGAGAAGGAAATGGCAAATCACTCTAGTAACTTTGCCAAGAAAACCCCAAATGAGGTCATGAAGAATTAGACTTGACCGAAATAACCAAGCAACCACATATATGCATATACCTATTGTGTACACACACATGTGTATCTATGCCCACAGGGGTTTGGGAACTCTAGCACTTCTGGTGCCAGGGCTGGCTGAGGTCCTTTTAGGGCTGTTCAGACACTTGGGGTGTTCACCTGATTCCCCAACTCGAATCTGTGGTTCCAAGAAGCTGTTGTGTGCATAGTAGTCACATCCTAATAGACCTTTTTGGCAGAGTTAGAGGGATTTCTATCACAGGCTTTGAAGAATTTCCCCTTTGGGATGGGCAGATGAGAACAGTTTATTCCAATGGTCATGAAATCAGTCGAAGCAGGTATTGTAGAGCGCTTAGAGCTTAGCTAGATAGCAAAGATATCAAGGTTATTCACTACATCCCCAGCATCTCTCCCTTCCGGAAGATCTATCCCGTCTCCTCCCCCTTCCTCCAACCTAGGGAAACCCCTTGACTTTTGTCATGCTACTAGACTTGAATGACTCAGGAGGAGAGATTGAAGCTCTTGACTTGGTGAACTCTGCCTCATTTAAACCCAACTCCATGATGTTATTGATCCTCTTTGAAAATAAAGGATGAATAATAATAGCAATACACAAATATGTAGATCTATGTATATATGTATGTTAAGTACCTACTACATGACAAACACATAGTGCTCCTAAGCACATTACAAATATTATTTCATTTGATTCTCCAAAAAACTCTGCAAGCTAGATACTATTTTTGTCCTATAGTTGATGAAATTAAAGCAGTTTAAGTGACTCGACCCGAGTCACACAACTAGAAAGTATCAGTTCTTACTCCAGTCCAAGTGCCATCTAGAATTTGTATATGTGGATATATAGATTTACATAGATATATAGATGTATATTATGTATTTGCATACAAACACCTATATCTATTTATCCATCTCTCTCTCTCTCTCTCTCTCTCTCTCTCTCTCTCTCTCTCTCTCTCTCTATATATATATATATATATATATATATATATATATATATATATATATATATATATATATACACACACACACACACACACACATATATATGTACCAGCAAATATTTATATCTATAGATATATAGATTTTAAAAGTAGAAAGTTGATTATTTGGATAGCGTATATAAGTTAGAACCAGAAACAACTGAACATAGCAGATATAGAGTTTCATCTACCTATGTCTGTCTAATAGAATCTGAAGTGCTCAACAACAGGAACTATTTCTTTTTTTCCTATCTATCCCCAATACTTAATATGATACCTGGTATATACTCTACACTTAATCAATACTTGTTGATCAATTAATTGGTAGTTAGATACACTAACAAAATGGGACCTGAAATCATAATAATGTTAAATGAAGATGAGAAGCACAAGCAATTAAAACCTGAGCTCTGGAGACTACTTTGATCTTTCCTTGACTTAAACCTTGGTACATAGACTCATTTTGGTCCAGCCTCATTCTGATCCTTGGGGGCTCTCGGTTTTGTAAATTGAAAGGCAAGAAAATATAGTACTACTCATACCATGCTGTGGTGAATAGTGGGTTATTTAAAGTCTAGATGTTCCAGTTTCTTTAGATAAGCCCCCCTCAGCCTCAAAAGACCCATAAATACTTTCTGCTAGAAATGTACTTGAAACCCCAAGGTGGGGTACTCCCCAGCCTTGCATTTTCTTCCTCCCATGCTATTTAGAAGGACAAAATACCTCTGGCTATAGGGGATGGGAGCAGGGGGCTGGAAGATGGGCTTGCTGCAAGATCTTGTATATGAACTAACTCATTATGTATTCAGAATAATATCTGACCATCTTATCTACCCCCAATTCCAACAAATTTCAGTGGCTCCCTATTAGGATTAAATTTAATTGTCTCTATTATGTATATGAAGCTCTTCACAACCTCTTAAAGCCTCTCTTTTATATTTCCAATTTTCTTATCCTTTCCTCCTCTCCACATGCTTCTCAGTTATAACTATACTGGCCTACCTGCAGATACCTGCACATGAAGCTCCATCTCCAGTCCTTTGTACTAAGTTTCTCTCATGCTCAGCATGCTCTCCATCCTGATCCCTGCTTCTTAGACTCCTTGGTTTGTTTTAAGATTCAACTCCAGTTCTATTTCCTGCAGGAGGCCTTTCCCAACCCCTTCTATTGCTTATGCCCTCTCTTTGAAGGTTATCTTCCATCACTTACTGTGTGTGTTTTGTATGTACTGATATATGTATACATATTGTCTTCCACATTAAAATGTTAGCTCCTTGAGGTCAGGGACCATTTTGCATTTTCTTTGAATCCCAGCTCTTAGGACAATGCCTTGCACATTGTAAATTAGTTCTTAATAAATGCTGATTGATCATGCTAATGATAATAGCTAACCTTTACATAGCCTGTTTACAATTGCAAAACTCTTCACATACATTATCTCATTGGAAGTAAGAACATGCAAAGCAGAGTGGAAATACTTAATTCTGATCCCACAGGGCAAGTGGAAACGCATGTGGGTCTTCCGCATTGCTGGCATTAAATGGTAATTTCAACTTGTGGTATATGTTATTATGATGAAATTGGTTTAATGTTAAATGAATCCACCTTGTCACATAAACTGGACCAGGATCAGTGACATGAAGGACTGGAATTCACATAAGTCTTGATCCATCTCCATCTCTTTAAACGGATTTCAATGGAATTCATGCCAAATTGATACCTACCTAGTGTTTTTTTTTTTAAAGACAGTTAGCTTTTCAATGGATATTGTCTATAGAGTTCCTAAGACACCTAAAGACATGTTCCTGGGAGACAGAGAGACCAAAATGAGGCAAGTTTTTTGAATAGACCAGGTATGCAGCTGGCAATAATAATGGAAATAACTAGCATTTATAAAGTACTTTAAGATTTCTCAAACACTCTGCGTCTTGTTGCATTTGATTCATACAACAAACTTGTGAAGTGGGTCCTATTATTATCCCTATCTTATAGATGAGGAAACTAAGGAAATTTGATTAGGGTCCCATTTCTTTCAAGTTCTAGAAGGCAGGACTTGACAGGTCTTCGTATTCCCAAGTCTAGCATTCTATCCCCTGGTCTTTCTTATGACACTGAATTTAAGAACTAACCCCATTTTCCCTGCAGGTTGGAAACCCTGGAAAGGTATTATGCTGCTGTCTGTGCAAAGATACTAGCCAAGCCAAGTAACAAAAGGAGCTGAAATTAATTTTAAGAATGTTACCTTTCTACCACCTGTTAAATCTGTGTTTCTAATCCTTTAATTCCATAAAGTAAATCCTCAATGATTTAAATTATTGTACAATTCCTTTTTTTGGGATTATACATTTTAATCACAATTATATGATGAAATTTGATTTGTTACCTAATCAGGAAAAAATATAATTCCCCAAGTGATGCTTAATAACCATTTAAACTACTAAGGGCTTGCTTAGAAAGGGGAATAAGATTGAAGGTGCCACATTAAGTAAACTCATGTACTCCAAGCATCTTTTACAAGTAAGTTTAATGATTGAGAAATGAGCTACTGAAGATTTTCTGGAGAAGAATATTCTCACTTAGGGAGACTTTTCTAGGTTTCTTTTTCTGAAACATCTCTGAAACAACACTGATCCTGTGTTCCCTTTTTATCTTTTTCATAAACTTTCCCCAAACTCTGCCATGTCTTAGAAAAAAAGCTAAATACAGTTGCTTCCTAGAGGGGAATCTGCACTCATAAATACATATTAATATTGAACAACAACTTCCAAAAGAAGGGTGTCCCTCTTTTCTGATCACTTTATTTTATAATTAATCAAGAGCAAGAGTGCTCTTTATGACATTTGTCTCTGGGAGAATAAGATGAAGAATTTACAATATACCATTTATTTTATTTTATTTCTCTCCATCCTTCACAGTTTAAGATGATAGTACTGAAGACCTGTGTGAGTGATGTAGAGAAATGATGAGATTTAGCAACTGACTGGATATTTGGGGAGAGAAAGAGTGAAGAATGAGGATGGCATTGGAGTTGGGTATTTGGGTGATCAGAAGAAAAGTGGTGTCCTCAACAATATGGAAATCTAGGAGAGAGGGACTTAGGTGGGAAAGATAATGAGTTCTGGTTTGGATGGGTTGGTTTGACATATCTGCAGGAATCTACTTTGGAATTCTAATAATCAGTTGGTAATGCGGTACCAGAGTAGAAGGGAAAGAATAAGGCTGGGTAGAGAGATTTAGGAATCACTGCCATAGAGATGATAATTGAATGTATTAGAGCTGTTGAGACTACAGGTCAGGGAGAAATGAAAAGACATAGGACAGAGCTTTAAATGAAACTAACAGTTACAGTCAATAAATGCTTATAAGATATCTTTTGTGTCCTAGGTGCACATCACTGGGGATACATCCACACCCACAGGTACAAACACACAGTCTCTGCCTTCACGGAACTCACAGTGTAACGGGGATATAATAAGCAAAGAAATACATACAAACTCACTCATTTTCTCTTTCTGTCTCTGTCTGTGTCGCACACACACACACACACACACAGGAAATAATTAATTGATGGACGGCACTATTATTCAGAGGATTGGGAAAGGAAAATGGGGTTTAATTGACTTTTAAAGAAAGCCAGGGAGATCTATAAGTAGAGTTAAGGAATTTGAGTTTGTGCTTTAGGAAAACCACTGTAATGGCTGAATGGAGGATGGATTGGATTGGAAACAGTCCTGGAGAAGGGCAGGGTACTGCAATAGTCCCAGAATAGGTGATAAGGGCCTGTTTTGGGGCAGTGAGAAATAGCGAAGTAGACCAGACCTATGAAGAACGAATGGAAACATGGAGGTGAATGGCAGATTTGGGGTAAATGTTAGATTGTGAGTCTGAGGGACTGTCACTGAATATGTCATACAGAAAGACACAATAAGACTGAAGAATTGGTTAGGAAGAAGGTGAATTTAGAGTGAATATCCATGAAAACTCAGAGTAAAGAGTATTCAGGAGAAAAATGTGGTCAATAATGTCAAATATATACATTGTCAAATTGTTCAGTTGTTTTTTCAGTCATTTCCATCTTTTTGTATGACTCCATTTGAGGTTTTCTTGATTTGAATAGTTTATCATTTTCTTCTCCAGCCCATTTTACAGATGAAGAAACTGAGGTGAACAGGATTAAGTGACTTGCCCAGGGTCACACAGGATGTGTCTGAGCCAGTTTAAAACTCAGGAAGAAGGGTCTTCCTGACTTCAAGCCTGGTATCCACTGTGCCGTGTTGGTGCCCTATTAAGCCAAATATGTTAAATATGTTATCTTAAAAAAGGAAAATCCATGTTGCTTTTTCAACCATGGGTGGTCCTATGGGTTTCCAGCTTTGGAAATATTGTACATTCCTTCCAAAGACCAGAGAACTAACAGATATTTTATTTTATTTTAACATATTTTTCTAATTAAGAATCAGATATATTATTTTTCTGTCTGAAATTTAAATTCTGCTTTTATGTCCAACTACAATTGCCACAAGACCTTTGAATTGAATAGAAAAACCTAATCCAATTAAATTAATATAGCTACACTGCATTTTGTAGGAATTTCCTCTCCTCCCACCCCACAAAAACCCCAACTTTCCCCCCCCAAACATTTATCAAGAATGTTCCACAACTGATTCACTAAGTAGGTAGGTTTTTCCCCTCCATATCTTATTGCATACAGAAACTTTAGTTATATATCATTTGAACAATTTTCCAGTGGTCAGGTACACTTTAGGAACATGGCTTTCTCATGGGCCCCTGAAGCCCCTGCTTTCTCATTAGCCAAGGAAAGTTATTAATTAACAAGTGTGCTAAATGCCTGAATAGCATCCCTGGATCACGTCAAACCAATTTGGACAGCTAGAAGATGAGAAGGTGGAGAGAAGAAGATCAGTAGGGGGACAGTTCTATCTAGGCCAAGTCCCTTGGACTTACTCCAATATTACTTCCTCTCACTTAGACCTAGCTTGACTGTCTCAGACAGGATACTGGGAACCCAGACAAAGACTCATCATCCCTGACCTATGGCAGACTTTCATTAAACTGATCATCGGAACCAAAGGAAAGAAAACATGGAAATGAATGGTAAATGTTGGGAAAAGGAATTGCTCTGAAATCTGCTAAATTTTGAAAGATTATATATACAGCATCATAGGCACTGGTTTGTGGGAGGACAAATAAAGAAATTGGTAAATATTAAACAAGATAAAGGGACACCCAGGTGATGGAGGGAATAGAGACCCTGGTCTAGAGTCAGGTAGCTTCCTGTTTGTGAGTCAAAAACAGCCCCAGACTTACTAGCTGGGTGACTGCAGGGAAGTCACTTAATCCTGTTCCTCAGTTTCTTCATTTGTAAGATGAGCTGGAGAAGGAAAAAACTATTCCAATCAAGAATTGATTAATTAATAGCCAACCAACGGATTAATCAATCAAAACACATTTATGCTACCTAATATGCGCCAGGTACCATGCTATGCACTAGGGATGTGAATAGAAAAAGTGAGAATAGAAATAGAATATAAAAAGACTGAAATAATCCCTGTTAGTAGGTTTATGTCCTGTCTGATACTCTTATAATATGATAGCTTTATAATATCAGAGCTGTTTTTTTTTTCTTGCATAGGGCATGTCATCTTAAATCTCCATTGCCTTTCTGATGGCTATTCCTTGTGTCTGGAACATACTCCTTCTTCATACCAATCTCAGAGAGCCTCTTCTTTCTTTAGTGATTTGCCTATGGTCAGTAATACCATAAAAGTAAAAGACAAGACTCAGACCCAGATCTTCCTGATACCAAGTTCAACTCTCTATATCCTGCTGTGTCCAATTATAATTCATTAACAGAGTCAATTTAGAGACAATGTTCCTACCAATGCTCCCTCAAATCACATTATCCTGAGATACAATCATTGCTTTAATAGTGTCACATCAGTCCTAGGGATATGTGTTTGTGTATCCTAGATGATGTCTCCTGATAGATAGAAGGCCACTAGCTTGAAAAATAGACAAGTTAGGCTTAATATTATGGGAGACCTCAGTCCAAGGGTAAGAGCAAGGAAGACAGCGAGGTCTTAGAGGAGTACTATTTAAAGGCCAGATGGTCTATCCAAGTTTACTACACTTTCCAGTTACTACTTTTTACAGGGAATCTACACCCCTTTCCTTCCCCGCCCCCAGCTGTGATGAACTACAACTCACACCTCTGACTTGGTGGTGATAATTAAATATTATCTGCCTGTCACTTGGCACACATGTTGTGTGTGTTCTCAGACTTTAATGAGCTGGTATTTGTCTCCTGTAAGCAAAAATATTTCTTTGAGCCTCTTGTTTTTCAAATTGGGGTGAGCAGTTCAAGTGAAGATTTCATGCTATTAAAAAAAAAAAAAAAGTCTGCCAGCAAATCTTATCTAAAAAAAAAACCAAAAAACCTGTTTCTTTTAAGGGTCCAGGAGAGCAAAGAGATTTTCGTGAAGAACTATTTTATAAAACTATTTTATAGAGCAAAAGGATCTTAGTTATGATCTAGTCCAAATTTTTCATTTTATACTCAAAGACATTGTTGTCCTGAAGGTGTTAAATTGCTTGATCAAAATCATACAAGTAGGAGAATTAGGATTTGAATCCAGATCTTCTGGCTTCAAATATCCTGTTTCTCCTGCATCACTTTTGGGATATTATGGTCAACATTCAGAGCCCTGTGCTATTTATATAAATAATAGGTGCTTAATACATGTCGGTCGAATGAATGGCATATCTTTTGTATTTATTGTTGACACTGAGAGGGTTGAAGAGAACAAGGGGGCAAAAGTGATTTGAAAGGGGCTAAAACAAAGATAAAGGGAAACGTTTTTTCTGTTGTTGTTTAGAGGTTTCAAAGGTCTCACTTCTTCCTCTCCCTTTCCCTACTTAAAAAAATTAAACTTTCTACTCAGAACTGGTTAAAAAATAACAATACCACAAAACAGCATTAGATAGAAAAGCAGTTTGCCATTTTTACATTCTCCTTCTTGAAGTGTACTCTATTATTTTCCCCATTCATGAGATTTATAACCAAAGCATTCTTTGCAGCTGTTCCTGGAGCTGCATTCAGGTTCAGCATGGGCGCTCTCAGTCACACAGCCAGGTTTATAGACCAATACAGCCTTTCATGAATAGCTCATAAATCAGAATTGGGGCTACTGCAGAGTTTCCTAAAAAAGATATAATTAGGGTGCTATAGGACTGGGTCCAGAATGGATGACAAGCAGTTTTAATATTTATCAATAAATGGCAAAGTGCTTAGCACCCCACCTAAGGATGTAATTAACTACAGAACAGAGAATCTGAGCCCTGGATTTGCCTTATAAAGAAGGCACTCAATTTAATTGAGAATTGCTTATGTCAGGTGAGAGAGAGTCTGTGTCTACCTCTCTCACCTGACATAACAATTAACTGGGAGTTTCTTTTTATAAACATTGTGTGGTTCCTTTTTCTATGTGGTTAATTACTTCCTTGGGAGGTTTCCTTTAATACTTCCTATAACAAGGCCATTATTGTCTTTAGCATAATCACTGGCTCATTTGCTTTTGTGCCCTTCCTTTGCCATGCTCTCATTTTGACTCTGCCTCTGGAAGCTAAGAGCAGCTGCTGTGTGTATTCTTCCCCTCCATATCCCCTTCCCCCACACACTGCTAGTGCTTAGGCTGTAGACCAGTGCCATCAAGCTTAGAGAGCCTGCCTTCCCTCCTTCTTTTCCTCCTTCCCTCCCTCCCTCCCTCCCTCCCTCCCTCCCTCCCTTCCTTCCTTCCTTCCTTCCTTCCTTCCTTCCTTCCTTCCTTCCTTCCTTCCTTCCTTCCTTCCTTCCTTCCTTCCTTCCTTCCTTCCTTCCTTCCAACATGGAAGACAAGAGACTTGAAAATTACACATGAGCATGAAACAATGGACAGTGAACTAGCGATAGGGAAGATTTGTATTTAAAAACCACCTCAGATACCATTTCATGTATGTAACTTTGGGCTGGGCAAACCACTTTATGGATTTGGTTCTCAGTTTTTCCATCTGTAAAATGGGTTTAAACTTAATGGCCACAAAGTTCTTTTGCAGCTTTAAATCTAGAAACTCTTTTGCAGCTCTCTAAATCTAGAAACTGACAGTTTTAGACTCAAAGCTAAAATAAAACACAATAAAAAATAAATGATGGCTGTTAGTGGGGCCAGGACACAATTAGATTCATGATTAATGAACATTGCATAGAACTAGGAGATTAGGAGAATTCATTTTTGTTAAACAATACCCAGTCTTGTAGCAGGAGGAAAAATTTTGAGCCAAGTCAGTAGTCTTAGTGCCCATCTAAGGATCAGATTATCTGGGCCTGATAACCTTCTTGGTAGCTATGAATACTCCTGCCTTCCCCTTTGACTCTGTCAACATGGGATTTGGCAGGATCAGGCTCAGAACTAAAGTCAATTCCTGACCTCTCATCTGAAATGCAGGGCACCAAAAGGTCTGTCAGAATCAGCCGTTCTGAAGACAGTGTCAGGGACTCTTGTGATGGTGGGGGCTTGAATATGTGAAGGCAGCACCAAGCCCTCTGTCACCCCAAGCTGCCCACATCTGTACAAGGACGCCATATTCGCCATCTAATTTATTTCAAAGGAAATGTTATAATAACATTTGACAATAGTATGGAAGAAGTCTTTCAGTAGTAAAATGACTCATAACTAAAGTACATACAACCCTCTGTTCTTGAGGGACTGGGAATTGGAAGACTTTTTGCTCACCTCCCTCATTATCCTTGTTATCAGCACAGGAGGTTTCCATGGCAACGTTGCATCCGGGCCCTCTCCAGCCGGTCTGGCAGACACACTGCCAGCTGTTCTGACCGAGTGTGCATCTCCCATTGCCATTGCACAAATCGGGGCAGCCATCTGGTTGAAGAAATGAAGAAGATAAGTGCAAGGGACACAGATCCATACTACAAATTTGAGGGCCATGCAAAAGGAGAACGAAGTCACTGTACATTCACAGGGCCATCCTTGCAGGTAGAGGATGGGGAGGAGATAATGTCCATCTTAGAAACAGAGTTTGGGGAAGCGGGTTACACATGCAGCAGGGAGTACATGAAAGAAAGGGGATACGCACCATTGAGATCTGCTGCCACTGCCCTATGTGATTGGTTATGTCTGAACTTTCCAAACATATGGAGTTCGACAATTCATCCCAAAAAACAGAAATCAGTTCTGATTTGATAGTCTATCTAGTTGAAGATTTATTTAGAATCAATGTCTTAGTTTGGACACTGTCTTGATTTTTTGAAAGAATTTTTCATTGTTAGAGAAGTGCCCTCTGCTGAAGGGGAAAAAATATTCCTTTCAACTAAGGATGGCAAAGTGCCCTCTCCATCTTTCAGAATTCTAAAGATATATTTACATATAATTATCACAGGCTTCTCATGACTGAGAACTGGATTAGTCTGCTGAGCTATTTTCACATTCTGTCTCTTTTAATATTAAGTTTTAATGGGTACTTTAAAAAGTTGGCTACTTATTACTCAACCTATTTATGGCAGGGTTTAAAATACTGAATTACATGAAAGCTGCAGCATGAGAAATTTCCCAAGTGCATAAATGGTGACTGAGTGAGGTAAATGTTTTTTGTTAGGGGGGGGTGGCTTTTTTTTTTTTTTATTTATTTGTTTTTGGACTTTGGAGGTGAGATCATCATTTTGTTTCCTTTCCCTAATGCACCTGCAGAATGTGCACTGAATATCACTGAAATGACTAAACCTACCCCTCTACTGAGCTGAGACACAGCACTGGGTCCCAGGGTGGAAACATAGTGAAGGATGGCCCCAGGCACCAAAGCTGAGTGGAAAAATTCTCATGGGCAAGGGGGTAATCCCCTTCTGACCCAGAGAGACAAGCAGGAAAGTTGGTATCACAGATTCATGCCTACAACATTTTGATTGCTAACAAGAAGTTCTACATGTGTTCCTCCCCAGTATAATTGTGTATTAATGTCATCAATTGGGCTGTCACTGTAAAAGCAAATTCCCCTGAAATGATTTTACATATACCAAAGAAGAATGAATTGGACAATGGGGGAGACATAAGAGTTTTACATACAGGATTGAGTCAAGACCTACACCAATTGCTCTGGGAAAAAAAAAAAAAAAAGCATGGTACTCTTACCATGCTCTAAGGATGGGTTTGCTAAGCAGTTCTCCTCTTTTAAGTGCCAGAGAGACAATAGAACCAATATGTACCTTTATATCCCAAATTCAAAGGACTTTTTCAAAATGGTCTGATTCCGGCATCCCTTTTCTTCTTTTTTAAATCTTTCTCAGCACTAAGTTTCTCCTAGTTCTATCCAGCTGGTGGTAGGAGTGAGAATGCTCAGCAGTGGTCACTCCCAATAGAGAATAAGACAAAGAATAGATGAGGGAAAAGTTCACCTACTGTGCTAAAGGGAAGGCATTTGGGGAAGACCAAGTAAGAAAACAGGTGCTGTGAGTAAAGGATCCATTTAACTGCAGCAGCATTCTGTCCTCAGCTAAGAATATGCATAGGAATGCATTAACACTCCTTAAAGTCTTTCTCATTCCTAGGTACCCAAGCCATTATGACTTTTCTTACTAATGGGAAAACTAAGCAACTTCTTCAGGTTATATACAGTAAAAGAAATGGGAAAGATATTTCTATAGGTGTATGAAAGGTCTCATTATGTGAAAATAAGAGAATTTTCACTATTTCAAGATAGATGGAGGGGAAAAAAGGCATATAGACAATGTCAAATTAATTATTTCCAACTTTTTGGCTTCAAAAGACATGGTTACTAGAACACAAGGAACACCTTAATTTGAATGGTTGACAAATATGTTGAACACCCTGATAACTACTGTGGATGTGAATTATCTTGCCCCTTTGAGGTGTCATGTTTTCTGAACTAAAACAGGAATAAAAGTGTTGGAGGAGGGCTCATTGTAGAGAAGCCCAAGTTTGTAATGTAAAATTTAAATTCACAATCAATACTAGCCTGTGTGCCAGAGATATGCGCTCAAAATGTGTGTATGCCTGGGTTGGGTAGTTCCCCACCCCCCTTTCCATTTTTTTCCTTTTGACCAACCAAAGCGAGATAAACAGATCACAGTAGCAGGTTTTCTCCACATCATATGAGCAAGATGAAAACATGAACAGTGGGAAGCTGGCAAATCTCTGAAAAGTATCAGGGCAGCTGGGAATTAATGGACATGACTTTGCTTTTAGCTTGAAGACTGAAGAAAGCAGCCCCAGTAGGTGCGTGGAGTTGCTAAGCAACCCCACGCTACCCCTGGCACAAGTTCATTCTGTTGGTGGCCTTCAGAAGAGACGATGTGTTGTGTTTGTAAAATGCAAAGCCAGCTTCCTCTTAAGGAAAAACAAAATATAAGAAGTAATTAGTCTACAGGGCAAATGGGCAACTGGGCTGTTATTCCCTCTGGAGAGGATTTGAAAGTCAGAATTGGACTTGGGTTTCTAGGATGTGAACTTGGGGGGTCAGAACTGTTGGCTGGGTAAACCAACAAGTCTACAGGGTGCAGTCCTCTGGGATGGGGTTGTTGACCACATAGACCACAGAGTATTTTTCAAAGTCAATCCTGTGTTTGATGCCAGCTCTGTGTCTAAAGCACATGGAGCCTTCTGGGAGGCTCTAAACACTAGTTCAGACATGAAGCAGGTGACATGGGACTAACGGCACTATAGCTATTCTGCCTGGCCTCTGCTTAGAAAACTGTCTAGACTAGAAAGAAGAGAATGGGACCTTCCCACAGAGTCTATCTCTCATTCTGCTCTTTGGAGGAACTTCTAATTACAGCAATAATTTTTTTGGGGTAAAGCCCACTCCATCTTATCTGACAGGCATTCAGTACTGGATTTCGGTGACCAAGGAAGTAATAGGTGTCTATTGAATGCCTTCTACCTTCTACATCCTTGTTAACAGAAAAAAGCAATTCCAATTGTTCACTCCCCCCATCCACCCCCGGTAGCAAGGCAGGGTTGAATGAATCATTCCCAAATTCAAGTCACTTAAAAAAAAAACCTGTTTGTCAACAATTTTAAAGCAGGAAGTCTTTCTGCTCAAAAAAAAAAAAAAAAAAAAAAAAAAAAAAAAAAAAGTCAGGCTAAAGCAAAATAATGTCTATGGTGCAGTGAAAGGGGAGCACAAACGCACTTCAAGAAAGCTATAATTACCATAAAAGGTTCTTCTAAAAAGGAATGTTCTACCATATTCAGCAATTTAGAGGTAGAAATAAATGGCTAATATTGCATAAGGGATGTGAAGAGAGAAAAGATTTTAACATTTAGAATCAAATGCAACTTGGAAAAGCTCAGGAGATAATACCTACTTCAAATAGAAAAGCAAAGAAGTGGATAAAGGGGGGGAAATACAAAACAAACTGAAAATAAACTCAAACAGACTGAATGAACAAGCTGTCGGAGTAATGAGAAATACCTACTTGCTGCTAGGGGCCATCATAAAAATCTAATATAATACCCCAGATCAATGCTTTGAATAAGAGGCTGCTTTGAGTTAGGGGAAACCAACTTGCCTTGACATTTCATCAATTCTTTCTGGTGCATAGCTTGGCCTTGTTCAAGGGCTATTCCAGCTATTTTAGGTGTATGTCCACCCTCTTCTCAGCTACAGCAGGGAAAAAGGAAAGCACTAGCTTGCATGGGACCTCATATCTGTATGCAGAGGTCTCTTCAGCATTTGGACAGCAGCAAATCTTATGGAAACTCATTGTGCCCCTCTCTCCTTTAGACTCATTAGACTATCATTCAGGAAGGTACCAGTACCACTGCTCATTGTTCACTCTTCCTAAAGAAGGTGTGCTAAGCACTTCCCAATGCAACCAGAAGACCATCCACCAAGGGCGGAATAGTATAAGAAAAAGTACGGTGGAAAAAGTGTGGGTAAGGGATCACAGAAAAGGTATCATCCTTCCCCAAAGGTCTATTCTTTTGGATCTTGAGTTAAAAGGGGTCATTCTCCCTATTCTAGTCCTCTTTTCTAAATGTCATTTTATTCTGAAGTCCCAGTAGTTGCAACACTGCCAGACATTCCTAGAATTAGGAGGTGTAATCACCAGTAACATTTAGTAGATGGCCCTTGCTTTCCAGAAATGTTTATGGTTAAAAATAGCTGAGGCACTGGGGAGCTATGCTTACTAAGGGTTTGGGGCCATTTAAACTAAACAGCAGTGGCAAAGGTCCAGGAAATTAATCTGATGTTTTGAGATACTCTGGGGAAAAACTTCAACTAATTTTAAATGACTGCCAAAGAAGCATTTCTATCTCTGGGAGACCAGGGGACTATTTCCTCTCACTCATCCATGCAAGAAGGAAGCATTCAGTAACTAAGTTTTCAGGCAATAAGGTAGCACTGGTAGTCAGCTTGGGCACATATTATGTACACCACTGTCCTGATCCTTAGCTAGATATGAGCAAGAAAGGTACAAAACAGAATCAGAGACTTCTCTTTTTCAGTAACTTTTTTCTAAAAATTATTTTATTTTCCCCCAATTACATGGTAAAACAATTTTTACCTTTTTATTTTTAAAGTTTTGAGTTCCAAATTCTACCCCTTCCTTCTTCCATCCTTCTCCTATCTTTTCTTTGAGAAGGTAAGCAATCCAATAAAGGTTAGACATGTGTAATCATGTAAAACATTTCCATACTCTGGAGTTTAGTAGGGATAGCTTTGGAAAACTTAGCCCTGAATGTTTGCTTTTTATATGTGAGAGGAGCAGGATTCATGATCTTACAGATGGAGGAATAATCTTTCAGTAGTCAGTCATTTTAAATTAATGATATATGAGCAAGGGCAAGAGGGAAGGGCAAGAGGGAAGGACTTGGGAAAGAGAATGGTCTGCCTATGATTCCATGGCCCAGCTTTTATTCATAGGGGAAAAAAAAATCCCTTTTGACAGAAGCAGGACTTTGGACCCAGTTATATGTATTTCAAGTTTTCTGACTGCACTTGGATTCTTACTGATCAGCATCATTTCAAATCCTAATGGATAGTGTGGGAAAGGAAAGATAGTAATACCAACCTCAAAGAATATTGAAAGGTTTGTTGTACCTGGCTCTTAAAAAGAAGGATCCTCCCTAAATTCTAATAAACAGAGAACTTGTCTGCTCTTTCTGATTTTCAATTTTCCAAGTTTTTCTTAAGAATTTTTTATTGTCAGTATAAGATTATGTATGAAATGAGGACAAAAGCTTTGGGAATAATTGCAGTAGACAGTTCTGAGTATAGAGGAGACATATGAGATGAGACTAGTATATTTTGCTCAAAAAGGAGTATAAATAAGAGAAGACAAGAGAAGGAAGGTAAAGTAGTTACCTTAGGGATGGCATGGGGGGAAGAGGAGTTGAAGTGGAACCACTTTTATTGCCCTGGGGTCTGGCCCCCTTTCTGCCACTTTCCCCACTGGATCAAGTAGTGATATCACCATATATTTTTAACATAAAGTTTCACTGAGATATGACAGACAATTATGATCATGTTCAGAGTAATTACTGATGCCATCACAGAAAAAAGCTACTAGATAGGCAGCGTGAGACTCAAGAAAACTTTACCTGTAACACTTAGTAGCTCTGTGACCATGGGCAAAAACACTTAGCCTTTTCTGAAACGCTATTTCCTCATATTTAATGTGGGGGTGATGATACATCACTGACTTGAGAGCTTTCATGTGCTCAAGTGAAATGATGTCTGTAAAATGCTTTGTAAACCTTAAAGCACTTTCTCTTAAGACATAGAGACAGCTAGTGGAGTAAAGAGTGTGGAGTCAGGAAGACCTGAGTTCAAATGTATTCTTAGATATTAACTACCTATGTGACCCTGGCCAAGTTACTTACGTCTTTGTCTCAGTTTTTTAGCTGTAAAATGGGAACAAACCTTTGTAGGGGTTGTTGTGAGGATCTAAGAACATATGTAAAAATACTTGGGGTAGTACATAGTAGGTACTATATAAATGCTTACTCCTTTTTCTCCAGTAGATATTTAGATGAGTCTCTAGACCAAAGGAACTTTTTTTGAGAAAAAGAGGCTTTTAGATACCATCTGGGGAAATTAAAAAAAAAAAAAAAATTGATGAGCAGAGATTGGAACTCTGTGTGTGTGTGTGTGTGTGTGTGTGTGTGTGTGTGTGTGTGTGTATTGAACAATATTATTCTATATTTAGGGAAGCTGAGACCTACTAGATAAAGGAGAAAACAGATATGTGGAGAGAAAGAATAGAAGGTGTGTCTGTAGATTAAGGGAATGATAAGAGTTACAGGGATGGCAGAGATGACAATAATAAGAAAGCCCAGTGGTTTAATTTGGTTCTTGGAGGATAATCAAGTTTTTGTACCTTGTATTGCTTATTCCCACGGCTGTCCAGCAAGTAATGAATGAGGTGCCTGTGAGTATGGAAATAAGGACAAAAGCTTGACTTTGATTTCTTATTTGTTATTTTTAACCATCCAATTTCTACACCCACTGAGCATCGTTAGAGCCACAGGAGGGTCATAAAAATACAAATGGCACCTACGCGGCCTGTGGGCACGGACTCGTTACTTACTGTAGGGCTGACGTTTCTCTTTTAACTAGAGTAAAATCAGGCCAACGATAAATTGCCATCTCATTTCTTTCCCCCCAGCACAACTTTAGAAAATGTAAGGAAATCACTAAATATTCCTTTCTCATGGATGTTAAAGTGAATGGGGGTAGATGGATGTGTATGTAGGCTGAATTCTTGCTGGCAAGCATGCTTTAACTGGGAGAAAAAAGCCCTGGTTGAGCTTTTTGTTTCCCTGCCAGTGGTTCTTATGTAGGCAGAAGGTAGGGATAGAGGCAAAGGTCTCCCGAGGAGACTGTGAAAAGACAAGACATGGACTCTTCTCTATAAGAGTTAATGAATCAAGCTGAGGCTTTAGTCAGGGCAAGTAATGGGACTCACCTGAGAACCCAACACAGTCAAGCAAAACTCATTTATTATCTTAAACTTATCCACTATAGAGAGAACAAAAAGAAATGGATTTAGAGTGTAGCAAAAGAGGTTTTAGTTAGATAGGTAAAAAGAATTTCCTGACATTCAGGACAGATCAGCCTTATTAGCTAACAGGTAGCTAAGAGGAGCTATGTGTTGTCATTTTCAGGAACTCTTAAAATAGGATAAATTGTCTTTAGTCTGGGCTGGATTAGACAATAAGACAAAAAAGAATGGCCACGAGAATTTGAGAGGACTGGCAGGCCCATGAGGTTAAGATTGTGAGTTCTCATTTGCAAAGATTTTCCCTCTTATTTAATAGATGGCTAATCCTATAGTTGTGAAGATTTCCCAATGTAGTCTTGAAAGAAATCAAGAAGGACTTTAAAAAACCAGACTAATTTTTCTGTTGCTTCTGTTATTGAAAGAAAAAAATTAAATCCCTCAGATGGGAATCAGGTAACAAATAAGGTTTAGAAAACAGGATTTGGTGTTTGATCTGCACTCATCTTTAAGCCGCTTTTCCATATCAGATATAGAAAGTGTTGAAAAAACATGACATCCCAAAAGAGTATAAATTGTATAAAACATAGGAATAGGAGATAGAAAAGATCAATTAGGTTACTGAGTCCTCTTCTGTGGCATGGGTATATTTTACAGTATATTCCAAGATATTTTATCCAACTGAATGTGAAATATTTCTAGCAATAGGATTTTCATGATTTCTTCATAGTGATGACTCCATTTTAATGGAATATATTTTCTTTAGTCAATTTTCTTGGGTCCACTTTGTCCCATTACTCCTGTTTAGATTTTCCTGCTAAGCTACTCAGAAAAGTTCTATGTTAGTGGTTATGGTTTCTAACCTTCTTGCATAGTCTTCAATTTTTTTGGGGGGAGAACATTTATCATAGATACAATTTTATATTATAATATGGCAAAAGAATGATAATGTTGATAACTATTGAATTTTTTCTCCATCCAAATACCAACAGCCCCAGAGATTTAGTCTAGAAATAACTGCTTGCCAAGTGACCTCAACAAGTGGCTAATATTTTATTCAATTTGGTTCTATTATCTTTATCCTGCAGAAACAATAAAAATTTCTCTTTTCATTACTTCCTCTCATGCATGTAATTTAATGATTAATTCTTTCTACAATAGTTGGCACATAGTAGGCACTTTAAGGCTTCTTGGTTGCTTTATCTGTTATTCATTTATTAATCTATCTGCATTCAGGGGATGCAGGTAAATCAAGTGAGTTAATATAAACTTATATTAATCTTTGAAAATTCATTTGCATTTGGTATGTGTATGTTTTTCTTGCTATCCATTTTCTGGTCTATGAAGCATTGAGCATTAGCTTCCCAATGTGCACTGGCTAAGCTGAGAGGTTGTATTTTTTTGAAGACCAGCTGAAGACAGGATGTGGTTTTATATTAGTCATTCAGAATCTTAATCTACAAGCTTACTATGGACTAGATTAAGGATGAATTGATTTGCAGAACAATACAAAGCCTGAAAAGATTTGTTTTTTGAAAGTGCAGAATGGCTATCAAAATTCCAACAATCTGCATGGTGCCAGTGTCAGAAGTTATGCTCCAGTTGTGCATAATAATCATGCCCTTAGGAAGAAGTGAGCTGCTTCTTCTAAATCTTCCCATATAGAGGGAAACAAAATTTTTCCTTTACAGCACATTCTACAGATGCAAAACATCAGGTTGTTTCTGCTAAGTCACATCTTGGCTAAATGGGTAATTGAATAGTGAATGGAAATGCCTATTCAGCTACTAACCTGCAGAATTTAGGGGAAAAAATAGGAACCACAGCATAGCAATTCGTAGGAGACAGAAAGCATGACCGATTTTTCCAATAAGACTGAAAAAATCAATAATCCTTATAGACAGAGCTCTCACATCTTTAGGAGTCATGAAGCTTTTCATGTCTGTGCCCACTGTTCTAAAAGAAAATTTCTGTCTTTAGCCTGGCATATGTTACTACTTCTATAATCACCATCCAGAAAGATTTAGCCCAACTTCCATTCTAGTTCTGCTGAGTACACCTTTTAGAAGGGATCCACAATGCATCTTCCCTTAGGGTTGCTTGCTTTCTGTGTGGCTCTGTGAAATGCTACTTTGCTGTTGTGTAGTGCTAATAAGTCATGATGTATTGCCATGCATGCCTGCCTGATGAATGTCACATCCAGGGACTTGGAGCTTGCAGAGGTCATCCACTATACATTGAATAATAAAACTCATATTTAAAATATCCTTGGATGGGATTCCTGGCATAAATGCAATACAGAGAGAATAGCCTTCTTTACTAGATAATCTCAGTTGTGGAAAGACTTGGTTCTACTCCCATTTCATGCTTCTAGGAAAAGCCACCTTCCCAGAACTGACATCTACTATTCCATAAAGGGCCACAGGATCCACCATGAATAGAAATCCCAGGAAAAGATGAATACTATATGTCAGTCTCTGACAGTTAAGGACAAGCAGTGTGTGAGTGTGTGTGTGTGTGTGTGTGTGTGTGTGTGTGTGTATACACACATGTAATTTCATTAATAGAGAGAACTTCTAGTGAGGAAACTCCCTCTATTAGTTTAGAAAAATAGCTACTCTCCAATTTAAAGTTTAAGAGAATTTCTTATAAAGGAAGAAGAGAAAGGAATATTTATATATGCCAGGCATTGTGCTAATTAAGCACTTTACAAATATTATTTCATTTGATCCTCACAATATCCCTGGTGAGGTAGGTGCTATTATTGTTCCCATTTAGCATTTAGGGAAACTAAGATAGAGGTTAAATGAGCTAAGCAGAAGCACATAGCTGGTGAGTATCTGAAGCTGGGTCTTGAACTCAGGTTCTTGCAGTACCAAAGACAGCTCTCTAGCCACTATACCATATCTGTCTCTTGTACATGGCTAGATTAAGGTGAAAAACAAATAAAAGTCTAAGCAAAGTGTGCTGTATGATATTAGGGTTGAGAATTTAAATGTATAAAAGTCAAGAGATTCAAAAGGGTGGTTCCCACAGCAACCATAACTCAGTTCGCTGGTGAATACAAAATTAACTTTATTTCAAAACATGCCATTTAATTTACGCCTTAATATAGTCATGGCAGAGTTACGGTTGCTGGGAGAACGCTAACTCTGAATTGTTTTGAATAATTAATTGAAGGAAAGTTGGTAAAAATGTGAACTCTAATAAAAAGTCAACTCAAATTTGGGAAAGTTTGCTAATCAACCTTTATGTTGGGGGTTGTCCCCCAATGCATTGGTCTAATTCTGGGAGGAAAATCATAATATTAAGGACATAGTTTTTCACATGTGAATATATTGCTCCTGGTGGTTCAAGGCAATTTAAGTATACTGTTTGCATTCCGGTATTGCAGTGGCTTATCCTAGGAGTGGTTACATATCCTTAAAACAACTGATCAGTTCAGGTAGTTGTCAAACAACTAATCAAATGATTAACAACAACCTCCCCTCCCTGCTATCAAAATAGTGCTTTCCATTAAATGACAGTTTCAGTCAAGCCAACTCTGTGTGGATATAATTTCTCTGATATAATCAGCAAAAAGCCAGAAGAAAGGGATGGAAAAAAGAGGTGATGGAATATATTACTGAAAAGCAGATGATATATCCAAGTTTCTTATCTCTGTTACTAAGATCATGAGGTAAGTAGAGATATCTTTTGTTTTCAATGAATATACTACTAGAACTATTATTACTAACTATAGAACAACAACAACAGCAACTACTGCTACCACAACTTCAGAGATCAGGTTTTTCTCCTAAAGGAAGCTTGGATTTCTAAGAGGCAACAGCAAGGAGTATTCTAAGCATGGGAAAGACTTTGTGCAAAAGCAAGGAGTTAGGAGACGGAGTACCAAGTTCAGGGAACAACTAATTGGATAATTTGATTAAAATGTACAGTTCAAAGGAGAGTAACCTAGAAAGGTAGGCTGAACCCAAAGTAAGAAAAGCTTTAAATTCTAGGATGCAGAATTTGAACTTGATCCTTGATCAACAGGGAGCCACTGAAATTCTCTGAGCAAGGGAGTGACAAAGTCACCTTTGTGTTTCAGAAATTGTAGAAGTTGTGTAGGGGATGCATTGGAGAAAGTAAGAATAGAAGCTGGAAGTTCAATTAGAAATCTACTGGAATAGACCAGGAGAAAGATAAGGAAGATTTAAATAGGAGTGATATCTAAGTGAGTAAAGAGAAGAAGAGCTATATGAGAAATGTTGGGGAGGTAGATTCAAGAAGACAATGTCTGTTTAGACATGGGAGGAGAGAAGGAGAAAGATGAGTTGAGAATTACTCTAAGGGTGCAACCTTGGGTGACTCGTGGTACTCTTGGAAGATACAGGGAAATTTAGTGGGGAAAATAATGAACTCTGATTTTAACTTGGTGAGTTTGAGATACCTATGGGTTAACTTTGTTTTTAAGCAAAGCCCCTTATATTAATATGTGAGGCAGCAAGATGGCACAGTGGATAGAATGCTGGATTTTGAGTAAGGCAGACCCGAGTTTGTATTCTGCCTCAGACATTAATTTACTAGCTGTGTGACTCTGGGCATCTTCATGGCTTCAGTTTCTTTATCTGTAAAACAGAAACAACAATAGTACCTCCTTCACAAAGTAATTGCATGAATCATATGAGATGATAATTGTAAAGTGCTTAGGATATTTTCAGTCATGTCCAACTCTTCCTAACCCCAGTTGGAGTTTTCTTGGCAAAGATGTTAGACGGGTTTGCCATTTCCTTCTCCAGTTCCTTTTACAGATGAGGAAACTGAGGTAAACACTTGCTCAGGGTCACCCAGCTAATTAATAAATATCTGAGACTAGATTTGAACTCATGAAGATGAGTCTTCCTGACTGCCGGACTGGTGCTCTGTGTACTGGTGACATTTAGCTGCCCCATGTAAATGTTAATTATTATTATTTTCAAATGAGATAACACATGTAAATGTGTTATTTACCCAATTAAATTAAAACTCTACCCAAATGCTAGATGTTATATTAATACATGTCTCCCTTTGCTGTCTCTTTCCTAATCCCCAGCCAACCAGCAACACACAATTATCTCTCTTGTGGGCTGTCCTTCATTACCATCTCTTTAAGCCCTCTCTGTACTCTGACTATTCCTTTTCTGATCCATAGAGTGGATTTTCTTTCCTTTCCTTTCCCTTTAAATGACCTCCACAGGTCCCATATCTGCAAGTATATAGTCTTTCAATAACTTACAAGCTTTTTTAATCAGAAGACAGTCTTCTTCTTTTTAGGATGGCTTCGGGCAGCCCTCCCTGCTGGGTTTTAGCAGATGACAGTTCAAAGGGAGCTGGCAAAAAAAAAAACGCTTGCTTGTCTTATAGGCCATCCTTCCTGGGTGATGTTTCTCAGTGAAATATTCTGCCATTCCCAAACTGGAAAGACAGAGCCTGAGAGGGAATGGGAAGTAAAGAGGTACGTCTTGCACATATATTTTCCCCCTTTTTGGCTGAAGACAGTTGAGACTCAGGTTTCCTGCTTCTCCTTAAGCATATCTCCTCTACTTACTAGACTTTTGTCTCATCCCTGAACAAGTAGACTGGTGCCTCCTTCTTTACTATCAATATTAGTAGCATTTTAATGCATCTAAAAAGATCCAATTTTATAACTCTACAATCATTTGCTTTTATTGCTCATCAGGTATTTTAAAGGCACATCACTGAGTGTAACTTGACCTTGCTGGTGCAATTAGTAAGGATTTAGATGTCTAATAGATAAACATCCACTGGCACTTTCATATTTATTTGATCTTACTAAAACCTAGAACTTTACTACTATCCTAAAATTTATTCTGGGCTAAACTTGGGGTATTACAGTTTCACTATCTCTCCTATGCATATTTTGGTCTAGTTTCTAATTTCACTTGTTCATTCAGTCAACAAAAACTGAACACTTACTATGGGCAAGTTCCTGGACTAAGTGATCTGAAGAATAAGATTTAGCCATATCCTTTATAATGCACTTATCATCCAGAGAGCAGATATAATACACATAAAAATAACTATAAGGTAGAATTTGATAAATTTGATAAAAGGTACAAAAATATGAAACTTCAGAAGAAGAACTAATTAAAGCAGTTGGAGATGACTTAATGGAATTGGACCTTGAATAAGAGAGATAATTTGAATAGGCAGATGGGGAAGAAGAAAAAGAAGACATTCTAGGTACCTCAAATGAACAAAATCCAGTTTTCAAGGGGCTGAGGAGACAGGAGATGGTAAGGAAATGTAGTTAGTATTTTTCCTTGAAGTTTGGGGTGGGGAAAGTGAGTTCCAGTTGTAGGGATGGGGTCTTAGAGTTGAAGGAAAGTCTTCATTGTTTGGAATAAGGATGGCCATAAGTTATCTTAAAGAACTGATAGAGAGGGAAAAAAAATTTAAGAAAGTAGAAAGTCAATGATTGATAGAACAAAGTCCAAGGGGAGAAAGGAGAGGTTATTATTTGAAATAAAGATAAACAACTTTTTTTTTTGAGGCAAAACAGAAGATGGAACCATTGTGGGGGACTATAAAATAGAAAGTTCATGGAGCACAACTGACTAATCTTTACAATATCTTCTTGGAAATGTAGAGGTCAAGGTGTTTTGTTGAGTGAAGAGGACGGGTATTTGAGCATGGAAAGGATTTGGAGTGAGAAATAGAATTTGAAATATATAAGCGATGAAGAGAAGGATGGCCAAGCAGATATTTTTTTGGGTATTATTAGTGGATCTAATCAACTCAGGTTGGTGACTTTTTCCAGCAATACCTAGCAGGGCAGAAAAAGGTAAAGCCAATGGTGGCCATGAGGTAGTATAGGATACTATTGAGAAGCCTTGCTAAATTTGCTGACCATGGATCTCAGCACATATTTCAGAAAAGAGAAACTAAAAGTGGGCTGTAGTTCTAGAAGAACAAAAAGATTGGCAGGAGGTCACAATGAGGGCAAAGAGAAAGTTTAGTCCAATGGAAGAAGTGGGATAAGAGGAAAGGTAGAAGTTTGTGGGAGCAGTTAATTCAGGGTCGAAGAGATTGAAAGTTAAGTTCCTAAGAATGATGAATTCCAAGGTGTGGCTATGCAGATGAAGTGACTGAGTCTTGCTGAGTCTGAATTGTTGATTTTTAACTTTAAGTTTGCCTATATTAAATGCCTTAAAACTAGTAATATAGAAGAAGAGATAAAGAGGAAGCCAGTTGGTGAAATGGGTAGAGATCTGGACCTGGAGCTATGAGAATGTGAGTTCAAATCTAGGCTCAAACATTTGGGAGCTCGGTGACTAGGAGTTTGCTTCAGTTTCCTTATCTTTAAAATAAAGATAATAATAGTACCTACTTCCAAGGGAAAAGGAGAGGATAAAGTGAAATGATATTTGTAAAGTTCTTTGCAAACCTTAAAGTACAATAAAATATATCTATATCTATATTTGTTTTTCATTTGTTTCAATCATGTTTGATTCTTTATGACCTCAATTGAGGTTTTCCTGCCATTTCCTTTTCAGGTTCATTTTACAGATGAGGAAACTGAGGCAAATAGGATTAAGGAACTTGCCTAGGTCATACAGTGCATGAAGTCAAATTTGAATTCAGATCTTCCTGACTGCAGGTCTGATTCTCTATTCACTGTACCACATAGCTGTCCCAATATGAATGGTGGCTATAATCATTATTTCATGTCAGTAATGGCTACTCGTGTAACCCTTCGGGTACTTCTGAAGTTTTAGAATGTTATGCACAGGCTTCTGTAATAAGAATTCCCCTTGTCAAGCCCAACCATCCCCCTTCTGCTCCAATGCTCACAGATGTATGATAAAAATACAAATTGTAATTGATCTATGAAATGCTATTTCAGTAGCAACTGATAAAGCACAATGAAAGAAAGATAGAGAAGATTGTGGGCTGACCTTTTTAAATGAAAAAGACTTCTAAACTGAACATTCAAATGATAAGCAAAAGTTGATTTCTCCAAGATAGCAAAAGAACACCTCTTTTTGATATAAAACAAAACAAAACAAAACACACCAATCCTACAATATTGATTTCCATCTGCTGGGGAGAGCTAAAACAGCATGCTTAATATTAAATGGCTAGTCACTTCTTAGTTCTAACTAGAACAAGGAGGAGGGATTTTCAAAGCTTTTCTGCTAGATCTTTAAAGTTTTTGCCACCAGAAGATGCATAGCTTCCTTTTACTCCAAAGAAAAGATTTCCTGATTTGTTGGATCAAATGCTTAGCCAGTGGATAGATCAGCCTTTGTGATTCCATCCACAGTATTTCTACTCATCTTCTCTGCCATAGTCATTGAAAATGGCCAGGTGTTTACCATTGGGGATTACTTTATAGTTTTGCATCTGCGCTTGGAAGAATTTTTACAGCATGCTAGCATGCGTAGGAAGTGAGTAATTATAATAGGATGGCATGCTGGGAACTGTTCCCAGGAATCAGTGGCACAATCTGGAGACTATTTGGAGGGGATAGCAAAGCCATCTAGAAAACACTGGCTATTTCTGCTATGATAGGTGCATGATCAACAGGTTCCAAAAGTTGCTTGTTCCAGAGTAGTGGCTGATCCTTTCTTCTAGGTTACTTCTAAGAACCCTCAGATTTGGAGATTTGCATTTAATTTGAATGCATTAGAAAAAATGGAAGTGAATAGAAATGGAAACTCAGTGAATGTGCTCAAGAGACAGAAGGGGAAGGATTCTAGGGAGACCATAGAAGAAAGTTTAAAAAAAAAAAAAAAAAAAGGCAAATCTAAAAATGGATAAATGGTACCCATGAAACAGCATCATTATCACAGATCAGTCTTTTTTTTTTAATTCTGGAGTAGAAATGTTCGTAAAGACCCTTAAAACCTTGATTCTTTCCCCACTTCATTTAGGCTAGAGATCTATATTAGGTTTTCTAGACATAGGGCATACTTATGTAGCAGTCCCATTACCATGTTCTTCCTTCCAACCATAAATCTAACAGCTTAAGGAACTAGAACGACTCCAACTGTGTAGAAAGAGCAGGAACCATCAGTAGGTAGTGTTGGTAAAACACTCTGGAAAACCAAGAGTTCTGAAACCTAACTCCAAGTTCTTTAATATCCAGGACTTACAAACTGGCAAAAGTAGACACAGTGTGTTCTAGGACTTGGCATCAAACCAGTCACCAAGGCATAAAAATGATGTAACAGGTGAGAATGTACAATGCTGTATCTCCTAATAAGTCAGACAGAGCACACACACATACATGCACACACACATACATATATATACACACACACCCACAATAGGAATTTGTATCTTATTTCATTTTGGTTGTGTTCCTTTGAAAGGTTATTGGTTGGCTGTCAGCCAGAATGTCAGCTAGAACAGCTAGAAGGGAAATAAGGGACAAAAAGGGATGTTAAATGAAGCTGGAATATATATATATTGCCAATCATGTTTCAGGATTTTATGTTAATATTTAAAATGCAGTATTCTCTGGGTTTAGACCAATGAATCAGAGTTGAATGAGCTGCCTCATATTAAAAAGGTTTCTTCTTTTTTTTTTAGTAGGTGTTTAATGAAAACATCTACCTGTCTACCTCAGAGGATTATCATGAGGATAACTGAGGTAACACAAAGTCCTTTGAGCTCCTTGGAGAAAAGACACTACATAAGTGCAAAGTATCACCACTGTACTACTAATGAAGAATAAAGACTGGGAGTCTCCCAGTCAGCTCTCCTAGTCACCAAAGTAGATTGAAGCAGTAAGAGCAAGAGGAAGCCAAACTTTTTGCCATCTCAGGCCAGGCAAATGCTGTTTTTGGATTTGACACTAGACTTTCTCTTAGAGCTAAGAGGCAAAGTTTTTCCTTTCCTTCTTCCCTTCCCCACATTCCCTTATTTAATAAGAACTTGGATTCATAGTGGGCCCTCAGTCAGCAGCCTTGCATCAGTTCCTCCTGCAGAAGGAGAGCCTGACCAACTCAACTTCAGGAAGAAATGAGAAGAGAATTCCCTATCATACCAACCCTCCCCCTAGCGCTGCTTCCCCTTGCCCCCCCACTGCCAGTAAAGCCTCTTTAAAAGCTTAAGTTTTTCCTGCTTAAAGATGTCCAAGCAGTAATCCATCTAAATTAGATTATAAGCATCTGAAGGTTTTCATAATAAATAAAATATAGATACAACTAAGAAAGATGAGCTTTAATTAATGAGTATTAGTTAACGAAATATGTTGTGTGAATATGAAGGATTAAAAATGAGAAACGATATGGGGAGGGGAAGATCAAGTTTTAATGAGCTGCCATTTTCATTTGATTTAACTAAATTTCCTCTGTTGTGGAAAATATTAACAATTATGAGGGAGTCATTTGAGTGAATCCACACAGTTTGGTACCTGACTGCTTATCTTTGATGTAATTAAATTGTGCTGCAAATGGATATAAACTAGTGTGTGAAATAAGAGGCTTCATTCTAACACTGATCTCCTTGGGGGGAAAAATTAGCAAGGGACATTACTGAGAAAAGAACAGAAAAAGGCTCTGGAATTCAGAAATGAACACCCAATATGTAAGGCCACACTGTTCTATGGAGAGTGAGTGCCTCAGCAGAACCTGTAGTATTCACACAGAAATGTCCTCATTGAGCTGGAATTACCTACCATTTAAAAAAAGAGTAATCTATAGGTGTTGGGAATAGATCAAGTTTACATTTCTGGGGTATATTGGAAAATTTTGAAATTTTTATTTATTACATTTAGATATTCCAATTTTCTAGTTCAAAATGGGTTCTCTTAAATCATCACGTGCTAAAATGTAAAGCAGGGGCTTTGAATAGGCATATATCTTTCCAAAGTGTAGGATTCAACATGTCACCCTCTTATTCAAGAAACTTCAATGCTCCCTAGTAGTTCCAGGAGCAATCAAAAGACATTCATTAAGTAGCTAGTAGTGTTCCAGGTACTGTGACAAGCAATGGAGATACAAAAAGATGCAAAAGATAGTTCCTGCTCTCAAGGAGCTTACAATCTAACAGGGGAGACAACATGCAAACAAGTATATGTAAAAGATGCAGGACAAATAGGGAAAAAATAACAAAGGGAAGGTACTAGGATTAAGAGGAATTGGGGAAGGCTTCCTATAGAAAGTGGATTTTAATTGGGATTTAATGGAAGCCAGGGAGGTCAATCCTCTGGAAATTAAGGCTTTTTATAACTTGGTTTCTTCCTGTTTTTTCCAACCTTGTTACCCTTTTACTAATCTCTAAGCACTCTGTAATCAAGTCACATCGGCTTATTTGTCATTCCTTGCAACATGACACTCCATTTCCCTCCTCTATCTTTGTACTGGATATTTCCCAGGTCTGGAATTCTCTCCTTTCTCACCTTTTGTCTCTAGATTACTTAGATGCCTTCAAGACTGAGCTCAATCCTATCGTGTAGTAGGTCCTCCCCACTTTGACTAGTGGCTAGTGCCTTTGTCTCTGAGATGATTATCTTCTATCTATTCTGTATATATCCTGAATGTGTCTGGTTATTTTCATGTTTGCTTCCATCATTAGAATGTGAACTCCTTGAGGGCTGGGACTCATTTCGCCTTTCCTTGTACTCTCAGTGCTTAGCACAGAGTAAATGTTTAACAATAACTCACTATCATTTTGGCTTAAGCCCTTCTATATCATTATTTTTTCAGTGTATGGAAAACAGCTTTCTATTTGAAATAATCAAAGTGGGAGGACAAGAACATCCACCCAAATCTCTCCCCTTTATCTGTTTAGACCACTAGAATTTCTTCCTGAGCCCTCAAATCCATGCTTTGGTGTGATTGTTTATTATATCTAGCTATTAAACTATCCATATATGATGCTTCAAAAACTAAAGAAAATATCAGTTACCACAATAACTAAGAAGCCAGTTCTGCCCCACTCCCCTTAAAATGAATGACACCAACGATAATTCAAAAATATTAATAGAATGTGTTAATAGTACATGAAAACACTGAGGTATGTAATCTATAAATCACAAGTAGGTGACCTTGGGGGATGCTGGAAGCTGGGGGTGGGGTAAGTGAGGACATATGAATTTCCATGCTACTTAATTCTGGGCACGCTGTTTTCTGTGCTAGGGCTCTAGATGATATAATAATAATTCTCGTATTAGACCCCCAGGGAGCAGGTTGGCGAGCGAATGGATACCGATCTTACTTGGCCCCATTAAATGGAAATAAAAAAGTTAAATCAGTTCATATTCAAAACATGGAGAGAAGTTGATGGCAACTTGCTTAAGGGACACAACTTCACTTTCTTTTATTCCCCTGCTTAATACAAAAAGCTGGTTTCTCTCACCTACCCCATCATCTCTCTATTTTTAAGGGAATTGCAATCATCGGTGACATTTAGGCTCCTCACATTTATGCATACTGACTGTACAGAAATAGCCACAATCCCAGTCAGCCAGGGCTCTCTCTGAGAAGCAGAAACTGTCCCTTCTGACTCCAAGTCATTGGAGATGGTGAAGCTTTGATTCTGCAGCATGATTTGGGGGAATCAACCTCACTAGCATGTCAGAACAAAATTAAATACAAATGTTACTTCTGGGCTTGTGAAAGAGTTATTTTATAATCAGCAGGGCTTATCCCCCTGGCATTGTTTCCAGACAACCAGACAAGAATGCCTAACATTATCTGTTGGGGACTAAAGCATATTAAAAAATTAAACACAATCCACCTTTTCTAGAGTCCATCAGTGTCCTTAGAAAGAAGACTTATATGGGGCAGTTGACCATTTGCTTAGATGACCCACTGCCTCTGCTGCTGCAGTTGGGGCTCAGCTGCTTAAGATTCTGTTACTGCATGGCTCAAGTCTTTCATTCTTCCCTGATGCCTATTTTGTAGAACTTGAGAGCTGGGAGACAGATTTTACCAACAGAATGTTTATTAGTCTTCTCCCTTTTCCTGGGCTTGGCTGGAACATAGCATTTTGCATGCATGGTGAATTTTGAACTGGCCACATAAAGCTTGGTACTGTACCAGAATCAGCCTGATCTGAAGGAGAGAATAGTCTCAAGGATTAATGAAACAAAGATATCTTGGAAGGAATGTAGCTTTCTGGCACTGGGATGGGACAGATAGGGAGTAATGCTGAGGAAGGAAAGAGATGTCCTCTCATCTCCCATAGCTCCCTAGGTTTGTTACACTGCAAAGATAGAACCACCTGTACAAATAGGAAGTCCAAATGTTTCATTTTGCTCTTAGCTGGGATGTTTCCTAAAATGGAACTGTCCCCTGGCCTTCGCTAGGGAAGGAGAAAGACAAATCTGACAAAGGGGCTGCTACTCAGGGATGGTCTATCCATGGTCCATGCCATCTTTGCTGAAGCTCTTTTAGTGTTATAGTTCACCACAGCACTCTGCCTCTTGGTATCTTTCTCCTTCCCCTTCCCCTATGCCTCATGGTATCTTTCCTTTCATCCCCTACCATGCTTCATGGTGTCTTTCCCCTTCTTATAGCTAACTAATTCTTTTAGGGTACTAAAGTTCTCTATGGATTTAGCCTGCCAGTTAAGGACATGCTCCCACATCAGGGAATATACCCTTCCTCCTGGTTAATTGTGAGTTTTATTAAGTAATTTCTTTTTTCCATCATTAATTGTTAAGACCCCTTTTCTTGCTATGTATTCTTCCAATTCTATTTCATATTAACCACTCCTGGTATCTATTGTATTGCTTCATTTTATTTGTAACCTCTTCTCTTAAATAAACTTACCTTTTGCCAAAGAAAATGGCCATTGTGAATTCTTCACATGACCCAACCCCAACATTTAGTGCCAATTGATCTCCTAAAAATCATCATTTGGTGTTAAATACCAAACACATCATTTAGAATTTGGAATTGCTATCCCGAACACATAATATATGTGTGTGTCTGTGTGTGTACATATGTATATATATATAAATTTATACAATATGCACACGTATATATGTATATATATTAAAAACACGTACTTAAAACTGGAGATGGCTTTTTAACATATAAAAGATGAACTAAATACATTATTTTCTGTAATTTAATCCAGTCTAATCATCCTGAGAAGTTTATGAAGAAAGCCTTAAATCTCTCCTAGTAACTCTTGCATGGTATCTTACTTTATTGTATATAAAAATCAAGGTTTAGATGACTGCTGATGAAGTGACCCTACAATAGATTGGAAAAGACTGTGCACAGAAACTGAGGTTACAATGGTATGAGGAAGCAAATAATAAGCTCCTGACATTGAATGGCAGTTTTTCAAAATGATGGTTCTCTATTTACAGAAGGCAGTAAACTCAGAGAGCCTTTTAATATGTACTCTGCAATGGAATACAATAAGAGAAGAGGATTTGTGCAGGATTTAGACACATTAGGCAGAAAACACTGGTGAAAAATACAGAATCTGTCTCTTATTGGAACATCTGGGATGCACTGTGTGGCTCCAGATAATCCACAAGACAAGATGTTAAACAATAGGTCATGCTCCATAGAATCAACAGTCTGGAGTATAGTAGAAATAAAAGTAATTTAAAAGTTTATTGGGCTGACTTGGGGCGGAGTCAGTGATAACCCACATTTTGTAGAATATTACATGATCTTATCCATGAGTTCTGAGTTGGGACTTCTCTTAGATCACCCATCTTCCCTTCTTCCTTTTCCCTTTCTCTTTCTTCCTTTCCCCACCTCACATTAATCCTGTTCTTCTTCCTTCACTCATTCCATATCTTATTTTTTGTCCATCACCTTTGCTTAATCTAATTAACTTGCCTAGTGTTATTCAACTGATAAAATAGCAGATCTGCGTTTCAAACCCAGGAGCCCTAACTCCAAATTCAGTGTTTTAAAACTTTTATTCAAATGCTGGCTCTGACACTTTTAGCTCTGTAACACTGGAAATTCACTTACTTCCCATGAGTCTACATAAGATCAGAAGAACAATTATCTTATACTCCCTACATCACAGGATGGTTGTGAGGGAATCACATATGGAGCCATAAGTAATAATAAAGAATAAGGCAAATGGAAATAGCCACTGTTGCAAAGTGCGCTGAGACAGATTCTGGCTAAAGATCCAAACTTCTATATTACTATGCCCACAATATAATTAAGATCTATTAGTGTATCCTAATAGTTGCTTCTACTTGGGCTAATACAATAAGAATACAACTTAAGCTGGGAGGAATGGAAACCTAGGTTTCTGTGTCAGAACCAGGTTCATAAATATAATTAAGGAGAAAGAAGTCAGCCAAATTTGAGGTGGCTAAACAAAGTGAAGAAGGTTTGATTCTCGGAAAAGGAAAATTATTGGGCTTTCAGGAAGCATTGAGCTTCTGGTTGTATGACGGAATGGAGCCATTTATATATGGAAAACAAGTCAGGACAGAAATATTTCTATGAAATTCAGCTGAGACATCATCTATATGAAGCCATGCTCTACTAGGAGCCTGTATCCTATTTCCAAATTACCCTCTAATTAGTCAGTCAAAAAGCATTTATCAAGTACCTAATATGTACAGGTACTGTGCTAATGTTGGGGACAGAAAGAAAGACATGTGTACAGACAAGATATATACAAAATAAGTTGGAATAATTAATAGAGAGAAGGCATTAGCCTTTTCTCTAGGAAAACTGGAACTAAAGGAAGCCAAGAAGCAGAGAGGTGAGGAGGAATAGGATTCCAGGCATGAGGAATATGCTTGGAATCTAGAGATGGACTGTCTTGTGCAAGGAACATAGCAAGTAGAGCAAAGTCACTGACTGAAAAGGTAGGAGGGGACAAGTTGGTTCAAAAATGGTTGGTTAATATATGCTGCAAAATGATTCTTTACAAAATAAAAGACCTTGCAGGGGTAACCTTTAAATAAATAGGAGCTTCTCTCTTCTACTTAAATGTTTGTTTACAATTCATTAACTACTTGACAAAGACATTGAAGTGGCAAGAGATTCTTAAAGGTAAAACAGAAAATTTGCACCCACAGAGCATATTTGAATTTATAGTCAGTCTGTGGGGAAATAAGATCTGATTAGCAAAAAATGATTTTAAATGCAACTTCTCAGAAACATAGCTAATGTGTAAAGTCAATTACATTTCTCCTGAATACTCTCTCTCAGGGCTTAAGAAGCCCAATCACTCCAAGCTTTGAAGATTCTACCACCTTTACCTCACTATATACCTAGGATATCTTACTGGATATAGATTGCTGGACATAGAACCATTCTTGAGATCTTGTTGTTGTGAAGTCATTACTGCAGAAATCTAATATTTTACTTGTTCTAACACAACCCTAATGGCAATGTAGTGATTTGAGTCTATAAGAGCCTCTGAAATAGGCTGGGATAGTATTGTAAACACTTCCCAAACAGCCCACCTTATTCTGGTCCACTAAGGTTCAGATCTGCACTCTGCAGTCAACCTAATCAAAGCATGTGTTTCACCTCTTTCCTCATCCATTCTTGGGGAGGGCTTGGGATTTGTCCAGAAATCAATCAATCAATAAATAATTCAGTCATCCCAAAGGTAGAAAAAAAATCACTGTTCACATCATAGAATAACTGAATCTTAGATCTGAAGAACTAGTTTCACCCCTAATGATGGAGATCCCCTTCACAGGATCCTGGTAAAGTGTTGTCTTTATTTTGTTCCAGTCTCAAATAGTTTTGATTATTAGGAAGTTTATTATTCTTCCACAAATTGCCTTCTTATAAGTTCTTTTCATTGGTTCTTAAAATTTTGGATTGGTTTAGGAGATTTTGCAGTTAGACTAGCTGTGGTTTTGAACAGATATAAAACAAGTTTTGGATGTACATTACAAAGAAAAAAAGGATTATTTGGAATAAGGACACCTTGGCACCTAAAAACTACTAGCTCACACTTCTCCTCATACTTTTTTTCCCATCTTCTTCCCCTGTCTGGAGAGCATTCGCTCTTCACTTCCACCTCTTCAAAACCCTAGTTTCTTTCAAAGCTGGGCCCAGCTTCCTACATAATGCTTTTCCAGCTCTATACAAAACATAAATATGACTTTGCATTTGTTTTATACAGAGTTAAATGAGTAAGATTGTCTCCTCTAAAAGACTATCACCTCATTAAAGGCAGGGAATATTTTATTTTTCTTTACATTCTTGGTATTTAGTGCTATACCTAGCACAGAGGATAACTTTAATAAATAATTGCTCACTTGATTAATTAAATCAAAACTATAATTTCAAAAAAAGTCACTATAAAAGAGTTTCATTTGAAAGAGCAGAATAGCCCACATAATAAAAAGGCATAAAAGTTTTTCTTTACAATTAAAAAAAGAATCATGTTTATTTGGTAGCTTAAGATTTTCACTGTTATAAAGTCACATTAGTACAGGAATGTTTTGGAAGAAGCAGATTATAATTGCTAAAATGGAAATTTTGGTTCTTTCTCTGGATTTTGGGACTAGAAACAACTCTACCAACCATATCTGTCCAATTTGCTCTACTTGGCAAGGTCACCAAGGCTTGAATACTCAAAGACAGCAGCTATGGAGGAAAATAGCTTCTAATATTCAAAAATGAAACTGGCATGAGATGAAGAAACAGCTGTACGCAGCCTGTGGTTAGTTAATTTTTACAGTAGCTTTTTCTGAACCAGTTCCCCGAAGCCCCCAAGACTTCTCCCTCTTGGACTGTGACACTGTCTACTCCTGATTACAATCACTTAATCAGCTCATCAGATTGTCGCACGGCTGGTTTTACCTTGGGTAAAAGATTAATTTTCCTTATTAACAGCATAGGAATCTATTTCCCTCCCTAACCAATTAAAGGTGAAAAACTGAAGGGTCCCAGTGTGGTGGAGAGAAAACTGTTATGATGTGTAGCATATGAGCTGGTCACTCAGCCCTACACATTTTCAGCAATAAAATCTGTATGACCCTGCCTGAAGTTGGGTGTTTATATACTGAGGAAGAGGTTGGGAAAATTATTGCATAAATTAAGAACTATTCAGCCAGCAAACAGTTTATTCAGTGCAAAAGTATCTTGTCTTGAATATGTCTAAGTGTATGTGCATGCTTGCTAGTCTAAATTTTCAAGAGTAACTGTCTGAATGAATGGTCCCACATTCTCTGGATAATTGCAACAGTCTTCACATCACATTTAGCTTCAGTGAACACATTCAGTCAAGGTGAAGGTTGGTTCATACCTTTTGTTTTGCTCTACTACTCTCTCTTGAAAACAGTGTTGAATGCTAAACTCTGCCAATTAATATAGCTGCTTCACTGTAATAAACTGCACAGTTAACTTAGAGTTTAATAAGGTTCACAGTGATTGTGACCTAATAAAAAAAAAAAAATCAACCATATTCTTCGTTTCACCACCTGGCGTGTTAACACCTTTGGTTTTGCATTTCAGGTTAAACTAATCCTTACAGAGGGGAGAATTATGAGCCATACTCCATTACTAAGATTGATAGTGAAGAGTAAAATTCTCTTTTACTTAAGTAAAAAAAAAAAAAATACTAAAGATAGTTAGGGATCCCATTTGATTTGGATCCCTGGAATATTTTATGGAAATGTGATGCTGGAAATCTTGAATGTGTTTTCATTTTTTTTAGATAAAAAGATTGGAAGAAACAGAACTATGTATGAATTAAGGATTATAAATTAGCTATAATAACCTCCACACAATTGTTACAGTTGATGTTTAATATATGTAAGAAGTTCTATTAATAATATAGTAATATATTAATTTGGTAGAAAATTACAGGACTATATGAAAACACATAATAAGAGAACATGAAATTAAAACAGTTCTTAAGTTTCACTCTCAATTGTAATTTAATAATGATGAAGAAAAGGATGGTAACAATTAATTTTGGAGAGGTTATGAGAAGACAAACACTACTACTGATGGAGACTACTGATGGAGCCATGAAGTGGTCCAGATATTGTGGGTTTCAATTTGAAATTATGCAAGGGATAAAACTAAACTGGTTATAGTCTTTGATCTAACAATCTGATTAATGGATCTCAAGGAAGTCAAAGATAGAAATAAATACCATATATATAAATATTCATAGTAGAACCCTTTGAGCTTCCAAACAAAAGTATTCAGGAAAGAATTAAAAACAAAGCCCACTAATTAGGAAGAATAACTGAAAGAAAAAAAAAAAAACTATGGCATATAAATACAATGAAATATTACTATGTAATACAAAATGACAAGTATAAGGAATTCAGAAAAACATGGAAGCATACAGAGTAAAATAAGTACAATTAAGAGAATAATATTCACAATATTGCCACAATGTAAATGAAGAGACTGAAAGGAAGAACAGTGAGCTATGGAAAAAATGATGAAAGTCCTTGAGAAACAATACAATCCCTCACAGCAGAAAGGCAAAAGACTACTAGCATAGAATATTGTATACAATGTCAAACAGTTTCTTCATGAAACATTTTTACTTAATTATTTTTCTTTGTCAAAAGAGATGTTTCAAACTAGAATTCTATGGGTGAGAAATGATGGTGATAGTTATAATAGAACAGAAGGTATCAATAAAATATTTTTAAAAAGAAAATCACAGGACTTACATATTGACCTAATGTACAAATAAGTTGGCCTCTCTGACTGCTTCAATGGGTCTAGATCTTTTTTTTTTTTAAGAGGTATAATTTTGTGACCTTAAAACCTGATCTGCTTACTTTATTAATTTCTTTTTTTTCATTTCTAATACTCACTTGTAAAATAAATGCAAGTTTCATGTGTTACTGTCTACTATAAAGATGTCTATATTCAATAACCTAAACAGGAATAGAATTCTACAAATCTCTGAAAAAAACAAAACAAAAACAAAACAAAACAAAAAAACCCAATCCTTCACAAGACAAGCTTAAATACCAGACAATAACCCATATAACTTTCTGCCCTACCTTCAATCCCCAAATGAATTTTTCATATGGTAAATGACATTTTGGTTCTATTTGTTTTCAATTTTCAAAATATAGTATTTGGACTGTGATATCAAAGGACTCAAGACCCACCCTCCCCTTTATAACTGTTGGTGTCTCAGAGGGGGAGGTTTGGCTCTGTGCCTGTAAATTGTGGCCTTTATTTAAAATGAATTTACAGGACTTTATGCTTAAGCAAAACTGTTCCAGGGCTAAAGGTTTCAGATTAAAAAGCAATTATGCTGGTATGAACTTCACTTCTGCTTTAAAATGGTAAATCTCACCAGCCAATGTCTTATGTTTTGCTCTTTAGACAATCCATAAGGGACTACCCAGATACATGCTTGTAGCAGACATCCATCTCATAAAAGAGCAGAATCCAAATTCCTTAGCATTCATTGCCTTGTCAAAAAATAGCTTGGTAGCTATACCAAATATACTCACAGATCTCTGAAAAATTTTATTTTTGACTTGGGAAGGGCTAGTATACACTCTTTCTGGGGTCTGACCAAATTGATAATTTCGCCCATTTTCCTTATGTCTCTCTAAGCATTATTAGAGATACTGGTTTATGGAAAATGAAATACAAATCTAACACTTAGTCTACATGGAACCCCTCACTTTTCTTCTGCAGAATGAATGTACCTTTTTTTCCTTCTGGTAACATAATTGCAGCATGGAAGAGACCTTGGAAACTATATCACACCTAAATTTTCTTCATAATCTACCTGAAAAATGATCATACAATTTCTTTTTGAAGATCTTCAGTAGTCCATTGTAGTTCTGGACAACCCTATCTGTTAGGAAATCTTTCCTTTTATAAAGCCTAAATTTTGAAAATCTCTTCTCCCTTGCCAGTTCACTTTTACTACAAACTATTTTAAAAGTTCCCATCTTCTCCTTTTATCCTTAAAGCTCCCTGTCCTCCACATACTCTGCCGTTCCTTGCCTCTTCCTCTTCTTCCTGGATTCCAAGTCAGACTTTAGCCTTCTTTCCTAAATATTATCTTAAACTAATAATGTAACACACCAAACTGGGCTCTTTTTTTCAGATCTTTTTCAAGAAACTCAAGATACAGGTTTTAGCTCCTGCCTAGTCCTCAAATCCACATAGGTGGCTTTTTCTGTATAATATTTCCAGGAGAAGGTCTTCCTTACTCAAACATGTTATAATTTGAGGCATGTTGATGTAATAGATAGCCCTCTGAACTTTAAGCCTGAAAGGCTCAAATCCTGCCATAGCCCCTTTATAGTTGTGTGATTTTGAGAAGTCTCATATTGCTCATCTAGTAAATGTGGATAAGAATGGAACCTATTTCACAGAATTATTGTGAGAAGCAAATGATAGAATGTAGATAAAGAGCTCTGCAATTCTGGAAGCGCTATATGGATGTGTAATTTATTATTACACCTACTACTCATACTGTTACTATCTCATTCTCCTCATCTTTTTTTGATGGTGTTCAGATAGAAGTAATTTTATAACAAGGAATTTTCTTGTTCTTATTCTTTTACATTTAATGTTCTGTGGACTATTATTACAAAGGTGGATAAAATAACTGTTTTGTGTAATTGAATGTAAGTACTGGGTTATAAGCTCATCTTCTGTCAAATCATTGAAAATATTCTAAGAACAACTCTAATAGCAGATAGGATGATGGCGATCATTATGATTGTTATTATTGTTATTAATATTATTAGATGTAGAGTGATTTTCCATAGGGAGTCTAGCCTGTTGAAAACAAAGATGAGGTAAAGGGGGAATTAAATTTTGTGATTTAAAGGAAAACAGGTTTTTTTCTCTACATTTAGCTAGAAAGGATTTTTTGGGGCAAGGTTTTGATTTAAATCATGTAGTGGGAGGAAAATGAGGCACAAAAACTTCAAAGGGAAATGCCCCTGAGGATTTGAAGCTATTTTTAAGAACTGATTTTTTAAAAAAAGAATATTAAGCACTTGTTGGTATTGAGCTGTGCATAATCCCTTGAAAGGCTCATGAATCCCCAAGACTTGACAGGGAGCTGAACATTAAAGCAATTCCAAGGGCAGCAAGATCTTAAGTGTCATTGAGAAATGGAAAGAACAATTCACTGCCAACAGACTGTCCCATTAGGGTCCCAATTGCCACAGCTATGACCCCAATTTGCATGCTGCCTCTCTGTTGGCCAATTAGATTGTGTCTCTTTGGGTGAATATAATGCACAGAGTCCTCTTTATTTCTGGCTCCCTAGTCAAATGAACAGCATGGGAAACTGAGCCTCACTTTCTGAGTTCCCTTCCCCTTCCCCATCTTTTCGTTCAATCTCACTCTAGGTGATAATTATGGGAACTCAAGTGAGTAGAACACCCTCCTCAGTTATGGATTTAATATTAAAACTACCATCCCATGTTAATGACCTACTTGAAATTTACTGAGTTTTCTATTCTGAGGACAGTTAAAGGATAGAAGAAAGGGGTGGTTTTATAAAAGGAATAAACTGAAAAAAAAAAATAGAAGATAAAAATTTCTCTTTAGATTTAAGTTTTTCTGGATTTAAAGTTGGCCATAGAGGTTCTCCAAATCAATAAGTGTTTTCTCCTATCTCCACCGTTTGTGGAATAGTTATATAATTTTAAACTCAGATTAACTGCAAGAAAAACAAACGTGAAAATGAAAACCACCCAAGCAAACAAATCTGAAAAATTAGTTTTCTCTTAAAAAAAAAAAAAGAAAGAAAGAAAGAAAGAAAGCTTTTTAAAAGCATCCCAGACTAGTAACATTCAGAAAGAGGCTGCTTGAGCCATTTTGATGGTCCTCTCAGTACTGTGACTGTGGGGACCCTGTGAGAGAATATAGGGGGTGGCATATTAATCTGCTATGCTAGTGGTCAGACCCCTTCCTGTGACTGATGAGACACACAAATGCCACAGCCCAAGGGCTGTTCAGGGAGCTATTTCTATAGCCCCAGGAGCCCTGTTCTCATCTAATCTGACCTCAAGTGTGTTAGTGGGTGGATAGTGATGCACGGTGTCAGGCGAGCAGTAAGCCATCCGTCCAGGAATTTTATCTTTTTTTTTTTTTTTTTTTTTTTTCTTCAAGCTACAACAACAACAACAAAAAAGGTGTCACCTGAATACCAATGTTCCTTGATGAGTATGGAGCCCCTCAGCTCAGACCATTTCCCATGCATGTGCATTTCTCTCTTCCTGTGCATAGGACCACTGATTAGCTCTCTTATTTAGGTCCATTTCCTGCCAACACTACAACCTGGATTTTAGTGAAAAAGAGAAATTGTTTCCAAGCGGGGACTGTGACTACCCCCCCATTCTTCCCCTTTGGAGATTTGGAGAGGCAGCGCAGATGTTTGGGAGCACTTGTGTCCCTGAAGGAACAGCCCATCGCAGTGCACAACAGTCACTATATTTCTACAATTTATGAAAATAAAGCAATATGTGCCTGTTTCGGTGCCTGCCGTTTGCCTACCAATGGTGCAGTGTTCCCCATTCCAGCCCTCTCGGCATTCACATTTCCCATCTTTACAGGTCCCATGCTCAGTGCAGCGAGGGTGGCACACGCGTTGGTCACAAGCCACCCCTGTCCATCCCTCTTCACAGCGACACGTTCCCCCGATGCAGACGCCGTGAGTGCCACAGTCTACTGAGCACACTTCTGGAAGAAAAACAATGATTACAGCTCAACACTATGGCTGGGGAAACCCTCTACTGGTGGCTGTACCAAAAAAGTGGCCAGAACCACAAGATCAGCTGCCGACGAGTAGCTGGAAACTATGGGATCTTCTGCAACTAGTCTCCCTACTCAGTGGACCTTTTTCTTTCTGTCTTTCCCTTTTTTTTTTTTTTTTTCTGGCTGAGATGGTCAATTGTTCCCCATTTGCACATTTCCCCGGAGGCAGAAGCTAGCTAATGCTGGGATGGAGGGCACAGTGTGGCTTCCCTTTATTGCTGGAAACTGGGACTATCCCGCTCAAGTTCTTGGATTTGGCCAGTCTGACCACAGATCTCACAGGTAGATCTCGTAACACCAATATCGTGTCTCCAAGGTTACATCAAGATTGCCAGCCACCCTTCTCTGCAACATCAGTATGTTGTATGCAATCATACACTGCATTTACGTAGCATCTTTCTCAGAGGAGCTCAAAGGCTTTTGTGATTGTAAAGGAGACAGACAGACAGATATTCACTCCGTACTTTTCCAGACCTCTCACTCTTGGACAAGCACTTTCCAAACATTCATCCTTACAGCAGCCCAGTGAGGGAGGCAGAGGTCATGACTCCTATGGAGGGAAGCCCTGGACCAGAAAAGTTAAGTGACTGGGTTGAAGCCACACAGGGAGTCAGTGGCAGAATGAGGACCAGGGTCCAGTACACCTGCCTCCCAGTCCAGTGCTTTCTCCACTAGACTCAAAAAGCTTCAAAGCTGAAACTCAAGTGAAGTGGGATTGAGAAGACATCGAGAGACAGCACATTTTAAATTGGCTTTTTTTTCCCCTCTTGGAATGAAATATTCATTTCTTTCCAGTTCTAGGCAAAGCTTCACAAACATTCCTATCATGATTGCCATGGCAATCTGACAGCTATCTCACCACCCAGATACAGGGGGCGGAATGATGCTCACTTGCCTGGATAGTCACTGTCACAGTGAACATAACCATTCTTGGAATGGTTGGAACTGGCTTGAACTGTTGAACTATAAACATACTTTTAATTTTAGGAAAATAAAGTGTATTGTGCAACTTCATTATTTTCCTGTCACTGGAGTATTGCAGAGCTTTATAACATGTATACATGGTACCCTCAGGGAGCCTCTTTCTGCTTTAGAGGATGCTCTGTTCAGTTTGTCTAGGGCTGAATTGCTCTACTTTCTTTCCTAGTCCCTTTAGGGAGTGTACATAAGAAACCCTATAATGCAAATGGCGGTACACTTCAGGGCACTACATCAATTTGCAGTGATGGAACGAACAAAGCATAAAACAGAGAATTCCTGTGGAAAGTACAAATCCTGTTCCCCAAGCAACGGCAGCAAGGACATCACTGTGTACTTTTTAGAAGTTCCCTTTATTTCCAAGCTGAAGGCAAGTTTAGTTTGTCATTCACCTGGGCTTATGAAAAGAAGACAAGGTAGGGATATTGGGGAAAAAAATAAGAGAAAACCTCTTGGCTTACCAACAGAACAGTCGGGACCCATCCAATTGGGATCACAGCTGCAAAGTCCAGTGTCACTGAGGTATGTGCCATGCCCACTGCACTGATCTGGGCACTGGGCCCTTGGAAGCTCACAATTTATACCTCCCCAACCAGGGCCACAGATGCATGCTCCATTCACGCAGACCCCATGGGTGGAGCAGGTTGGATCTAAGCAATCAACTAAAAAAAAAAAAAAAAAAAAAAAAAAAAAGACAGAGAAGAAAAAAAAGCATTATATATCCATGTGATGTATAGCATTGTACCCGTTTCACAGGAAATGGACCAGCAATTCCTTAAAGTCCCAAAAAAGCTGCAAAAAAGCGTAGTAGACCAGGAAGTTCTTTTGTAGTATCTTGGAGCACTTATGAGGAAGAAAGTCTGCCAAGACTTTTTTTAAAAATCTCAGCCTTAGAGATGATGGGAAAGAAAAAAAAAAAAAAAAAAAAAGGTGATTTCTCAACTAGAAACTGGAAAAATTCAGAAATGATGTTACACAAAAACTTATCAGGAAATCTTTAGGACTCAGTGATTATAAACATTAGGTACATCAGAGCCCTCCAGAGAACACAAATAATATTGGCAATGGCTATACTCACTGGATCAACCAAAACACAGTTAGCTCTTGATAATCTTTACTAATGGAAAGGAACATTGGAGCATATAGTTCTAAAGTCATTAGTATTTACTTACATAAAAAAAATTTGTAAAAATCCTACACATATAATTTTCACCTTCCTAATTAAGTTTTTCTTAGAGTGATATTAAAATGAATTTTCATTCTCTGAACATATTCTGATAGCAGCTACTAAAGGTGATGAGTAACAGTGAAGAAGTCAGTTCTTAGAGTAATCTTAAGTAAATGAACTATAAGCAGGTAACCTAGTTGACCATCTGACTAATTTTGTTTTTATTTCTTTTGGCAAAAGTATTTCTTTCAAAGGAATTGATCAGATCATAGTATAGGATCTGGGATCAAAAGGTACCTTAGAAACAGGTTCAGAGATGTTAACACATTTACCCATGACTCCAAAAGTAGTAGGCAGCAGAGTTGAGATTTAGATCCCTGTTCTCTGCTTGCAAACCCAGGGCTCTTTCCTCTTTACCATGAAGATTCAATAATCAAAGTTACTAGAGGAACAAAACTGATTGTTTTGTGTTCTAGTTATTATGGTTTTTCGAATAATTGAATGGGAAACATTCTTTGACCAGTGTTCTAGCAATCCCAGTCCTAAACAGGAAGAGAGTAAGCCTGCAATTTCTTGTCTCATAAAGTATGATTTCTGTGCACAGGTATGATCTCAAAGCTTGTTTATCCCATTTAACTCTCTGGAAAATATTCATTTTAGAGGGAAAACAGCCTTACTCTGTACTACTATTAATAGAAATGTGGCACACTGAAGAAGATAATTCTAAAAGTAACAAGGTTTGAATATAGAATAACACTCTAGAGATCTTTGATTTCACTTTGTGGACCAAAGGGGTGTAGTTTCCACAATTACTCAAATTCCCCAGCTCATAAAACATTCGCCACTGAGGAACTTCTGACCTGAAGAATTTAGACTAACTAGAAATCGTTCTTCCATGGGGCTTAGAAATTGAACCCACAAAGGACTCTTTCCTTTGTGTCTGAAAGAAGCTCTTTTTAGGTTATAATGTTTCTTGGGGACTTAAAGGAGCCTCTCTGCCCCCAACTTTTCACTTTTTTGTTACAGCCATTTCTTTAAGCATTCTCTAAAAGGTATATAACATGAGAAAATCAGGTTCCAAGTTTAGAACTTAAGGAGTTCTCATTTAGATGAGTACCAGTGGTCCTCAAACTTTTTAGATAGGGTTGGCCAGTTCACTGTCCCTCAGACTGTGGGAGGCCAGACTATAGTAAAAACAAAAACTCACACTCTGTCTCTGCCCCTCAGCCTATTTGCCATAACCTAGGCCATAGTTTGAGAACCCCTGGTACAATGATTATACTCACCAATGTGGTTAGAACCCTTTTGCTATTTACTTAATACTTTGGGTAATATTATTGTAATTACTGTTGGTGAAATGAATCCTTTCCAGTACCTGAAGACTAAATTTCATCTAACAGGTCACAGGCTTAACATTCTCAGGTAGAAAATATAAAAATATTTCTTTGATAAAACAAAGAATAGATAAAATTCAGGAGCTGTAAGCCTCCAGTAAGTGACCTACTGGATAAAATACTGGACTTAAAGCATGGAAGGTTTGAGTTCAAATTTGGCCTCAGACTCTTATGAGTTGTGTAACTGGGAAAATCATTAACTCCTCGCAGATGGGGAATGCTTCTTTATCTATAAAATGGGGAATAATAATAGCACATAAACCATAGGACTGTTATGACAATTGCTTGAAATAAGATATATAGAGTGATTTTCAAACTATAAAATGCTAGCTATTGTTATTATTGGGGCAGCTAGATGGCACAATGGGTAAAACACTAGCTCTGAAAGAAGGAAGGCTCTTATTCCTGACTTCAAATTTAGCCTCAGACACTTATTAGCTGTGTAACCCTGGATAAATCATTAACCCTGTTTGCCTCAGTTTCCTCATCTGTAAAATGGGCTAGAGAAGGAAATGTCAAACTCTGCTGTTATTTTTGTCAAGAATACACTGCAAATAGGATCACAAATAGTCAATATGACTGAAACGAATGAATGACAAAAACTGTTCTTGTTGTTATTAATGGTTAGGTTCATATTGTTCTAAGAAAGAGAATCTTAGAGGCTTTTTCCTTGCCTCAGCCATTGGATGATAGATTCAGAAGAAGAGACTTCAGAGCCATCATATTAAACTTCCTCATTTTACAGATAAGAAAACGGAGGCACAAAAAATAATGTAACTTGCCTAGGGTCACACTGCTAGTAAGTTTTTGAGGTGGAATTTGAACCTAGCTCTATCTGCCATGCCAATTTATAGTAAAGTGATGAATCTATCATAATCCTTTTTTTTTTTTTTAAAGAAAGCAATAATAAAAGTAATATACAAAAAATTTTTTCAAAACATTTTGCTTCCAGATAAATTAACTATCTCTATGCTGTTCAGAATTATGGTAGCCAGGCAGGGGAAAACCTAGAGAGATTTATTGCTTCAGACCTAGAATGTCATCAAATAAAGCACTTCCTCCACTGAGAAATATGAGCTAACTCTTCCGGGCCATTGTTATGGATAAATACACCCTTAGTTCTCTTTAATTAGAGCAGGTAACTGGAAAAAAATTCAGATTTGAAAAAGATCACTTCCAGTGAATTTTATTCTAATTTTTTTTAGTTTGCTTCCAGCTCCTATGATGCTGTTGGGGCTATCACTGAGTCTTTAGCAGGGAAGAATAGTCATGGTGTTTTACAAAGCTTTATAAATGGAAACATTTCTTGTGCTTAAAAAGGGGACAATGGCCTTTACTAGCTAAGTACAATGTGCCTAGGAACGCCAACCCCCTGGCAGCTGAAATCATTAGAACTCATTTAGTCTCAGGTCCTCTGTAGATTTGACAAAAAAGGGTAGTGAATGCATTTTAGATCCCTAAGGATGAAAAAGGAGGTCAAGGAGTTTCACAAACAATATGTACTAGAAACCCCCGAAGAACCATGAATTACACTTATGAAGTTAAATGTCATTGAAAAATGACTCAACCATGAAACTGACATGAAAAACATGGCTGACTTAAACTAATTTGTCAATCCCTCTTGCATCACTTTTCCACTCCCCCAAACATCACAGAGTAAAACCTGACAAATACGTTGTTTAGTTTTCATGTGCAAATTCGTTAATAGAGCAACAATGTTTATGCAGCAAAAACTGTGGATCACAATTATCGATTTTCATGCCATTGCCATTTCAGGTAAATTGTTTGAATGATATGACTATGATGAATATCAGATATAAAAAGCTAACTGGAAGAAAAAAATGCTGACCCAGACTTTCTAATTCCATTTCCTATTTTGAAAACAGCATATGAATCACTCTAGCCCATTCTTTGGGGCAGCACAAATCAATAGAGGAGATTTCATCCTTTAATAAGACTCCACGTGGTTTCCTTGTTTGTTGGGGAGGTTAATTTATTCCAAAATTTAAATAAAACTGGTTGGGTTTGTAAAAGAGTTAAGAAACCCCTTGAAATTAATTCTCCTTGTTTCTTGGGATTTAATATTTGTGTGAACAATATTTACTGAAGGGAAAGATTTAAAAACAGTAATATCATTGCTCTGGAACTATCCTTTTGCCAAATGATATATGCAAAAGGTCGTTTTAACCTTCCTTGTCATAGTATTGGCCTCTTCCCTGTTTTCAGCGAATGCAGCTTTGCCTCCTGAAATCCATTTATCTTTAAGAACCTTAACCTTTCAAGCACTGTTATTAAATCAGTACTTCCTCCATCTAAACTCACAATTTGGTTTTATGATGCAGACCTGGGGGCTACCTTTTATTACAGCAAAGACTTATGCTGTTGAAGGGAGACCCAAGGGAGGAGGATGGCCAGAGTCTGGGTCTCACTAAAGATATTATTACTGATATATTTCAGTATATCACGAGAATAATTTATTATTATCCAGAGTCCTTAGTTTTTATCACCTGTGAAATGGGTGTAGGATTCTAATTTTTGTAAGGAAATCATTTTCTAGTCCTTGGGCAGAAGAGAAATCATGGGATTATAGATTTAGAGCTGGAAGGCCATCGAGTTCAAATCCTCTTATTTTACAGAGGGCAAAACTGAGGCCCAGTGAAAGAAAGTGACTTGCTTACAGTCACACAGATAGTAAGCAGAAGTTGGATTGGAATTCCCTTTGTGCTCTTTCCCACAGCATCACACTGGTTTGCCTGCATGGATGTCTATGTGTGCAGATGCCTTCAGCATCGTTAAAGTTAATTCCAATGATAGGGATATCACAAGTTGTATAGAAACCTCAGATAGATGGAAAATAATACAGCTTAATGGAAACTGAAGCTTGCATCTGCTCTCCTTCAACATTCGGAATGCCCATTTTAATTTTTCAGCCCATTTCAGTGGTAAGAACAAAGGACATTCCAAATCCAGTAAGTTAGCATCTCGAAATATTATAAATTGAATGCTTCCTCTCTTTCTTTCTCTCTTCCCCCCCCCCTGCCCTTTTTTTTTTTTGGTGAGGCAATCAGGGGTAAGCGACTTGCCCAGGGTCACACAACTAGTAAATGTCAAGTGTCTGAGGCTGGATTTGAACTCAGGTCCTCCTAATTCCAAGACTGGAGTATAAGACACTGTACTATACCCAGCTACCCTGCATATGCACGTGAGCACACTCTCTCACTCTCTCTCTCTCCTTTTTATCTCCCTCTCTTTTCCTCTCTCCATCTCTCTCCCTCTCCTCTTCTCTCTCTTCTGTCTCTGTCTTCTAAATTCTGGCCATATTTAGTAAGGTTTGATTCAGTTTGTTAAATCCCCTAATTTCTACCCACACATGCCTGAGGCTACTTAAATGTGTGATACAATGAGCTTTTTAGTATTCATCAAATCACTGTTCTCTTGCTGTACATCCACTTTCCTCTAATTCTATGTGATTGTATGTAACCAGAATAATTTGCCCTACATGATGTCTCTAAATGACATGGATACCTGTAGTCTTTCAAGCCTGACTGCTCTGTATTGATATTAATTTTTTGCTGAAATATTTGCACAGACTTATATGGGTTTCAGATTATGGGGAAGGATAAAAATACCACTGGGGAGGGGGCAGTCTTGTTTTTGCTTTCTGAATACATTTAAAATTTTTCCATTTGGAGAAGTTGAAAGAAAGGGATAAAGAAGGAGAGAGGAAGCAAGAGACAAAAATAGAAGAGAAAGAGGGAAAAGGACACAAAGAGAGGAAAGGAGACACAAAGATGAATAAAGGCAGATACTGGAAGAGAAATAAAGTGAGAATCAGTGATGAATGAAAATAATTATTATGATAATGCTAAACACACTCAAATACACATACATCCTGTAACATCCCTAATAGGTTTCTTTCCATTCTCCTACTTAGGAGTCACACTCCTAAGTATCACAGATAATTTATGCAAAAGGACACAACCATGGAAACCTTGGGTCTAGAATTAGCAATGGACAGTTGTGTTATAGCCCCAAGCCTCCACCACTTTCTGAAGTTTCCAAAAAGAGGGCAAGAGCACAGGCAGAGAGCACATGCCAATATTTACCTTCCTCACAGTTCCCTCCTTTGTAGCCAACAGAGCAAACACAGTTCCCTTCAATGCAAGAGCCGTGACCTCCACATGAAGGATCGATACACTGACTCAGGGGTACATCACATTCTGCGCCTTTCCAGCCGCTGTAGCACTGGCACGTTCCTTTGGAATATTGTCCATTTCCACTACACAGGACAGGGCAGGCAGCTACAAAAAGAAGGATGACAAAGTAATAGGTCACACAGTGAGCAAGCATTAGAAAGTCTGTGTCGGAAATCAAAGGAGAAAAGCCATTTTCTGTACTGAACTTGGAAGTCCAAGAGCTAAGATTCTGACTTTGATATTTACTGGTTGTGTGATTGGAGATGTGTTACTTAAATCTCCCTTAAGTCTCAGTTGTATTGTCTGTAAAATGGCAATAATAATACTATTTCTGCCTAACGTAAAAGTTTTTTTTATTAAGAAAGGGCTTTATGATCATAAAGTATTAGCCTAAGTGAGCTATTGCTATGATTATTAATTAAACATACACACATTAAGTTTGTTTGAAGCAGCTGGTGGGTAAGTTAGCTGGCCTACGTAACAGCTATGCAACCCTGAGCAAGTCACTTCAGCTTGTCTCAGTTTCCTCAACTAATGTAATTAAAAATAACACCTACCTCAAGGATTTTTGTGAGGATCGAATGAAATACTATTTGGGAAAAAGCACTTAGCACAGTGCCTAGAGCCTAGCAGGCACTATATACATGCTTATTCCTTTCTCTCACCCACTGATCACAGCATCTTCAGGACTTTGGACAGCAGTGGAAGAATACAGTTAGATTGGAATATTAGTGCAGTGGTAGGGTTTATGTATATGTGGCCATCTCCATTTTGTTGATTTACATGTGTCAGTAAGAGGAAGAGAAAGAGAGGGATAAAGTCGTCATCCTGTTCCAATGCTTTGCTTTATTATTGGGAAAGGTTTTTGTAATTATTAATGGGATGGAATGCTGAAGTTAATGGTGACTCTAGAATTGGGAATTGTGTCTACCTTCCATGCTTGTTTCTTCCTCTCCACCCCGCCAACTCTTCTCCCCTTTCAGAAGTCATTGAATTGTACTTCAGTTGAAATCACCAGCAGATTTAAATGACAATATGATACCTTTTAGCATCAACTATTTAAAGCTATCTCAAAATTATTCTGAAACTTGGGTAAGACTGGGTAGGACCTTTAACATTCAGATATCTTAAGCAGTAATTATCTCTTATTTTGGAACATGGGATAGGCACACATGATTGTCTCATAGCATCAGATGTATTTTATTGATGTAGACATACATATGCAGATATGTATATCCATACACACATACAATTCTGCAATAGTTGCATTTTTAAAAAAAGCTTAGACCTGGGTAATCTTTCCATTCTTATCTTCTTTATTGCCTATATAACTCATCCGGTATATATTGCTTTGGGACACCTCTTGTTTTCATAGCTCTTTATGGTTATCTAATCTCAGTATTGCTGTTTATTGATTCACATGTATATGTCTTGCCTTCCCAACTAGGTGTGAGATTCTTTTTTTTTTTTTTTTGAGGCTGGGGTTAAGTGAGTTGCCCAGGGTCACAGCTAGAAAGTGTTAAGTCTCTGAGATCACATTTGAACTCCGGCCCTCCTGAATTCAGGGCTGGTGTTCTATCCACTGTGCCACCTAGCTGCCCCAGGTGTGAGATTCTTTAAGGCTAAGGTCATACACTGCATTTTTTGTATTCCTTCTTTCTCCTTCTATTCCCCAAACCAAGCACAGTATCGAGAAAGAGCTATCAATCTGTCAATCCTTTCCGTGTCCGGGCCGGATGAGGTATGTATGTATGCCTTGTCTAATTTTAAAATATTGTTTATCAAACAAATAAATACTTATTGTATGGGATTTTGTGATTCTCAAATAATGGAAAAACAACTAGATATAAATCTATGTAACAAAGGGTAAGGAAGAATATATGTAGTTGATATGATCCTGTGAAGACAATTATCATCTATAGAAAAGCACTGAAAGGATCACAGAATAAGAGCTGGAAGGGGGCCTAAGAGACCATTTAAAGATATGGAAGCCCAGAGAGGGGAAGAGATTGTAATAAAAAAGCAGAGGTAGTCTTCAAACCTATATTATCTAACTCCACAGCCAGTGCTTGTGGGTTTTTCCTGACCTGTTTGCTTAATTTGGAAAATAGCTGGTCCAATAAACTGGGATTGGCCCTTGAAAAATGTTGAAAATAGAGGCCTATTTTGAAATGGTATCTGGTGAGCTATTTGCAAAAATAAATTGGGCAAAATGTCCAATAAATTCCACAGGTTCATCTTGCCATCAGAGGAAAAGAGTGGGTTAAGAATACATCTGATGGAAGTGGAAATCTTCAACATAAAGAAGATCCAACTCACTTCCAGTTGATCAATGATGGACAGAAATAACTACACCCAGAGAAGGAACACTGGGAAGCGAATGTAAATTGTTAGCACTACTGTCTATCTACCCAGGTTACTTATACCTTCGGAATCTAACACTTAATGTGCAACAAGAAAATGGTATTTACACACATATATTGTATCTAGGTTATATTGTAACACATGTAAAATGTATGGGATTACCTGTCATCGGGGGGAGGGAGTAGAGGGAGGGGGGGATAATTTGGAAAAATGAATAAAAAAAAAAAAAAAAAAAAAAGAATACAGAGTATTCTATATTACATACCAACATTAAGCCCTCCAAGGCAAGGAAACTTGTTTTCCTTTTCTTGGGTATTTTAATAAGGAGATCTATTTACAGTGTATACAACTATAATTGACTGACAAGGCACGCCCAATGTTACCTTGTAAATACTCAGGGAAAGGGACAAGAGGAAATAGCATTAAACAATTTACTGATAAAAATTATTTGTTCGACTTTTTTGTTTTTATTTTTATTTTTTTGAGAGAGAGCTGGGTTTACTGGCATGTTTTTAGAGTTGAAGAAAGTTTGGAAATTTCCTCATAAAACTCAAGCTAAAAATCTAGGTAAAAAATTTAGATATCTAGGTACCTTAAAAAGAGGCATCTGTTTTTTTGGATAAGAGAATAACAATGATAATTTTAATTGAATATGAGTAAGCAATCTATCTTCCTTTCTCCCTCTTTCTTTCTTTCCTCCCTCCCTCCCTCCCTCCTTTCCTTCCTTCCTTCCTTCCTTCCTTCCTTCCTTCCTTCCTTCCTTCCTTCCTTCCTTCAAGTTTGAAGTGACAGGTTGTGGTGGAAGTGGGATCAGGGCTAGGGGATAAGAGTTGAAATTCCCTAATAGGTTTAGAATAGTTTTAATTTTAAATCCAGTGTCTGGGAAATGAAAATAAATAATTCAGTTTACCTAAATTATTCTAGAAAAATTGAAATTAGGACAGAAATTTATTCTCTTTTTCCTCTTTGGGTTTCTAGCAACATATGGGATGATGGAGAAGGATGCCTGCTGGTCAAGACAGAAATCTTTGCAGCATTGTCTCCTTGATGTGCATGTGTTCTGCTGCTGGATTGATAGGGCCAGACTTTTAATTGATGAACTGGTAACCCTTCACTTACTAAAGGAGGAAGGAAGTCACAAAAAAGGAGAGTATATTCTGGGAGATGCAAGCAGAAAAATAGGTCCCTGGAAGGGGTCACTGCCATGACTGGCAGCTGTTCTGTGAACTAAAAGTGGGGCAGGCACTCCAGGGAAACATGGAAGGAAGTCAGGCATGAGGTTTTCAGCACTGGACTACTTGGACAAGATCTATGTAATCAAACCATGTATGAGGGACACAGAACAGAAGCTGGGTTTACAGGAGCTGTTCAGACAGCTGAGATCAGAGCTAGGGAATTCTCACTCATCTCTTCCATTTCCCCATCTTCCTCTTTTTCTGGTGCTCATTCTTTCAATTTTTATTTCTTAAGAGTCTATTTTCCATTTCCTTTTGTGTTTTAAATCAGCCAGTCAACGAACAAGTATTTATTCAGTGTTTATTAAGTGCTAGACAATGTATTTTTAAGGGTTAGGGAAAGACAAGACTGCTGCCTTTAAGAGACACACATTCTATGTAATGGAATGCTATTGCTCTATAAGAAATGATGAGCAAGTGGATTTCAGAAAAGGTTGAAAAGATTTACATGAACTAATGCTGAGTAAAGTGAGAAGAACTAGGAGAACATTGTATATAGTAACAGATAGTGTGATGATCAACTATGGTAAACTTAGTTCTCAGCAATATAGTGATCCAAGACAGTTCCAATAGAATTGGAATTGAAAATGCCCTCCATATCCAGAATAAAAATTATGAAGACTGAATGTGGATTGAAACCTACTATTTAAACCTTTTTTCTTGTGGTTTTTCCTTTTTGTTCTAATTTTTCTTTTACAACATGACTTAATATGAAAATATGTTAAAATTATTTTATATGTATAATCTATACCAGATTGCTTGCTATCTTGGGGGAGAATAAAGGGAGGGAGAAAAAAAAAATTGGAACTTAAAATCTTACAAAAATGAATGTTGAAAACTAACTTTACGTGTAATAAGAAAAAATAAAATATTATTCAGTGAAAAAAGACACATACTAACTGGGGAAACAATATGCAAATAATTAGGCACAGGTAAAATATGAACAAAAAGGGAAGGGACTGACAGGGAAAGGCAGGGAGAAAAGGACCTAGAAAGACTTCCTGTAGAAGGTGAGATTTGAGCTAAGTCATGAAGGAAGAAGACAAAAATGAAGAGGAAGAGCATTCTAGGCATGAGTAAGAACCAGTGCAAATGTACAACTAGAGGATGGAATGTTGTGCATAAAGAATAGCAATCCAAGGTAGCTGGGTTATAAAGATCATGGAGGGAAGTACAATATAAGAAGATCCTAAGAAGATAGGATGGGGCAAAATTTTTAATGGTTTTAAATGCCAAACAGAATTTAACATTAAGTTAAATGAAAGTAATAAGGAACCATTGGAATTTAATGATAATGAGGAAGAGGAGGAATGTGGCAAACTCTTCATGTTTAGAATGACTGTTGTCAGGAGGATATACTAGATTAGAGAGAAATGAGACAATTAGAAGGCTTCTGCAAATAATTCAGACAAGAGGTGATAAGAACTTGTATATAAGTGAGGGCTGTTAAAGTGCAGAAAAAATGAGATATATGAGAAAAGTTTTTAAGGTAGGAATGACATCTGACAACAGATTGAATACATTAGTTGTGAAAACTGAGTAACCAGGAAGATGATGTGTCCTCACAATAATGGGAAAGTTCTATTCTGTGCATGTTGAGTTTGAGGTGCTAAGCAGATATCTAATATGAGATATCCAAGAGGAATCTGGTAATGTGGGACTGAAACTAAGAAGAAAAATTAAAGATGGATATATAGCTCTGAGAATAATATGCATGAATGTGAAAACTGAACACTGGGCTGCTGATGAGATCACCAAACAATATAGAATTGAGGGCCCAGAGCAAAAACCTAGCATTTTAGTACTGGCTCATGTGTCCTTACCCTAGTCTATCTCAGAGAGAAAGAGACAATAAGGGAGAACCAGGAACACTCAGAAGGAGAAAGAAATAGATTCTACAACTGTTAAAACAGTGACATATTTTACCAAAAGTACTTCCTACCTTTGGGGCTCAGAGCAAACAAAAGAAAATTACTGATTTTTTTTTTTCTAACTTCTCAGGGTAGAGAGAAAATTGGACTTGGATCTTTCTGGGCAAACAATTCAGCAGCTTTGGCTGGGGGAGACTGTGATAAACTGGCACTACAAGGAGAGGAGGGGCATTGGTCATTTATTTCTCCTTTCAATTGTTTTCATGTGACTGGATTCTTCTAGATTTGACTATTATGCTCCAGGAATCTCATTATCCTGCAAGATAACTTAAACCTTCCAACTCACACCTCATCAGTACCCCTTGTCCCAGAAGCCCTTCCCTCTGATAAGGGAGAGGGTTGGAGAGCTCTTCCAAGAGCTACCTTTTAAGGAGAAAGGCCCAGGTTAGCCATCTTTTCATTTTCTACCTACTCGGAATTCTCTAGACTTTTGCATCATACCCCTTTCCACTGAATACCTTTCCTCCATCCCTTTTTTTTAAAACTTCTCATTAGATTGTAAGCAAATTGAAATCAGGAACTGTCTCTTTATCTTTTTTTCCCCTTTTGTTTCCCCAGTATTAGCCCAATACCTGGTACACAGTAGATACCTGATAAATTTTTGTTGATAATCATCTAGTTTCAAAAAAAAAAAAAAAAAATCACTTTGCTAGGGGGGTGGAGCAGAGGAGGAAGCTGGGAAGAAATGACATCCTCAAGCAGAGGAGCCTGAAAAGGAAGAAGTAGATAGCTGGGCCCCTACAATTATGGGGACAATTAGGACAGAGTGATAATTTCACTTATCCAGCACAGCTAGAGCCACACCACCAAATTCTTGCTAAATGTCAAATGCTAAAAATATATATTCAGCATAAGTCTTTTAAGAAGCAACTACAAACTCAACCTGAGTGTCAAAAAATGCAAAACTTCTTTCTGCTTTTTGGCTAACAGAATACTGTCTGGACATTCTTGGTGTTACTTTAAAAAGCACAAGACTAGGCTAATTAGAAGAGCGAAGCTCTCTAGTAATCCATTTGCTACCAGGGCAAACTGAGGGCAGATAAATGCCAAGTGAACTCCTCACCAATGCTCCCAGGGCTGCCCTACACCTGAGAACATCTTCTCGAGGGGATAATTGATTCAGTCTCTGACATAACTCAAAAAGGAGCATTTCAGCAGCTGAGTGTATGTTACTCCTGCTGGGAAAATGCTACATGTAAGCTAGATGACTAGGAAAAGTTAAAACCTGTATTATATCATATTTTTATAATTATCAAAATGTGGCTATCCCATATTTTTTGTACTATGAAAAATATCACTGGGCATCTATCGAATATCCGAGGTTTTTCATTAGATACTGAAAGGAAGCCAGCAGACTTGTTTCTCATGCAGGTGTTTCTAATTCAACTTGGAAACAACATTCTATGAGTTTTTTTTTTTTAAAGAAAAATCTATTATATTCCAAAAACAAAAACATCATCAAGAGATGTTCATTAGAACACTTGTCCCATTCTCTTTGCTATGCTGGCATCCAGTGAAATGCAGATAACAAGACACAGAAAGGCCGAGACCTACATGAGTGACAAGATGTGGAAGCACATTAATTCTCCCCCACTTTAGAAATAATTAAAAATAATATTTTCTCAGAGTTTTGGTCTAAAGTCCTTGGTCTCATCTATATGGAAAAGTTACCTGTACTTAATCAATGTGAGGAGACAGTGTCCTAGCATAAAGTTCTCTCGCATCATTCTTGTCAAAAGCCTAACCACTTTCTAAAGGGAGAAGCCTCATCAGCCTCACCTGAAAACTGATTAATCAAAACTGAGAGCACTTTGATTAATTCAATTAAGAGAAGCAGCACTTGAGTTCACCTTCAACCAGGGAAAAAGGAAAATCCTTAGGGGGAGGGGTTAAAAAGGGACTGAATTATTTTAGGAAAAGATACTCTAGGGTATGGAAAGTTAAATGGCTCAACTTCTTATCTGATGAATCAAAACTGTTTATCTGAACTTTGTAACTAGGTTTTACCTTAATGTGGAATTTCTACTTTTCTTTTGATTTGGGTCAGAGAAATTTTCAAAGGCAGGATGGATGTTTCTCTCTCTGGATTTTTTCTTTCCCTAAGAAATGATGCTGAGATTTATTTTTTTTTTAAATCTATCTCCAGCAGATTTGTGGCTAAAACAGACAATACAGAGTTTTTCTTCCACAAATGCAAAAATAGTTCTTGTTTCTGCTCTTTTTTTTCTTTTCTTTTGTTCTGATTTTTTTTTTCTTTTTATCATCTAGGGAATGATACTATGCATGTAGATTTCTATTAAAAATCAACAAAACATTGGTAAATAGTTATCATTAATGTTTTACTAAATCTTATAGATATAAGTTCTTGGGGTAATCCAGGAGAAAAGTAAGTCAGTGTTGCTGATAATACCTGACAAGTTAACAGGATGATGCCAAAAGAAAAAGAAAAAGGACATGATTTAGACCTACTTAATTAGTCTGATGTTTATCTTAATGATCAATATGAAGAATTTTTTTTTCACTAACAGGGACTTTTATGTGGTGAGATAAATTATCAGTGTTATTTGCTCCATGGAAATAAAGGAAGAAATGAGTTCTCCATTTTTAGCACAAAGCAGATGGGGCATCTTAAAAAGGGTCTAAGGTTTCTAAAGTTGGTTAGTAATAAAAAGCATTGTTAAAAAGCCCAGCACTCTGCATGGATGTACTCATGTATACATAGAAATCACAAATGAAGCTGTTTTCAAATGAAAGGGTTAGCATCTGTTCTAGTTTCCCTTTGGAAAATAGACTCTTCCAGACTGCTTAAATCCAGTATTCCAGAGGCACCAGGGGACAGTTTTGTTTCTTTAAATCACTAAGGGAAACAAGATATCTAAACACATATAAAAGTAACAGATTTCTCATTCTAGTTTATGATGGGGGGAAAAAGACAAGGAATGTATGGAAGAATTGCAGCATGACACTTTGTCAAGACTCTATTAGTAGAGACAGAGGTAGATCCCAGTTCTGTCTTTATCCTTCATTCTGTTGCTTACAACAAGCCACTTGGCTGGCTTCCTGGTGCCTCAGTTTTCACATCCAATAAATGGGCAGAGCACTTACTAATGACTTTATAGGAAGGAAGTGTCAAAGATCGATCATAAAGTACAAATAGGAAGTGTCATGGCAATTCTGACTGGGGATAACATAATTTTACCTGAAGCAAAGATTATTATTTCCTTCTCAGATTGTGTATCTGGTCTCTGTGGGGCAAAAGCCAGACTGGATTCCCCCAGAACAGGGAACAAGGAGATTCTACCTGACAACCAGGGTCAGAATCACTGCCTCAGAGGGCCAAAGGGCAGATCCACCAAATTCCTCATTCTGATTCTGTCAAATAGCACATTAATAAGCAAGAAAGTGATTCAGGGAAGAATTTCCAGAAGGACAAAAAACTCATCAGGTGTGTCAAATCTCTGACATTCAGAAACCATGTGGGGAAAGCAGCACACGCTGACTTAAGCACTAAAGTATGGATGCTTTAATTAATCCGGGGTGAATTTAATTGCTTTAGTTAAGTGGAAATCGGGTTAAAAATGATGCAGAGCATGCTGGGGTGTGTTAAAAACATGACATATGAGTTGGATGAATCGATAAATTAAAAGTGCACAGATGTTTTAATTAAACCCAGGGAAGTTAACGAAGATCGCTAGAGACTTTTAAGCCTATGATTAATTCAATTCATTTAAAATACCTGTAGAGATATGGGGATGCTTCCATTTTGAGAGTTATAAAAGTTCTCAATCGATAAGTACTTAAGCTGTTCCTCAAAAAAAAAAAAAAAGTGTAAGTTGTGTTTTTTTAAATGACTGAGCAGCATTAATTACATAATGAATATTTAAATTCTTTCAAGTACTCAGCAAGCTTTTTCTTAGCTCAAGCCCGAACTGAGAAAGCTGTGGATTTTTCATTATTATTGGTTATGTGACCCAAGGTATCAGCATGGGCTTCTGTTCACCTTCCTGCTTGGAGCCATCTGTTGCCCCATTATCTTACAGCTCCTACCTCTGGTGACTTTGTTAAGAGAGCCCGCCCTGAAGAGCACCCCCTGCCCACTGCCCCTGACTTATCTGCTCTCAAAAGATTGGTTTACTTCCTAATAAAGAGAGGTTTTGCTAAGCACAGCACTTCACGAAAACTGTAGAGATCAGATTTATAACATATCAAGTTTGTCTGGGGTTGGGCAGTCTGCCTTCTAAGACTGCTGTGCTACTCCGCTGGTGGGTTTAAAACAAGGGTTTTCGGCTTCAGTATCAATTTAATCTTGGAAGCTGGCTCCTTTAAGCCCTTAAAAAGTTATTTATATTTTGTAATACACCATAAAAGCATCCTTGGTTGCCAAGTTTTCAGGGCTCAGGGCATGGACTATCACTTCATCACCAAGCAATAAATTAAGTTAATATGTACTATGCCTCCAAAACCGGGGAAGCAGGGCTTTCTCCACCTCTGTAGGGGGATTCTGGGAGACAGAATGAATGCAGGTTGGAAGTGCCATCCTTGAGCTCTGTAATTCTCATCAGAGACAAGAGGGGCAGTACTACGTGCACCTGCTGTGAATGTGCCATCCAAGACTTCATATGAGGCAGAGGAATTTCTCTGATTTGTACTGAGGCCAACAATTGTGTGTGTATTGGGGGGTGGGGATAGGCTAAATTCAGATGTCATGTTGAAATAGGGAGATGAAGTGATGCTGTAGGCAGATACCCAAGGTCTTTTGGTTGGTGACAACTTCATCTTAATTAGCAGGGAGTAGGGGGGTAGTTGAAAAAGAGGCAAGTGGGCTGGGAGAGGAATAAGATAGAAAGAGGGAAGGATCAGAGAAAAAAAATGTGGATGTCTCCATGAATGTTCCAGTCCACATGGTCACTAGGGGGGAGGTAGGGGAAGGAGAACAGATGGGATTTCAGCCTTTTTCTTTGGAGAGCAGAGAGGCCAGCTGTTAAACATAAAACCTGCTTCCCTGCCAAGTGAGTCTAGGATGCTTCAAACTTCCAGAAGGAGCCTGTCATCAAGAGGCATTCCTGGAGTGGTGAGGTAAGAACCCACCCCACATAAAACTCACCCCATCGTTATGGAGGGAGGGGGATCTGACAGGCTCTTATCTAGATCAAATGGAAGGAATTGCTATGCATGATCATCTGTCCCAAAGAACAGAGCAGAAAAAGCAGAGAAGGCTCCGGAGGCATTTTGGCACTGTGGAAACCCTGACTAATGAAGAGTAGATAAAATGACTGATCTCATATTAGAGTGGTCAGGCAGCCTCAGATAGTCCCACCTGCCTAGGTTGCTATTGAAGTGTCTAGCTGAACATTTGAGTGTTGTCCATCTTGCTAGTATTTCATATCAAAGAAGTGGCAGTAGCCTAGTAAGTAGAAGTGCTGGGCTTAAATCAGAAAGATCTGAATTCAAATCTAGATCAAATTCTTATTAAATGTATGACCCTGGGAAAATCATTTAGCCACTGTTTACCTCAGTTTCCTCAATTGTAAAATGAGGATATAATGGCATGTGCTTTCCCAGAGTTGTGGTGAGGATTAAAAGAAATAGAATTTTTAAAAAGCATCTAGTATAATTCCTGGCACATAATAAGTGGTATGTAAATGCATATTCCATTCTTTCACTGTCCCTTCAGAGAGTAGACATCTTCCCAGCACAAGCTTCTTTGTATGGCTGGGAGTCAAGTAACAACTCCTTTCTTTTGAAAACACTGCATTTTTAATTCTCCAAATTAAATTAAATTCAACAGACAATGATTAAGTTTCTATTATAGGTAGAATACTGTGCCAGGTAAATATTGGAAAGACAGAGACAGAGACAAAAATCTTAATTCAGACATAGTCCTTGCCCACATGAAACTTTCATTGAGGTAGCATTCATTCTTCATCACTTATTTTAGCATCAAATTAATATACATAAATATGCATATGTATTATATATGTGTATATATAATTTGGTGTTTTATATACGTACAAGTACATATATAAAACATTATTTTGTGCTTATTATTTATCTGTCTCAAGGTAGTTGTATCTTTCCAATGGAACTATAAATTCCTTGATGACCCAGGATCCTATCTTATGCTTCTTTTGTATTTCTTACAGACAATATATATTTTATAGTGCAAGTTCATAACAGATGTTGATTGAATACTTGTTGAATTCCATAGATTAGATTGCATCATATAATCTGGAAACATTAGGCATTAATTAACATTTCTATTTTTTCCCATGCATAAAGTTTACCACCAAAAACAGGATTAGAACAGCAGTTACTTGCTCATGACTTCATCATATGGGACTACAGAAATTGATGGAAAACATCATTTCAATGGAACAAAGGATAAAGCTGACTTCTGACCAAAAATTACCAGAACTTGCTTATTTGGAGCATTTTTGACAGTTAAGCATCTTCATCACTATGAGACTATTACTAGAAAATAAAGGAATTCTAACTTGTTATATTCCTTCTAGTATCAGAGAATCTTAGAATGCCTCCCATGGAAGTATTAATTTGGGAGACAATGAATGGGAGTTGGAAATGTCACCCTTGAGCGATTTCCTTTTGTGATTCTCACTGGGGATAAGAGGGGCAATACTATTTGCACTTGTTAGGAATGCACTATCCAAGAAAATGGCAGAGGAATCTCTTTGAATTGTACCCAGGTCAATAATGTGTGTGTGTGTGTGTGTGTGTGTGTGTGTGTGTGTGTGTGTGTGTGTGTGTGTGTGTATGTGTGTGTGTGTGTGTGTGTGTGAGTATGCTAAATTTAGATATCATGTTGAAATAGGGATATGTATATAAATCACATTGTATATACACAAACATTGAGGTAAAAGGAGTTTCAGTGATTTGTCCAGTAAGACAGAATTGGAGCTCAGATTTCTATTATGGGTCTTGGCTCCAGCATTGTTGGAGGCTTAGGAGTTGACACAGTATATGGTGTTAGGGGATACTATCTTTATAAAGCTCTTTAAAGCGGGGATTCTACCTTTTTGGAAGTGTGTCATGGACTCCTTTGTTAATCTGATAGATCCCTTCTCAGAAGAATGTTTTTCTAAATTTTAAGATTAGGATTATAATAGATTACATAGGATGCCAAAGGTGGGTAAAGATAAATATGTAATTTTTTTTCACCATTCAATGACACAACCTCTCCTCTGAGATCTCTCCATGGACCTTTTGGTCAGGGATCCCTGATTTAATGAGAGGAAGGGTCTCTAAAGGATGGGGATAGGAAGGAGGTCAACCATTTAGAAATCTGAAACTTCTCTTTGCTGTCTGTAATTTGTGGGAAGTCACTCTCCCAACCCACAGCCTTGATTTCAATGAAATTATATACCCCACCAGGGATGAAGAATAATAAATGTGCCATGTAATGGTAGGACTTCAGCAATGTGCAAAAAAGAGGATCCCTGCTGGTTTCCCCTGCTTTTAGACAAGCTTGCTAAGAAGCTGAGACAAACTTCTCAAGACGATATTTTACATTCTATAGCAATGGCACTTGTGGTTCTCCAGTGACAGCTGTAGAGCCGCAGGAGTTGTCACTTCCAATACTTACTAACTACTTATTACCCAACGACATAGGTTCGGGTTTGTTAAGTTTGTACTGCAGGGTAGGGGTACAAACATGACAAAAATATAAGCAAAGAGAACAGCCAGTATTAAAACGGACAATCAGAAACTCAGATGCAGCTCTTCTATTTTAAAATGCCAACAGGATGTGTGTTTCAAATATTTGAAGAAGTCTATTAAATATACAAATGGACTTAAAATGAAAAAAATATATACATAAAGGAAAACTGCTGCCCTCATGCTTATACCTCTGAAAAGGGTGATATACTTTGTCAGAATGCCAAAAACAGAGAGAAGGAAAGTAAAGAAATGAAAAAGCCAACACAAGCAGAATAGACCAATTCACAATAAACAGCAATTTGAAAATGAGTGTAATTATGGCAGGACAGGAGAAGCATCTGATAGAATGATACTCATCACTGAAGGGGAAAAAGTGCCATCTTTATTTAAGATATGAATCTGAACAGATTAAGCATTGTACTACATAGCCAACTCAATGTTTCCATACAAAATGTATATACAACTTTCCTTAGTTATTTGCCTATTTCCTCTTAGTTTTTCTTTTCATTTCTATACTTGGCCTACAACGCTGAAGAAGATAGACTATGGTTTATCTCATACATTTTTTTTTTTTTACCACCTTATTATCCTTATCTCTAGTGACTACAGCACTTATAATTTGCTTTTTTGGGGGGAGGGAAGGGGAAGTTGAAGTAGAAAGGGAGGAAATGTTCTGACCCATGATTTTATTGGTGTAGGAAACTCCAGATTGAAAATACTTCATGCAAAAGCATATTGAGAACTAGATTGCAATTAATAGCTTTAAGGGATTGCCTTGAGGTAAAAAAAGAAAAACTTTTTTTAGAGGTCAAGTGGGACTGAGAGGCCTAGGCTCAAACAGTTGTTTGAATTCTAATGCCAAGGTTTGCTCTGTCCACTGTGCCATGCTGTCTATTCATTCTACATTTAAGAAAGGCATTGTGGTGTAGTAGTCAAGACAGCCTTAGAGTCAGAAAAGCCTTTATTTGAGACTTACTTTTGACAGATTTTGGCTATGTGACCTTGGACATCTCTCTCTCTCTGTGTCTGTCTCTGTGTCTGTCTCTGTGTCTGTCTCTGTGTCTGTCTCTGTCTCTGTCTCTCTCTCTCTCACACACACACACACACACACACACACACACACGTGTTTATATGTATTTATGTATCTTTAACATATATATTTGAGATCTATTTCCCTACTTAAATTAATAAATCTTTTTGAGTCAGGTACTGTTAGGTCTCATCACTCATTCTTCTCCAATGGATTTGTCCTACTTTGCATGGTATACTATAGTTATTTCTGTTTGTATCACAGCTCCCTATTTGACTATAAGAGCCATAGGAATAAGCACCACATTGTCTCTAAATTTTTATCTCCTCGATAAGGGAGAGAGAAAGAAAAAATTTGGAACACAAAATCTTACAAATATGAATGTTGAAAACTATCTTTACATGCACTGGGAAAAATAAAATACTATTGAGAAAAAAAATTATGTCCTCCAATCCCTAGCATGGTGCTCTGCATACAGCAGGTGCTTAATAAATGTTTAGTTGATTTATTTTCCTCATACTTCACTATCTCTGAGACTACAAAGGAGAGGCTGGAACATATAAGAGGATTGTCAATTTAGAGCTGGAAGGAATGGACCTCAAAACTCCTCTTGTTTAACTGCATCATCTTAAGGATGAGAAAACTAAGGCTGAGTTTATAGGACTTGCCCAGGGTCACAGAGGTAATTAGTAATAGAGCTGTGACTTTACTCCAAGTTCTCTAACTCCAAATACAGTGCTCTTCCAATTGTACCATGCTATCTTTCAATAAATACTTAGGCACTCAGGAGTTTTCAACATTCACTGCAATTCTGTCATCACAAGCTCCATACAGGTAGGGATTTTTTAACAGGAGAGAAGGCAGTGATAAAGCCTTAAATGTATCTGAAGAGATGGGAGCCCCAGCAAGGGGTCAAGAAAGTAAACATGTACTTCTGTCATTTGGACACACGTTCAGTGGCTTTGCCAAAATGGGATCTCGATCATAAACATGGCCAAGTCTCTAGCTGGCAAGGAGAACCAAGGCTGCCTGCTGCCTGCCACACAGAAAGTTGGCAGTTCCAGAAGCATCCTGAGTGCAGGCTTCAACAAAGGCATAAAGGTGAGTCTGAATCTGTCACTGAGGAGACCAAGGGCTTGGTGCCTCCTAAGAGTTTTCACTATCAAAAGAAGGTCAGTCAGAATGGAGGGCACGGTAGAGCTTCGATGTCTTGTTGTATGTAGGCTGTAGGAATTGTGGAACCAGCTGTTTCTTCTTTCCTTCTTGCTGAACCTATTACCTCACCCACTCATAGGTTACTTACTGATAACATTTCAGGAGATGCTCAGGTGCTTGTGTTGATTCAACAGTGTGGTTTGCTTTAATACCACTAGCTATCCTGGCAAAAAATTATAAAATTGCAGAGAAACACCCTCCCAGATCACTAGACTTGCATTTCCTCTGAATAAAAAGCTCTGTTCTTTCTGGCTCAAAATCTCAAGTAAGAGCTTCACATATGACAAGTGAAATCAGCAGTTGTCCATTCGATCCATTTACTCCAGGCTAGAATAGAGCCACATCAGCTGCCAGTTGCCACCTGACTCACCTCATCATTTAGTTCCCAAGTGTTGCTGGGGTTCAGGTATCTTCAGGGCTAGACACACTTGAGATGCAATTTTGAACCATTGAGACTTTCTCAGAACATGGGGTTTTCTGGGAAGTGGTCTTAGCCTAGTGTGAAGATGCTTAACTTAGAACTACTAGGAGGACACTACTTATCTAAAGTTCTTTCAACAGTCATCACTGGGATGGGGGCATCCACATGGCTTCAGCAGCAGCACTCTTTGAAGTGCTTAAGGACATTCTCATTGATAGTACAGTGGCTTATTGGATTAATCAACAAATATTTATTTTTAGGTGCTCAGGGCAAGCTCTTCTATATATTAAGCACATAGAGACTCAAAAGAGATAGTCTGTGCCCTGCCCCCTCCAATGTAATTCATTTGGGGGAAAACAATATATCAATATAGATACAAGGTATTTTGTGGGAGAAAGCACTAGCAGCCACAGGTGTAGGGAAAAGAAGGTCTCATGGAAAGGGTGGCACTGGGTCTAGTCTTGGTCTTGAAGTAAATGAGGGATTAATAAAGAGTACATCCATATAAAAAGGATGTGCATTTTGGGCAGAAAGGAAACCAATGAAAAGGCACAGAAATGGGAAATACTTGGAGGAATAATAGAAGGGCCAGTTTGACTAGATTATGGAGTGAATGGAAGCGACTGATACATAAAGAAGCTGTAAAGGTAGTCCGGTGACACATTAGGAAGTGCTTCAAATGCCAAACAGAGGAGTTTATATTTGTTCCCAAAGGTAAGAATGAGCCACTATATTTTATTGAATAGGAGAGTAACATGGTCAGACCTTGCTTTATTGTCTGAGATTAAGGCTTCTGAGTTTAAGAAGACATAAACATAAAGCTGATTTATTTTTAGATTTGAAGAGAGATTCACTTGCTTCTGAGGTACTTATTTAAATTTTACTTATAGTAAGTACACTTAACATTGCATGCGGAAAGAAGGGGGAAACTTTTTTTTCCTTTTAAATATTCCCCAAAGGTTTGATTCACTGTAAAGATCAACAATTCAATAAAAGATACACAAGGCCATTATTAGAGTTTAGTAATAGCTCTTAGGTATGTGGAGCAACTTCTTTAACAACTACTCAATCATTTGGGCCACAAGGATCAATTATATATCACTGCTAAAACACATTCATTGTATACCCATCCCACCACAGTGCATGCTAAGAATGCATAACACACACAAAAAAGATACTTTTAAATATCCCAGTGCACATCACATTACGGAGCCATAACACAGAATGCATGCTAGTGCAAAAATCAATTTAAAATAAAAAGTTATTTAAGTGGCCAGAGTACTTAGGTTTAAAAGACTAAGAGCTAGGCATGCAGTCATGAAAGATATGGTTTTAAAGATTAATAATATGTAGATGTTTGCCAGTGCTAAGATACATTTATAACTTACATGCTATTATTCAGTCAGTCATTCTTTCAACAAACATTTATTAAGCACCTACTGTGTGCAGAGCACCTACTGTGTGCAGTGCTAGGCGCTGGGAAAGATACAAAATTTAGATAAGACATGGCACCTGGCCTTATGGAACTCGATAACTTGGGAGGGAAGGGTAAAACACAAATATATAACTGACACAAGATATTACATCATCAAATACATTAGAGGGCTGAGTGTATTCAAGATCTAAGAGGGAAAGGCTTCATGAGATCAGGGAAGAAGTGGCATTAGTTTGGTGTTTGATAAAAATAAGAATTCACCGCTGGGGAGGAAGGATATAACTGGTATTAAGCAAACAGAATGTGTAAAGTTGTGGAGGCTGGAGAAACTAGTGGGTGTTCTTGTGGGCTGGGCTTAGTCTGACTGAATTGTAGAGTTCCTAGATGGAGAAATTTAACATTAAAAAATGGAAAAGAATGGTGGTTTCAGATTGCACTGAGTCTTGAATACTAGGCAAAGGAGAATAGTACTAACAATAACAGTGATAGTGGTGGTAGTAGTAGCAGTGGCGGTAGCAGCAGCAGCTAGCTATATTTATATATTGCTTTTTATGGCAAAACACTTTTATGAAGTTATTTTATTTTATCCTCATAACACACCTGGGAGGTAGGAACTAATATCATTCCCATTTTACAGAAGAGGAAACTGAGGCAGACAGGTCTTCCTGACTGGGGCCAGCACTCCATAATCTGCATATAAAATAGATTATTCTGGTAGGGATATGAAGGCTAGATTTGGGGGTGAAGAGATAGTCCAAACTAATTTTTAATATTATAAAAGAGGGAAATTTTGTCCTTTTAAAAATTCTCTCATCTCACTAAAATTAAACAAGAGGAGAAATCCTGAAGTTGATATTAAGAGTTCTGCTTTGAAGCCTCCAATACCCAGGACCTTCAGAATGGACATGCCATCTGACAACCACCATATTTATCAGGGAAATTTAGGAACCTTGATAAAGTCACAGCTTTTGTAACATTTCAGTTTTCTTCTATTCTTTGTATATGTGCCTTTGGACAGGATGTGGGCTCACTGGTACCGTGCAATGTAAGAAATGATGCCTTCTTTCCCTGTGTTCAGTCTCTCTGAATTTTGTAAATTTCTTAAGTTCTTACTGAATTGTTCCTGTAGGAAGTATACGTAGGCCACATTATTTATGAATCAGTCACTTCTATCTGTTTCAAATGTAGGCAGCAAAGTGCAAAGCATTCCATGAATCTTATTAGCATTTGTAATTTGTCAATAATTTTCTCAGCTCTGTTGGTAATACTTTAAAAAAAAAACACCGTGTCCTCTTACTATCTAGTATTCACAGAGAGTTCCTATTATTTAGTGATTCTTTCTTAGAATATCTAGGAGGGCATTCTGAATGAACAGATAGTAGGGCCATAGGAGCACAGACTCAATATAGGGATCTGAGATTAGGTTCTCTGGTGCTAAAATCAGTGATTTTTCCACTGAATCCTCCCCTTACAGAAGAGTTGCAGAACTGAAGGCATAGAAATAATGGGTAACTTGCAAAAGTTCCACAGAACTTGGAGAGTGATTCTTAAATACTTTGATCCAAACTTGTATCTAAACTAGCCTATGATTCTTCCTTTTATTCCTAGGTCTAGAGGAGTGCAGGTGAATTAATAACACAACTGAAGAATAATCCTACAAAGTAAATCATGTTTCCTAGATTAAGAGCACGGACAGGTAGAATGAATGAAATTTACTAACATAGAGATGCTTAATCTTCCATTACATGGAAGTTAATGATTATTACAAAGGAGTGATGGTAATTCACTCCCTGCTTTTACAGGAAACATACCATCTCTTTTTTTAAAGGAAATTCTTCTTCTCTATACACCTTAGCATCAAGGATAATGGCCCCGTTCCATGGGGTACACTGGCCAATTATAATATATCAAACCAGACTTTTAGCCAAGGGGAAAGATCCTGAAATTTACATAATATATCAGGAGCCACAGAATTTCAGAACTGGAAATTACCTTAGAGGTCATATAGTCAAAGGATCCTTGATTAGAAATTTAGAGTTGGAAAGGAATTTAGGGATCATTGTCTGAGAAACGGAGAAGTTAAGTGTTTTGCCAGAATCACACAGCTAAAAAGCAGAATTTGAACTAAGGTCCTCTTGTCTCCAAGTCTAGCCCTCTATCCATTTCTCTGGATGCCTCTCAATCTCCACCTATACAGGGATCCTTTCTACAACATTCTTGACAAATGATCATCATATTATTTGCTGATAGACTTTCAGTAATAGGAACTCATTTCCAAAAGCAGCCAGGTCATAATTTGGGATTCTTTTTTGTTTGCTAGTAAAGTTTTTCCTTTTAAAAGGCATTCATCTGCCTCTCTCAATTCTCTACCCTCTACTCATTCTGCCTTCTTTGACTCTAGGAAGGCTGGCCTGTATCCCCCTTAGACCTCTCCATTAGGACATAAAGAACCCCATAGAAAGGCTGAAATCTTGTTTTTAAGCCTCATGACAAATACCTTTAGCACAGTCTGCTCCATGGAATCCAGGGAAGCAATGACACACTCCAGAAACGCATTCACCATTCCCATGACAGTTACGTGGACAATCCTGCACGGAATCTGAAAGAAAGAAAAACTCAATGATTTCCTTCTGCAGTTGGACTTCGATGAAATCTGATCTCAGTGTGATCTCAGTGGAATGATACAGTTTTTTTTTAAAGATATGTTAGAGATATCAATACTAAATCCCAAATGTAGTTAGTTGTTAACCATTAGTTCTCTATCAATAAAAGCATTAAGAAATATCAGTATTTGAAACTCCAAACTTACAAAAGAGATAAATTAGGGAGTAATTACCTACATCATTTTCAGGCTATCCGAAATTATCAGCTTATAGAACTCAAGCAATAGGAGGTTCTTGTACCTAGCTGTCAGCCCATCATTGCCTGTAGTTGTCTTAGAAAATGATATAAGGCCTATAGGCCGGATGTTCTCCAACCAATCTACATCTACATAAATATATATGGGTATGTTGGAGGCTCAGTGGATAGAGAGTTGGCCCTAGAGTTAGGAAAACATGAGTTCAAATCTGGTCTCAGACATTCACTGGCTATGTCACTTAATGCTGTTCGCCTCATCTGTAAAATGAGCTGGAGAAGAAATGGCCAGCCACTTCAGTATCTCTGCCAAGAAATCCTAAATAGAGTCAGAAAGAGTCAGACACTACTGCAATGACTCAGCAATAACAACAACCATAAAAACATAGTTGTCAGAGAATAATGGGAAAAGTACACAGGAATAATCCAAAGTTCTTTGAGAAATTTGAAAAAGCAAAAATCACTTCCAGCTATGGGGACTGAGAATGACTTTCTAAAGGAGATAATATCTGAGATGCAAATGCCAACTGGATGGGATTGAGTGGGTTAATTTTGTTTATACAGGATGGTTAGGGCAAGAAAAGGAGGAGGTAAGTAAGTACTATCTGACTGGAGCAAGGAACTTTAAATATTTTTGGTAGGTAATGAGAAGACACTATGGATATGTTGATGTTGTTTTTAAAAAATATTTTAGGTAGATTACCTAGTTATAGCTAAGTACAATTAGGGAAGGATTAGGTTAGATTCTGGAACACCAGTTAGGAAGGTGTCAAAATATTTTCGAAAAAGTGGGCAAGAGTATGAAGCCTGAACCAGAATGATTAAAGTCAGCATAGAAGGGAAGGGAGAGGGTAGATATGAGAGATATTACAAGGATACTATTGATAGTACCTTGCAGTTAACTAGATGTGGGGGTGACATTTGGGGGAAGATTTAATAATGGTACCAAGGTTTCATGTTGGGGTCACTAGGAAGTTGGTGATGAAGCCAAGAGATAGGGAAGTTAGAAAAAGGTGAGGGGAGAGAGAAAAAAAAACTTCGGGAATGAAGATAGCAAGTTTGGTTTTTGATATGCTGAGCTTGAAGTGCTGGTTGGATATCCAAAAGAATGTATGATGCCCAGCAGGCAGTGGGAAACAGAGGATTGAATCTCAGGAAAGGCAGGGTCTAGAGATAGAAATTTGGGAATCACCTGCTGAGAGGAGAAAATTGAAGCCACAGGAGTAGGTGAAGTCACCAGCAAAAATAACTCACACTTGAAGGATAACAAAGCATTTTCTTCCCCACAGTCCTCTGAGGCATTGCAAGCAACACTTACAGATGAGGAAATTAAGGTTCATTTCCCACAGTCATATGGCTAGTTTCTATCGAAGTCAAAATTTAAAGCCAGGTCTTCTGACTCTAAGCTCAGCAGTCTTCCTACTGAAACACTACTTCTCAAAGAAGAAGGTGAAGAAAAAGAATAAAATAAAATGGCAAGGATTTATTACTGATTCAATATGTGCTAGATGAGGCAGGAAGGTAGCACAGAGGATAGAATGCCAGACCTGGAACCAGACAGGCTCATTTTCCTTTATTCAAATATGACCTCAAATACTTTTCTCAGGTAAGCCACTTAAACCTCTTTGCCTCAGTTTTCTCATCTGTAAAATGAGCTTGAGAAAGAAATGGCAAACTATTTCACTAACTTGGTCTGAAAAATCCCAAACTAAACTGACAAAAAAAACAAAAAAACCCTGAAATGACTGAACAATAAAAACGACAAAACACTCAAGGAGGGAGCAGCTAGGTGGTGCAGTGCATCAGAGCACCAGCCCTGAAATCTGGAGGACCTGAGTTCAAATCAGACCTCAGACACTTAACATTTCCCAGCTTTGTGACTGTGGGCAAATCACTTAACCTCAACTGCCTCAGCAAAAAAACAAGCCAAAAAACCCCCCAAACTCTCAAGGAGTCTGTAGTCTATTGGGGAATGATGAGAAATATACACATAAATATGCAGAACATATGCAAGGTAATTTCAGAGCATGGTAAAATTTTTTAGTTTGAGTTTTATTCAAACTCATCTTGTACTGATTGGGTGACCTTAGGCAAGCCATTTTACCTTTCACTACCTCAGGCACCCATCTTAGACTATGAGTTGCAAAGAAGGTACTACTCTTCATTGACAAAGGAAATTATCTCCTGGTTGGGAGCTCCCCCTATTAATAATAAAATTCTAGATCTGGTACCCAAAAGAACAATTGGAGGAACTTAGAGGGGAGGAAGGTGTGCATTCAGGAAATGGCAAAAGAGGGTCAAGGTAAGAACTTTTCAGGAAATGCTTGTAGGGCCCTCAGGAAGGATAAAAATCTGGCAATGAAGAGAGAAAAGGAAAAAATAAGAGGCAGAAAGAAAACCATGAGCTATAATGGTACTGAAGCCTGGGAGAAAGAGCACATAAAGAAGAAGGGACTAGTCATTTGTCAAATGCTACAAAGAGGTCAAGGATGATGATTAAATGCTTAAAAATAAAAGTCTCACTTATAATAAGTTGTATATATATTAATCTTCCATTTCTGGAATCTCTGATTTAATTGATATAATAGAAGTTCCTTAAGGACTGAGATTATTTTTACTTTTTCTTTGTATCCCTAAGGCATAGCACAGAGTCTGGTATATAGAAAATGCTTAATAAATGTTTGTTGTTTGATTAATTGGACATTCTTCAAATAGTAGAGATTGCAACAAATCATGCTTTTTCATCCTGATGATTCATGCCCAGCCAATGCATTGGCGAGGTGGTAAAGTGGATACAAAGTTGGGACTGGAGTCAGAAAGAGCTGAGTTCGAATGTGATCTCAGATATTTACTAGCTGTGTGGGTTTGGGCAAGTTGCTTAACTATTGATCTCGGTTACCTCATCTATAAAGGGGATAATAACAGTACCTATCTCATAGAGCTGTTTTAAAGAACAAATGAGATGATATTTGAAAGCATTTAGCAAAGTGCCTAACAAAGACACTGGTTAAAATTTTATGATTATTACTATTTTATCATTTCATGGGTACCAGTATAGCCCTCAGGCTATCTGCTATTCCTTACTCAACTGAACTTCCTCCTTTCTGGAAGACATATTTTATACTATTTGACTTATCCAAACCACCACTGTTTAAAATACTACAATCTACTTAGGCTCATCACAATCTTTCCATTGAACTTTGGGTATAGTAGGGAATCACACACAGAGAGAAAGCTGATTCTCTGAAACGGATATTCTAGACCTGCAATCAAATAGCCTCATGGGAAAATTAACTGTTATTAAAATGATTGTGTGTGTGTGTGTGTGTGTGTGTGTGTGTGTGTGTGTGTGTCCACTTTAGGGAAGAGCTTAGGATCAGAGAAAACATAATTTTCTAAATGCCACCCACTTTGCTCTTCTCACATTTAACTATAGGGCTAAGTACATTGTTCATCCTGCAGGTTCTCTCCAAGACATATAGGATAAACTTATTTAACAGGCTGCTTAGTTTAGCCAATTGCTGGCCCAGGTCTGAAAAGCAGGGATTCTTTATCCATTGTTTTTTTAATGATGAGAATTGTTGGGTCTGCCACTTTTGAAGTGATGATGGATTTCCCTGAGAGGTTTTAGGATTAACAAAGGTTTCTTTCATTGTCTAGGAGGAATTCAGAGAGAAGAGAAGCTCCTATTTGTAGATGACAAGGTGCTGATTGCATCAAGCTCTGGAAATTACAGGACTTCTTTAATAAGTTTCACAATTTCTTTAAAATATAATTCAATTTATATACAATTTCTTAGGAACATATCAATTACATAGAATAAAGATTGCCTATCTTAGTTTACAATTTAGATATAGCTATTGATATTAGTAGAAAACTTAGCCTGGAATCAGAAAGACCTTAATTCCAATCCTGCCTCAAAGACTAGCTTTGTGGCTTTGTTTGTCTCAGTTTGTAAATGTAAATTCTAAAATGCAGATAATAACAGAACCTACCTCTCAGTGTTGTGGGGATCAAACAATGATAATATTTGTATAACACACTTAGTGTTGTGCTTGGTACATAATAGGCACTATTTAAATGCTTATTCACTTATAAAAAAAAAGTTCTTCTCTGATCCAATCTATATAGCTGTTTCATTTCAACATACACATTCTACCTCTGACAAAATCTCAAAAATGAACAATTCTTTTATTTTCTCATATCAATTCAAATCTATAGAAGACTAGGAATTTTATTTTAAAAGCTCTTTTTTTGCCTGGAGTTTGGATGTAGGCTACTAGTGTTCAATTCTTAAGTTAAAAAAATGTGGGTGTTTAGGTTTCAAATTACAAAGAAGATGAAAAGAAACTACTAGCTGCCATGTCTTCAATGTGACATTAGCTGCCTCCTTGGGATTCAGGTACATTGGCTTTGCCATGTTGTATGAAAAACTATAAAGTCTAATTTATCCTAATAGAGTCACCTGAGAATATTAAAAAAGATTTTTCTTTTAAACCTAATTTCCCATTTACTCCCACCTTGGACTGTAAGACCAAAGCAAGCAATATCACTTTCTTTTCATAGGGCATCTCACTTGTGAGTTCTCCACCAACACAGGAATAAAGTTTGTTGCTGGCAATTTAATCATCATCTGATGAACAGATTTATTCTTTCAAAAATTAGGCACACAATTTGAGGATCTGTAAAGCCAATTTTTCCCCAGGTTAATTTCACACAGAATTCTTTGGTAGCATCTCTGGCAAGCAGCTTACTAGTTATATATTTCCTGTTTCTCTTCCAGAGGTAAGCACCATGCCTGGTTTATAGTAGGTGCTTAATACATGCTTGCTCACTTGTCCACCTTTTTGACACCATCTAAAACTTGGAGGGGGTGACAGAGAAGCTACATTCCTGAAGCCAAAGTTGTCACCAATCTCTCTGGGGTCAGCAACAAAGCAAGGAGAACCCTGTGCTTTGTGCTGCCCTAGTTCTGACTAAAAAAACTGATGGCAGCAGCATGACTTACATGGAAATGTGTTTTGCATGACTACACATGTATAACCTATGTCAAAATGCTTGCCTTCTCAATGGGGTGGAGGGAAAAAAGACAGGGAGATAATTTGGAACTCAAAATTAGAAAAAAAAATGCTAACTGTTTCTCTATTTAATTGGGAAAAAGCAAAATATCTTCATTAATTTATTTTTAAAAATTTAAGAAGAAACTGGTGGCAGAGTGGCAGGTTATCCCCCCAAACCCAAATAATTTAATGGTATATTTGGAATCCAATTCCCTTTAACCTTCTGAAGAGGGATTCTTTATTTTAAAAAGACATTTTTGATGTCATTGCAGTTCATGAATGAAAGGCCTATTGAATTCGAGTGATTTGTCAAGATTAAAAGGAACTTTCTTCACTCTGCTGTTATATCTTGTTTCTATCTTCCCTTCCTCATTTACACAGGACAACTTTGTCTAGGGAACACATAGGTACTTCACATTAATCTGAACCAAAGATCATGCCCTGTGACACTTAACCTTTTCAGCTCTGTACTAAAAGGTCCACCATATCTAGCAAGAAGAAACTATACCCTTTATATACCCTGGCCATTTTCTTGTTATCCACCCTGATGCCATCCATATACAAAACTTCACAACCTCCCATCCCTTCTTTAGCTTTGGAATATTGATCTGACCAACCCTCCCACTTAGACAGGGAATATCCATTTACTTCCTCATGGCTCCCATCATTCCTGTGAATTTTCACAACAAAATACTTCTCCCTGGCTATGATTCTCCTCTATTTCTCTCTATCCACTGAATGGGACATTGTTTAATGAGTACTTTTTTTCAGAAATTCGATTATGAAAATATGTACTTATCCAGAATCAGTTTTCTATGTTGTCTACTATGGTCAAGTATTTAGAAAGGGGAAAGACAGTTTACTAGCATGAGTGGGGATGATTGCAATATCTAGCAAATTTTGACTACTCCTGGATTAAACCAACTCCACAGCAGATATGGTGGAACCTATGAAAACTATGGTTAATTTCTTGCCTCCTGATGATGAATAGCTTTGCAAGTCACTACATTATTCTCAGTTTTCTTATCTGAAAAATAGGGATAATAAGAGAACCTGCCTCATTGGGCTTCCACTTCTATTTCAGATGATCACTGATTTAGGGCACCTTAGAAATCAACTTGTACAATTTCCCTCTATCCTTCTTTTGACGTTAAAAGAAAATAAGTCTCAGAAACATGGTAGGTCAAGGATTTGAATCTTTAGGGGTCCCAAGATGATGTCAAGGGTGGACCAGAATGCAATTTTAAGTTGTTAGGGCTTAGAACTGCAGTTAAGCTAAAAGCTTAAAACTGCACTAAGACTTGTGGGACACCATGAAAATAAAATGCTTTGTCAACTTTAAAGCCTATAGAAATAGAAATTAAAAGTATTGAGATGGATAGTGCATTGAAGAGAGTAAGTCTTGAGTTAGCAAGATGAGAATTAGGTCTCACCTCTGACACATATTGGTTGGGTGACCCTGGCAAATCACTTAACCTCTCAGTGCCCTAGGCATTTCTCTAATATTCTAATTTACAGAGCTGGCACAGATCTGCATTGGTTGAGCAAGTCTCCTCAAGAATGACCTTTCTCAAAAGAAGCTAAATCACAGGATGATCTAAAATTAAAAAATGGGAAAAAAAATTCTATTTCTCTGAAAATGTAGTCTATCTATGGAATGAGTCTACTCTTCTCTCTGGAGCACATAAAGGATTTTTCCGTGAATTCAAAGGCATATTTAATGTGATTAGTAGTTAACACTTATCTAACATCATTTCTTCTGTTTCATATCACACTTTCAGCTCCCTGTTCCCTCTTGATGGAGAAAGTTCCGATAATAATACTTGTGAGAGAGAACCTCTGAACGGAATTAAACACTGTTCTTTCCTCCTTATTTTTGCCAATTACTGTCATTTCTCTATCTACCCAACTATTAGACCTGTTACCTTTGACTTTCCTTGTAAGATAGTGCAGACAAGGGAAATTCTCCTGGGATTTTGTCTCCAAATAGGAAAAGGAAAGAAGGAAAGAAAATATTTATTTAAACCCCTACTATGTGCCAAGCAATGAATGAAGTGCTTTACAAATATTATTTCCTTGGATACTCACTAACAACCCTATGAGAATGCTATTATTAGCTCTATTTTAGAATTGAGGAAATTAAGGTAAACAGAGGTTAAATGACTTGCTCAGGTATCTGTCACCTTTGAATTCAGACCTGCCTTACTCCAGCCCCAGCACTCTATCCATTGTGTCACTGTTACTAACCTTTACTAAGGATAGAAAAATACAATATGTATCCATAAGAGCAAAGTGAATGAAGAGATGAAAGACTTACTGAGATAATTCTACTCCCAATCAATGTTCTTTTAAGGTTATTAAAAAACAAAATAACAAAACAATCGGTATAGAATTCAACTCTCTAAATTCACCAGAAAGATGCTAGGATTCTTATTTGCAAGCCCAAATATAAATAGATCACTGTGTTTGAAACAGATGGGCTCATGGATAGGTTTTGTCTTCAGAGGACAAGAGAGTGACATTGACAGGCATGTATCATACTTGTTTCTGCTTCTAAGGAGTTTGTTGACCATGGGCTTACTTACTAATAACTTGTCTAGATTTGTTTCAAATCCTGCTTATCAGCATTGGTATGTATACTATATACTTTCTTGATATAAACCCAGGATTACTAAAGGGAAATCATTTTACAACACACTCTTTGCATATATAAGGACCTTAATGCAAAGCAAATTTGTTTTATTTCAGTTGTCTCTATTAGATTTTGGTTTTAAATTGGTCCTGTATCAATTCCTTTGGTGGAGTTCTTATCTCTTTAAGCGACCTTGCAAGTTTCCCCTTTCTATACATTGTTTCCCTTGCCACCCCCCAAATCACTTAACAAAAGAAATTGAAGTTCCTAACTGATCTGGAAAATTCCAGCAAGGAAGGGGAACATTTCTGCAACCTAGGTATTAGGAATTTTCCTATAATAGAAGAGCCAGGGGCTAACTTCAAAGCTCAGTTGTATTATTAAGTGTTGCAATATTAAGTGTGTCTGGTTCTGAAACACTCTGAGATTGTGGCCATTAGCAAGGAAATGTTTCCTGAATTAGGAGTCATCTTATGTCATTCAGGAAGCAGATGGTGCTTCAGGAGCCATGGGATTGGAAGAACAGGTCTTAACCATGCTGTGAATTAAAAAGTATTTGTGAGAAATGACTGAAAAGGCTTGTCTTGAGAGTTTGGACATTTGCAGATGGCAAAAGTCATGAGAAAGGAGGTATTTCTTAGCTCAACAAAAGGCAGATAAAACAGATTATGAAATTTATAAAATTCACGTACATGGAAGGATATATATTAAAATGCTTATGATTGGTGCTAATATAGAACCTGAAGAAATCTGTTTGGACTCTTACCCCTATTTTATGGATTCACTGAAGGGTTCTTAAAGAAAGGTATTATTTCACTTCTCTTTTTTTCTTTCTTGATTGAATGTCAATCAGTTGATAAGAATTTATTAATCATTTACTATATGCCAGACACTATCCTAACGACTGGGATTTAAAGGTAATAAGATCATCCCTGCCCTCAATGATCTCCCAATCTAATGAGGGAAATAGCAAGTAAAACAAAAGTGTATAAATAATATAAGTACAGGATAAACAGTAAATTATCAACAAGGGGAAGGCACTAGATTTAAGAGAATTAGCAAGGGCTTCCTGTAGGTTGGATTTGAATGAAACCAGGGAAGGCAAGAAGCAAACATAAGGAAGAAGAGAATTCCAGGCAAGAGGGACATCTAGAGAAAATGCCCAGAGTTGAGAGATGGAGTGTCTCATTGTAGCAAGGATGCCAGTGTCCCCTCGATCAAAAATACTTGAGAAGGGGGAGTGATAAGGTGTACAAAGAATGGAAAAGAAAATATGTATGTTTAGGTACAAATACATTATGAAGGGCCTCAAATAACAATGAAAACATTTTGTATTTGATTTTAAAGGTCATAGGGAACCATTGGAATTTATTGATTCATGTGTGTGTGTGTGTGTGTGTGTGTGTGTGTGTGTGTGTGTGTAGGTGTATTTAAGACATGGTGAAACCTGGACTGCAGGGGAAAAAAAATCATTTTGGAATTTTCAGAATAATTCTTCTGATGTTGTGCCTCCCAATTTTTTAAAAGTTATATCAGCTCATTTGTTAAAAAATCATATCTACTTTCTTTTTATTGTGGTTTATAGAGAACAGCTTTTTGTGATATGTAAAAACTATAACTACTTAGGGAATGTATCTCATGTCAAATGGATAGGGACATTAACTCTAGTACCTAAAGGGTAAGGGAATGAGATCCATTCTTATACATACCTAAGACAACTGTGTTGAAGGAAACCATTTCTTTATCTTTGCCATCATTGTAAAAGGCCAGGTGCCATAGACCTACATCCAAATATTGTACAAACACAGCTTCATTCTGGACCAGTGTCTGGATGCTCCGGCGTTCCCGGGGAGACTCTACCACACTCCATTTCTCTTTGCCATCCAAGCGCCTCCATGAAGTCATACTGTTAGAAGAGAAGGAACTGCATGTGAAATAGATGGACCCCACACTTCTAATACTCTTCTTCCTTCTTCTCTGAAAACAATTAAATATGTTTGAATACCTACTATATGTCCAATACTATGGAGATGTGATGTTGCTGATGATGTTAATACTATCTGACATTTGTATAAAGTTTTAATGGTTTTCAAAGTATTTATATTTATATTTAAACAAAATAGTAACCTCAAGGAGGAATTTATAACCTTGTGGAAGATATAAAATGTTTAATTACCAACTAACAAAAAAGATCCAATAGTTCAAAACATGGAAAGAGCTATGTAAGTTGGAATGAGAGGAGAAAACTTAATGAAGAAATATGATTTGACCTAAGCTTTGACAATTGGATAGATTTATGATAGTAGAGGAGAAGAATAAGGTAATTCCAAATGGAAGAAAGACTATTCCACGTAGAAGAAAGAATGTGAGCAAAGGCATGAATGGAGAAATAAGTTTGGTATGTAGAGGAAACATATAGGCCACTGTGAGGAGAAGACATTGCATGCTGGCAAACAGTTAAACTTGCTGTGGAACTCAATAGGGTCATTGGGAATTCTTGACCAAATGAATGATATGATGAAAGGAATATTTTAGGAAGATGATTTTGATACTGTCAGACAGGATAGATTAGCAAGAAAGAAGATCATTCAGAAAAAGCATTGCAGTTATATAGAGATGAAGTAGATAAAGGTGTGGAGTAGAGCAATGGCATTGGGAATATAGATGGAAAGCATCAAAATTTGAGAGTTTGTCTGGGAAAGAAATTATAGAACTTGTGACACATTTTATAAATGAGATTCAGGAGAGGGAGGATCAAAGATCCTTGTTTCTAGCTGGGGAGTTAGGAAGTAAGTGCTATAGGCTATAATAAAGCAGCCTTCTGACCACCATACTGTATCATTTAATATCAAAGACATGTTGAAGCATTTAAGGGAACATTTTAAGCATTCCAATTTTTGAATTTTTTAATTAATGCAAATTCCCACTATGGGATTAATTAATTTCTCTCCCTACTCCCTTTGTTCCCCAAAGTGAGTATTAGTCCAGGGATGTTTATGGAGTTCAACCCCAAATCTTTTTGGAAACTTCCTAGGCAAGGTAAATAAAGTAAGAATGGGGTTTGCTCTCTTGTTTTAGTGGGTCAACGAGAAATAGTTTTGCCTCAGGAAGGGACATTTTATCTACAAAGAGTGAAAGTTATATATATGTTTAATTTCTTCTTTGTTAATTGATTATTAGTCATGACTGAAGGTGGGAGGCTGGATTTTAAGACCTGAGATAAGTGACCTAAAACAATAATAACAACAATAATAATAATAACTATAATAACAATGATGAGGATGATAGCTAGCACTTATATAGACCTACTTTGTGCTAGACACTCTGCTGTGCAATTTACAAATATCTTACTTATCCTCCTAACAGTCCTAGAAGGTTGTTGCTATTATCTCCATTTTACAGTTGTGGCAAAGATGCTGCTTTCTCAGACTAGAAAGACATTTTTTCCTAAATAAATGTCTTAAGATTCTACTGAAGAAATTACATTTCCATAAATTATTTTTAGCTAGAAAAATCAAAAATCACTTCATTGATGCCAAAGTAGGAAAGGACTTAATTTTTTGGGTCTCAAACATCACCCCTATTAGGGAACTTGTAAAGAACGAGATTACTCTATGATTGGGTTGACCAGCCAAGGACCATGAAAATCACTTTAGATACAGGGAATACCCAGTCCTTAACTAATCAAATCACTTTTAGGGAAAAATTCAAGACATAGACATTTTGCTGGACATTGGAAAAAAAAATATGTGCGTGTGTGTGTGTGTGTGTGTGTGTGTGTGTGTAATATGAATAGATAGATATTGTCCTTCATTCTCGAAGAGGACCAAAATATCATTATTATGTTAGAATTAAGTTACAATGTGTCTGACTGGGGCTGATCAGCCCAATTTGAGTTCAGAATATCCTGCCACAGGTCTGACACAAATAGTCCATATGAACATTTAGGATGATTTCTCTAACTTTGCACATCTCTTGTTTCTTCTGGCTAATTTAATTCTGCTTTGCTCACAGAGCATAGCACCTTCTCTGATGAGGTAGTTCATCTGGCTCCTTAAAGTCCTTTCCTTTGTTGATGCAGAAGACAGGTTACCTGAATGAATTTTTTTTTTTTTTGAAACAAACATGATTTCATCACTGTCATTTCGCAGTGGAATTCTTAACAAAAGGATATCTATTTCATATGACTCAACTCAGGGGATCCTTTAAAGCTGTCCTTTTTCTTGTCTCCCCAAAAGTCATATTCTTATGGTTTATTTTTCTTTCTAGAGTATATATCAACCTAGGACATGATGCATTCTCAGAATGTTTTATAATATTAACAGATGTTTCTCGCTAAAGACATGAAGATATACATTTCCCCTTCAAATTCCAATTTATCTCATAAATAATCACAGAACATCCACAGTGCAATGAGACATAGGACAAATAATCATACTTAGATTTTGGGGAAGGGATAGGAATTCCTGAAGACTCAATGGTTTAGACCAGAGAACCATCAAGTTTGCATTTGAGCAACTGGAATTTGAAGACTGGAAGCACTTGGTTTACTTGGGAACCACTTGGTTCAAGAGAGGCCATGCACTCTAGAATTGTTAAGTTTTAAGTTAAGTTTCAGCCTGACCAGCTGGCTTGGCAGACATGGTTAGACTTGGCTAACTTTAGAAGGAGGCCACATTCCAGTGACCCATTTTTTTGGCCAGCATCACTTCTTTATGTAATGATATTATAGATGGATAATTCAATGATAGAAAAACAGTAACATCTGGCTGTGCTTCTCCTGGACCCAACTTCAGCAAACTCAGAGCATAGAATAGATACAAGCCCTGGAAACCGTACTATATTTGGCTTAATAAGAAAGTTACTGCACTTTATCTCCATACTGTCTAATAACAAAAGTAGCTTATAAGACACACAGTTCCTTTCCCAAAGAGGAAAGGGTTTATTATAGCTGGCTTCATGGCTGTTCAGGGCAGCCTACAATTCTCTTTACTTCGATACACAGAATGAGTGGGGAGAGTGATAATAAATAAAACAAACGACCAAAAAACCCCCCTACCCTCTTTGCTTTGGTTTCTCCACTCTTTGAAAACATGTTAGCATGCTATGTGAAGTCCATGCTTCAGAATCATCAGTCAGTCATTCACAAAGTGGCATTAAATGCAACTTTTACAGGAGCTCAAGAGGCAAAGAAACAAACCACTGAAAATATTTGACTGATCCAATTATAATTCCCTCTTCCTCTTGGCAGAGACTATGAAGGAGTTGTAATGAAGAAAACTTAGTGGTTTGGGGAAGGAGTTAAAGTATAGCAGAGAGGCACACACAATACTACTCATTTTTTCCCCTGGAAGATAAGTTGTCAATCTTTTTCAGTATATTGTATTCTTGCCTCAGGGATGATCCCTGGAACCTATACAAACACATACCTGCCAAGGAGGGCAGGGTTAAAGACAGACTTATTACCCTTTGGGAAGATGTTGTTATTGGGTCCAAGACCCTTAGAAAAAGGGGGAAAATAACTTTATTGCTACTTGGAAGGTCTGTTCACTAAGGGTTGACATGGAAAAGGAAAGCAATAAAAGCTGACATTTCTCTCTGACGGCATGCTGCTCTCCTCTCCTGGTGCTGGCAGCCTCCTCTGCCTCCTCTATGTCTGATGTTGCTTCTACCTCAGATGGCAGGGCAAACGCAGCAGTTGGTAGGATTGAAGGGAAACAGCATGCACAAGTGAGGGTTGCTTGAAGCCACATTAGCCACAGGGTCTCTGGTCTCATCCAGTGATCGTGGGAGTGACTTAGCAAGAGCAGGTCACTCAAAGGAGCCTGTACATATCTTTCTGCTTCCAGCAATGCCCGTGGCAAAGTGCACCAGGAATCCTCCTCATTAAAGCTAAGCACAATTTCTTTTCTCTCTTTCAAAGAGAGGAAGTACTAGTCCAAGGTACAGGAAAGACAACCTCTTCAGTACCACGGCCAGCTCCTCGGCAGGTGTCTTGCCCTTCCATCACTGTGGCCTCCTGTGGCAGTTACAAGACTTCACATCCTGACCAGTCTTCAATCTCCATATTTCACTGCAAGATGCCATTTGGGCACAGCTGCAAAGGATTGTTCTGGATACTCACCCTCCAGGTTCGAGAGGAAGATCATAAATTTGTGTCAAGGAATTTATCTTTACGTTTCTTAGTTATAACAACTTGCTTGTCACTCATTGTGCCAGTCACGTAGAGGAACACAAAACAGACCAAAGAGAGAGGAATAAACACTGACATCTTTTAAAAAAAGACTGGCTTGTACTCCAACATTTGCACCATTTCCCCCCTCTTTGGGTGTGACTACACTGGTAGAATTCTTTGCTGTATTCTTTCATTATGTCCCCTTTTGTAGGAGCAAAGAGCAATATCCTCAGCCTTGCAGAGAACAGCTGCCAATTTACCTGTGTGGTTGGCCTGATTTAGTTCTAAAATCCATTGAAAATGCCACTTTCTAGAAAGCAGACAAAAAGCCACTAGGCACATGCTCAAAATGAGAACAGCTCAAAACATCTCGATGCTTGGCCACATTTCCTTTCCATTTAATAATGTGCTTTTGTGTTGGGTTTGCAGACAAGGTCGTGAAAGTGGGACAGATGAACACAGGAATGCATATACCAGCACTTCCAGAATCCTTCACCTATAACCATCTGGCATTACTCAGTCTTTGCCTGGGTAAGTCAATCCTAAGAGATAAAGCTTTGTCCTCAATTTTAAGCAACAATCAAAATAAGGCATTGCCTCAAGTTAGAACACAACAGCTATACGACAGAAACACAGTGTCTCAGAGTCAGAAAAGCGACGTAGACATCACAAAGGAGACATGTACCATGCTTAACAGGAGGGATTTCTCTTATTCACATTTCAGTTCTCCCCACAAGGTCACTAGGTAATTGTGTTGTCCATCTGATTAAACCCAGAGTAATGCAGGAAGAGATTTCTCTGAAGACCAGATGAGTCACCTGACTATGGCATACCCGGTCTGGGTCAGTGAAGCTAATAACAGTCTCAAGGCCATCCCAAAATGTAGATCTGTTCTACCGCAAGGCCGGCTAAATCAATACTTCACCTCTTGTTGCCTTGCCTATGTGATTCTTTATTTACTGCACGTTCTCATCTAATTGTCTTTATCCAATGGTTTATCAAAAATGTCACATCTGGCTCCATGCCATTCCAGAATCAATAGGAGTGTCTCGTGTGGGCTAGATGTAAAAATAAATCAAATGCATCCCTGAGAATAGGGGAACAAACCGTGAAGGCTTCCAGCCACAGAATGAATGCCTGGGTGCATGGAAGAATAGAACCATTGTGGATAGTAATTCTGCTCTCAGAGTGTGACCTGGACCCTTGCATTTGAAAAGTTTGAATAGTTTCTCAACTTATGTCTGTCTTTTGTTTTTATGCTCTGGTTTCCTCCACATGATCACTTTGGGAACTTTGTATCTTCATAGGCCTTAATGGACTGAAATCTCAACATAGAAATGCCTATGACTCTCATATAACCTGGTAGTTTAGTCAAGAAAATATAAATAAGGTTCATTATTCTACACTGACTTTACACATATAACATCCTGTTTGCTATCACTTAAGATTCAAAGGCAATAACATTTGCCTTTTGGAGAAGGCAAATTCAAGTTTCTTCCTTAAGAGGCAGTGTGTTATAGTGAAAAGCTGGAATTGTTGGATTGTGAAGAGCTAGAAGGAGCCACAGAGGCCACAGAATTCAACCTCCTCCTTTTATTGTTATAGAAACTGAGTCACAGGTAGGATAAGGTCTAAGATCATGTAGATAGTGTGAGTCACAGGAGATAGATTCCAATCCTTGCTCTGCTTTTATTATCAATACAAGCTTGTTTGACTTCTCAAAGCCTGATTTTCCTCTTCAGTTACACAAAGGGATTAGATTGGAAAAACTCTCTTTTAGTTCTAAGCCTACGATCCCTTGCTCTCCTCCTCAATAAACTTGCACTTGAGTCTTTCAAAAGAAAACACTAGAAAAAGCCCTTCTATCTTGGATTTTGCTGCTTAGTAACTAGGCGTGTGGACACATGCTAATTTGTACTGACTGCTGTGGGTACCCTTAGACACCACCAACAAATACAAAGGACCTTGGGAGGGATGTCTGCTTTTCATGGCACTTTACATCTACTTCTGTAGAAATTGAGGCTTTTAGAGATTTCACAAAATCTCTTTAGCCTAACCTATGTTAGGTCCCAGAGTGTCAATAAAGACTTGAGATTGTGTTTGTAAAACTATCCTCTTTTAAAAATGAGATTAAATATCTCATTAGTGAATTCTGTGAATTAGTATTTGATGTGATATACAAACTGACAGCAAAACAAACACATGTATTCCCTTCCCATTTTAACTTGCAGGGCACCACCCCATCATGCTAAACACTAAACTGAAGTGTAAGGAGGTTGGGGAGGGTGTGGAAAAGAAAGAGAGAGAGAGAAGTAGTTTCTGACTTGATAATTACTCAAGTCAGACTCCACTAAGGCAGAATTAGGAGCAGTAGCAGCAGCAGGCCAGCACTAAGGTTTCAGGGATATTTAAGAATCAAATGAACATCTAAGTTGCTGGGTAATTCAAATCATTTACATTTAGAATTGAACACATGAGCAGATTTACTTGCAAAGAAGTGAACAAGGAAGGGAAAAAAAGGAAGAAAAAAAGGAAACATAAAGAGATACACCCATTTCCCAACAAAGTATTAAATTGGAGATATAAACCAGGGCTAGCAAAAGTTGATGGGCACAGATAAAGATATTTGCTCAATTCATTGTATCTTTATTCTATTTATTCTTAATATACTGTGTTTTTAAACTCAGTCTTTATTAATACGATAAAATTTATGGTCCCTTAATATTTTCCTTTTTATTTTTAAAAGCTTGTTTTTTTTTGTTTTTTTTGTTTTTACACATTAAACATATAACCTAGAAGCACATCTTAGCTTGATGCGCTCAAGAATTTCTTTTCCTATTTCATCCACCATTCAAACTTACATTGCTGTTTCAGCTCTTCCAGTTTTGAGATGCATGCTCACTAAAAACAAAACAAAAGAAAAGAAAAAAAACCTACAAGGTTACCTCTGAAAGGTATAGGACTCACTGGTACATCAACTTGAGTGACTAAACTAGGCATTTTTTAATATTTGCTAAACAGTAATCCTGAGAAGGTGAAGTCCCAGCAGGGTTCCCAGGCGGTAACTGCATCTTGTTGTCTCCGGTTAATCATGTACCTAATTTGCTGATTATTGACTTGTTCTCACAAAGGATTTTACCCAGCTTGACATATCAGTAGCGATCAGTGATGAACTGTCAAGTGAACTCACTCATTGTTTTAACCACCCAAGTTCTTAACTTACAGTAACAGCTTATGGGTTTTCTATCTATGCTCAGCACATAGCCAGGTCATATTGGTTCTAATATTTGAAACTGGTCTGAGAATTTTTGAGAGGTCTGTGATTCACTTAGAAACATGAAACACTAGGCTACACTCATTCAGGAATTAAGGGGCCGCTTAGGTAGATAACTCCTAAATCTAGATTTGGAAAGAGGGAGCAGGTATTTGGATCTCAGCTCTGTAACTTACAACCTATATGACCCTAGGTATGGTGCTTAGCCTCTCAGCTTCAGTTTCCTCATTTGTATAATCCTGAGATTCTTTCTTTTTAAATATATGATTCTATAATACTATCTATTTTTCAAGTACTAGCCCAAATGCTGCCTCCTCCATGAAGTTTTCCTTAGTTACCTTCAGGTGGAAATGAATTTTCCTTCCTATAAACCTCTCAGGTGCTCTTATACACTTCACTTTCAGCATTAAAGCTAAAAAATTGCTATGCTGTAATGTACAAGATAATAGAGTACAAATTCCATGAGGGTAGAAAATCATATTCCTTCTAAGATCTTATTCAATATTTTAAACCTAATTCATGGTTGGTAGTTCAAAGAATGATCAGCTCATATTGATATCTTAAGAAGATTCATTTTTTGATAGTGATGAGTTTTATCTATGTGTATTTGAGAAAATACCATATAATTTATATTATTTTCTAAGTGTCTGGCTATATACAAGATATAGTAAGAACAACCAGTATTTTGAAGTTGCAGTTGAGATGCACTTTACTGAAAATATAGGGACAGCTAGTTGATGTAGTAGATAGAGCACCAGCTCTATCAGGAGAACATTAGATCAAATCTGGTCTCAGACACTTAACACTTCCTGGCTGTGTGACCCTAGGCAAGACCCAAGGCACCCCCAAATGCCTAAGCCAAAAAAAAAAAAAAAAGAAAGAAAGAAAAGAAAAAATGCTTCCTAAATTTTGGGATTAGAACTAGAGACCACTTGAACAGGGAGCCATGCCAGAGATTTCCTAGTCCAGTGACTCACGTCACAGAGAAGAAAACTAAGGCTTAGAAAGAGGGACTTGTACAATCCCACAAAGTGAGGAAGAGACTATTATAATTATAACTCAACTCTCCATATTCAGTCCTAGCATGTAAATAGTATGTACCAGATGTGATCCAGGACAGTTTAATGTTTCAGTAGCATTCTGATAAAGGAGGGATCCCAGGATCTGGAACTTGTTGAGATCACGAGCAGTTTTTCCAGTATCTGGGAATGCACAGTTGCCATGGCTTTTTCCACTTTTCATTCAATTTCCTTCATCTCCTTCTATAAAGCTCTGGTATTGGAAGAAGGAGATGAGTATGGTGACTTGGTTTCCCAAGAAGTCCAGGGGATTAGGATCCTCCTCTGAATTTTCTCCATTGGTGTGTCTCTCCTCTGCCAGAGGAGAGCTTCTTTTCAGCAGATTCTACTTCCTATCACAGTCAGTGTGCTTTTTGTCCTCCTTCCCAACCCCCCTGGAATCACTCTCATTGTAACAACTGCAGCTGACTATAGTTGAGTAAAGGAAAAATCAACTTTATTTTTGCCTCCTTTTACACCTCTGGTCATTATTTTCTGTGGCTCAGGCAACAGTACATGAATTTGGTTAATTCAGACAGGAAAGAAAAACCATTAAAATTTTAAATTTTAGAAGAGTACTATTTTGTCAATTTTTACAACCTTAGCTTCATAGTATAGTGCAATGATAATGGATTAAGAACCAGTTGGGAAGATCCTTTTTTATCTAAGAATATAAAGCTGAAAAGGTTAGTTAAATTTTTTTTTTTTAGGATACAAGAGAAAGGTTTGATTAAAAAGAGCTAGTGCTTTACAAACTTTGTGATTTTAAAATAAAATTTGTTAATTACAAATATAAGTGTAGCTAAGTTACAATTTCTTTAGTTTGTTTGATGAACAAAAATAATGTCCTTTATGAACTGAGTATTAAATAAATGTTGACCTTAAAATGAAACATAAACCCTTGAATATTCCGGAAGCAGATCCTAATGACATATGTGGCATATGCCTAGGTTGGAAGATCTTTGTTCTTTCCAATATCCCACTATTCACATTCTGTAGCTGAGAATCCAAAGTTTGAGAGATTTAAGGTAACTCTTCACTACTGAGAATACTTGTATAAAGATGCTTGATAGTTTAAGCAAACCATCTGATATAACCTACTCACAAGAAGTGCATGCTCCCTCTGTCCCCCATCTCTTTGTCTGTCTGTCTGTCTCTCTCTCTCTCTGTCTCTGTCTCTCTGTCTCTTTGTCTCTCTCTGTCTTTCTGTATCTCACTCTCCATCTGTCTTTCTGTCTATCTCTTTTTTCTCTTTCTGTCTCTCTGTTTGTCTCTATCTCTCTGTCCTCTCTCTCTCTTTCTCTTCCTCTACCTCTTTCTCTCTTTTTCTTTCTGTTTCTGTGTCTCTCTCTGTTCTCTTTTTCTCCATCTCTCTCCTCTATTTTTTCTCTCTCTGTCAGTCTCTCTTTTTCCTCATCTTTCTCTCCCTCTCTCTTCTGTTTTTCTGTCTCTCTCCATCTCTCTCCCTCTTCTTCTTCTCCCCTCCCCCCCTCTCATACACACACACACACACACACACACACACACACACACACACACACACACACACACACGACTACTTTAAATGAGTCACCTTGGAGAGAATGCCAATCCTTAAAATGTTTACATACTCTGACAGAATGTGCCAATCACAATGAGAAATCCTATAATGGCTCCAGTCGTGAGTGACTTAGCTATCCCTGGAAAGGACTATCTATTGTAGGACATGCGACACCTACGTTGAAGGGCTGTTGTGAGGATCAAATGAGAGAATAATTGTGATTCACTTACCATAGTGTCTGGCATGTAGTAAGTGCTTTGTAAATGTTAGTTATAATTATCATCATCAGCATTGTCATTAGTAGCAGTGATAGAAAGGCAATGAAGAAATGTTGAAGTCTTTTATTTACTTGGGTTGATTTTTCTATTTATTTGTTCTTTCATGATAATTTATTTATTTTATAAAACTATCCCTTATGCTACACATCTTAAATGTTTTTGAGCATCATAGTCCAACATTTGGCTGATTCCAATCAATCAAAAGTCAATTTATTATTTTGCATGTTTTTATGATGCATCTGTAACATATCAGGCATTGTGCTCAAATCCATAATATTAATTAATCGTTTTAGATAACTCTATTTCAAACTGGCAGCCAAAGCTAAACACAAACTAGTGTTAGCATTCACTGAATAAACATTTCTTGAGTATTTCTTATGTAGAAAGTGGTGTGAAGACATGGTACATGTTCAGTTTCAATATATACAGCTATTTCTACTTAAAACATACTCGAGGCTGTCTCTAGAAGATAGTTATTTCACAATTATCCCTTGAATAATGTTCTCCAAGGCACCCTGTCTTTCTTGTTCCACCCTCTATTTCTCTTATATACATTCAGTAAATATTGAAATTTGTTTATATTATCTCCTCTGATATCATGTAAGTTCTTTGAGGGCAAGGATTGGTTCATTTTTTTTGTTTCTATTTTCCTGGCACCTTGCAGAGTGCTCATGGATATATAACAAAGGGTTAAGGATTGGCTGATTGATTGATAACAAGAAAATGAGAAAAAATTGAGTAGGCTACAATTTCATATATCTCTAAGTATTTCAGACAGTCAGTGTTTTATCTTTTTCTCTGCATGCATGCAAGAAGGAAACAAGCATCTATTAAGCACTGAATATGTGCCAAGTACTATGCTAAATACTTTACAAATATCTCATTTTATCTATAAAATAACTCTGGGAAGTGAGTGCTATTCTTATCCCCATTTTACAGTTGAGAGAACTGAGGCAGATAATGGCTAAATTCTTTGCTAAGAATCACACAGTTAGTAGGCATGTGAGGCAAAATGTACTCTCAGAAGCTCTAACTCCAGGCACAGGGGATGCTGAACAAGCTACACTCTGTACCTACAACAGTCTGGGTGAACAAATGGCTTCTCTGTCAAACTCCTTTCATCTACTATGCTTGAAGGAATGAAAGACTCAAGTCCCAATGTTGGTCTTCCTTTAGTCTTCCACAAGGCCTCAGAGGCATATCTACGCCTCCCTGAGTGGTACAAGAAGATTATTTCACTAGTGAAAATACTCCAGTGTGTTTCTCTGGAATAACTGGAACCAAAAAATGTAAGATACTTCCTCCAAACTGAATAATTTGCAGAGGCTCCTTTTCAAACAAAGAAACAAACAAACAATCCCCCTCCATCCCTGTATTTCTAAGTAGTGATTCCTTTTTTTTTTTTTTTTTTTTTAATGCTTTAAAGTTTACAAAATGCTTTGCTCACAACAACCCATGAGGTTCCCCTGCCTAAGGGATGTCTCACAGATGTGCCTCCCTCCTTAGCTTCTCTCTCCATAGGGCAGATGAGATTATGTAGAATGAGTTTGACTCAGTAATTCTACCTTATTTATCCCTGCCTACAGCAAATGCTGTTCAAGGTAATATAAAATCTACGCATTCCCATCTGCTGAAAAATAAAACATAGTCCTTGCACTGATCCTCCCAGCCTCCAAAAGTCTAAATTCCTTAAATGGCGTTTGCTACATGCACACTTTTCTGACAGGTTTTGAAATCTTCTTTTGACTTGATCATGATAGGTTGATGAGATATATTTTTTCTCCTCTCTAAATGCATGTGTTTTCTAAATCCTCTTTATTTTGTGCCCACTGGCTTCATGAGTTAGCATGGAAAGGAAACACCATATGCTTTTTCTTAGATTCACTACATTTCTTCTTGTAAGCATAGTTCAGTAGTGCTAATATGCCTCTAAGATAGAGCCACTGGAAGATTTCCCTTTCCCTCCTCCACCAATATGGGATTAAAGCAATAATGACAGAGACAATAAAACCCAGTCTAATCACTTCATCCCTAATACTTTAGATGGAGCCCATCTCCAACAGAAATTCTCTCAAAAACAATAAAAGAATTAGGAAAAATCAAGTAGAGGAGAAGCACCCAGAAATATAAGGGCTAAATTTTGCCTGATGTCATCCTGACATTTTAATCTGCCACAGAATATATGTGACATTTGAAAGACTTAACCTGATAGCCCAAGGGATAACCCACAGGTCTAGAAAAACTGACTCTCTTAACAAGGATGTTAACTTTTTCTTTTATTCCTATCAAGCATTTTCATACCTGGGCATGAGATGGTGGAAGTCCTCTTCTTATATACACGCCAAAAAGAGCATCCTTCCCGAGGGATATGTTGAATTTTAAGAACTGAGGCTGACTGATGTGAATCTGAGATCTCCAGAACACCCCTGGAGGTACTTCTTGGGTGACCCGTCTTCCTACCTCAGCTTCCCCGCTATCTATGCTGCTGTTTTTTGGAGTCCAGGGCCCTGAAAAACAAGAAGATGCATCAAGTGGGTGACATATTTCATGCATATATTGGGTCTGAATTTCTGTTTAATTATATGCCAAAATTTTTTAAATACTTAAACTCACAAAAACTTTTTTCTTTAAATTAAAGCTTAATTTTTGTTTTTTGGGTTTTTGTTGTTGTTGTTTTTAATAACAAAGCTATAAATTCATACCTTAGGGCATCTGGAATCTTGGCACACTATTTTTTTTTTTTTTAATTCTGTGATTGCTCTTTGCTGATCAAATATAATAAGAGCAGAGAGTCAGATAAGTACATGTAAAGCTGCTTGTGCGCCTTCCAGCCACCCTGAATGTGACTGGGATGTAAAAATTATCAACAGGGAAGGGGTAATATTAATGTGGCATTGAATTTAATTCTTCTAGACTTTAATTATTCCTCTTACACACCAAAAACAAGTTCAATACAGTCTTTGACATTTTGTTAAATAAAATAACAACCCCACCAAACTAAAATATGTGCAAAAGGAAAATACCTCAATGGAAAACGTAATGTTTTCACCACATGGCTGGTCTCCTATTTATTGATCTTAGAAAAAGGGCATGGAGACCTAGAAGGATTAACAAGTTCTCCCTCATTTGTCCTGATACCTTCATCTGGCACATAGTAAATGCTATATTATTATCACCATCACCATCATCATTATAACAACCAAAGGTTGGTATAAAAAATGCTGTAGCACTATCCACTTACCAGCATTCAACATGTAGTAGGAGGTTTCTTCAACAAACTCTCTATCCCTTCCCAGAATATTATCAGAAATCCTGGAGAGGATTTCTTAGTAGCAAGGAACAATCACTTCCTCACCCTAACCCCACATAACCCATATTCTCTCAGTGACTGACATCTTTTGGAATTTGAACTCTGAAGGAAAAATAGAGACCTGTAGGTAATTCCCAGTCTTAATACAGGGATAAAAGTAATTAACTAAAAATTCACATGATACCTACACTAGGAAGATTGCACTTAGAAAAGGTATAAATAAGGAATCCCTTCTATTGCCTTCATTAGGAAACATGCTGAAAAAGATGAATGCCATTTAGGTGGGACCTGGAAGCAGGAAGCCTTATCTTTCTGAGTTCAAATCTGGTTTCAGATGTGTAGGCAAGTCACTTAAACCTGTTTGCCTCAATTTTCTTATCTGTAAAATGGAGAAGGGGAAATGGCAAACCACTGCTGTATCATTGCCAAGAAAACCCCAAATGTGGTCATAAAACGTCAGATATACCTAAAAAAGATTGAAAAGGAAAAGGAAAAGAAAAGACTTTTGGAAAGACTTGCTTCAAAAAAAATTGGAGGAAATTGCAGATTATTCTTGGAAGTGGTAACCTGTTTATGATACTTTAGTAGGATCAAGCTAGTAAGGCATATGTCCTCTATATTGGACAACAGTTCAATTCCTATTAGCAAATTACGTCCATTTTGCTCACCACTCACAACTCTGATTCAGGGCTTCCATTCATTTGGATACCAATCTCATTCAGGCCATGATTACTTCTTCCTCTGATAATTGCAGTGTTACCTAACTGTTCTCCTTACTTCCAGTTTCTCTTCCCTTTATGATTCATCTTCCACACAGCTGGTAAAATAATTTTCTTAGAAAACAGAACATGCAACTCCCCTGCTCAAAAATCCTCAGTGACTCTTTATTGCCTCTAGAAATAAATGCAAACTGTTGAGTGTGACAGTTTAAGCTTTGCACAGCCTTGCATCAGCTTACCTCTCCAGTATTATGTCATATAACTTCCCTTTGTGGATACAATCTTCCATCCCAACTTCCCTTCTTGCTGCTTTCTGAATTTTATATTCCATCTTTTATTTCTGTGCCACTTACATACATGTTGTTGTTGTTACCACTAATAATAATACCAGAATTTATATAGGTTTAAAGTTGGTGAATTGGTAGGGACTATTTTGATCTCCACTTTACAGATGGAGAAAATCAGGCAGAGTGTAGTTAAATGACTTGGCCAGCAAGTATCTGAGGTCAGATTTGCTCAAACTTCAGTAGCCTATCTACTCTACCCCCTCTATGTTCCTAAGAATTTGGACCTCAAGTTTGAAGTGACCTCACAAATGAATCTCTTGTTTTACAGATGAGAATTTCTAGGTTCCTTCAAGGGTTGGCTCAGGTGCAGCCTTCTATGGCAAGTCTTGTCTAATCTCAGGGGTTGTCAGTGGCCTTATCTATTTGCAAGTTATATCTTCATATAGAATAGAAGCTTCTTGAAGACAAAGATTATTTTTTATTTTTGTTTTTTGAATCCTCAGATACTAGACCAAAATAGGTACTTGATAAATATTTATTGGGTGAATAAGAAACTGTAAAATCTTAAAAGAAAACAACATAATCAGTTAATACACCTGTTCTTAAGCTGCCTTTCAGGGAATTTGTGAACTTGGGTAGGAAAAGATTACATCTCTATTTTCACTAACTTCTAAGTGAAATTTAGCATTTCCTTCAATTATGAATGTATGGAACAGAGATTATTTGGAGGAGGATTTGGGACAGCAGACTGATTAAAAATTCCTGGATTAGTGGGTGAGTCTTGTTTAAAGAAGGCAAAGAATATATGCAAAAGACATTTAGAATGGAAATGATCATATTTTTCCTCATAACCCACAAAAGGGCCAAATAAGGCCAGAGGGAATTAAAATCAAGCAGAAGGATGATATCAGAATGTGTCTGAAGTGAAACTTGAGCCCAGGTTTTCCTGGCATGGAGAGCCCTTCATGTCTCTTCATATGGAAAAATTTTTTATTAAAATTATATTTGTATTTGTCCTTTTATATTCCTGGAGATACAAGCCCTTTGAGAGTTCTTTCTTTGTTGGTACCTAGCACTATGCTTGGCACATAGTACATGCTTCATAAATACTTATTGATAGAAAAGTATTTCACCTTTATATTTCATTAAAATGGGCTTTTCCCTCATTTCTGATAGGCTTTCAGATGTTTCAGATCTGGAGTGGAACAGGATGTTAAGAGAGAGAGCTAGAGAAACAGAGACTAAGATAGAAACAGAGACAGAGACATACAGAGATAGAAACAGAGAGAAAGAGATGAACAGAGGAAGAGGGAGGGACAGAAAGAGAGGGAAGAAGGGAGACAGAAGGAAAGAGGAAAAAATCAGGTTAGGAGAAAGAAATGAGGGAAGGAGAGAGAGTAGAAAGGGGAAGAGAGGAGAGGATGGACAGAGAGAGAGAGAGAGAGAGAGAGAGAGAGAGAGAGAGAGAGAGAGAGAGAGAGAGAGAGAGAGAGAGAGAGAGAGAGAGAGAGAGAGAGAGAAGAGAGAGAGAGAGAGACAAAGACAGAGAGAGAGAAGAGAGAGAGAGAAGAGAGAGAGAGAGAGAGAGAGAGAGAGAGAGAGAGAGAGAGAGAGAGAGAGAGAGAGAGAGAGAGAGAGAGAGAGAAACAAGAAAATGAGATCAAACAAGTCGAGCTACAAGAGAAATATACTGGATTATGATAATGTCAAGCCAAATGCCAGTGCTGTGGGCTGAGAGAGAAAGAGTCAACCTCCCTAGGAGCTGCTGCTTAGGGAAAAAAAATCAGATGAATCCCTAGTGTCAAAACACTGCTTACTTTTTAGACAGTAATGTTATCCCATCCTATTTTAATTTATTTCAACTTTGGAAAAGTTTTGCTCTGATCAGGCCTCTTTCTACCCAATATAGCTATTTTAACTTAGCTTCTCTTGGATATTATATTATATTATCTGTGTTGATCAATATCTAGAAAGAAAAATATACATGGCATTAATCTAGAAAAATCAGGTCACTGAAATTCTCAATGCTCCAAGCAACTAGAAAATAAGCAATGTTTCACTTAACCAATCAACATTTACTAATTATCTACTAGGTACTAGATACTGTGCTAAGCTTTGGGGATACAAAAAGGCAAAAGATAGGTGCTCAAAGAGCTTTCAATCTAAAGTTCTATCATTATTGTAATCCTGTATATTTCTTTTTTAGTTCCATTTGTTATTGGTGCAGGAAATTCCTCTAGAGAAAATTCTTTTCCCAGTGCAGATTAGCAATTGCTCTCTAAATCAGTCTTAGAGTTGTTGCCTGGGGTACTGGGAGGTTAAGTAATAATAATAATAATAATCACTAACATTTAAGTAATGCTTGCTATGTATTCAGCACTATACAAGATGTCTCATAATTATTATTATTTTATTTCATTCTCATAACCAAGCAGGATAAGTGCTATTATTATCTTCATTTGAGAGAGAAGGAAACTGAGGCAAACAGAAGTCAAGTGACTTATGTCTGGGGATGGATTTGAATTCAAGTCTTCCTGGTGAAGTGATGTGGCTAGTGTCACAGAACCTGTACATGTCAACTTATGGAATCTGAATTTAGGTCTTCTTGATTCTAAGGCCTCCTTCCTATCTACAATACCATATTACCATTTAAATAATAATAATCATCAGGAATGTTGTCATTTACATAGTACTTTGAAATTTCAAAACAATTTATTTGCATTATCACATTAATCCTCATGAAAAATTTGAAAGTCAGATACTATAGGAATTAAATTCATCATTTCAGATGAATAAACTAATCAGGATAGTTATGATATTTGTCCTCGATGGTCACATAGATTATAAATATCTGAGACAGAATTTGAAACCAGATATTTCTGATTCCATGCCCAGTACTGTTGTCTATTACACTGTATTCCATCTCAGTGACAGGCCTTCCTGGGTTACTGAGGAATCTATGTTTTAGTTTCCCTACTTATAATTAATCTGCTAATCAAAAGGGATTAACTACCCATATTGTGCCAGGCAATGTGCTAAGCAAGGAGGATGCAAATACATAAAGTTAGATAAAAACCAGTCCTGACCAACAAGAAATCTACACTGCAATGGAGGAGAAAATTATATAAAACATGTAAGATACATGCAAAGTAACTGCAAAATAATTTTAGAGGCTTGAAGAAAATGTGGAAATTAAGAGGTAGAGGTAAAAGAATAACATAGCTGGCTGAGAGGATAATTAATGTAAAGGTATGGAAACAGATGGAACAGAGGAATAATAATAATAATAATGTGAATAATGATAATTCTAGCACTTATATAGTGATTTAATATTTACAAAGCACTTCACATATAATATAGCATCTTATCCTTTGGGATAAGACTGTGAGGCACTATTATTATCTCCATTTTACACTGAAGAAACTGAGACACAGAGAGGTTATGTTACTTTCCCGGGATCACACAGCCAATAAGTATCTAAATCTAGATTGAATTCAGGTTTTCCTGACTGCAGGTCTAGTGCTTGATCTATTTTACCACATACCAGCAAATAGGCCCATAGAGGGGGCATTGTGAAGAATTATGAAATCATGTGGTCAAAGGAGTTGGGGATATTTAAGTTGGAAAAGAGAAGGCTAAGGAAGGGATATGATGGCTGCCCTTTAAGGACTTTTCACACAGAAGGATTATATTTGTTTTGTGTGGTTCCAAAAGACTGAATGAGAAGAAATTGATTAAATTTGCAAAGAAGCAAATTCCATCCTGAATTCTAACAATCTCAGCTATCCTGGAGTGGAACAGGTTGCTTTGGAGGGCTGTGGTTTCCTCTTTAATGGAAATCTTTAAGCAAAGGCTTTGTATATTGGAGTCCCATCCCTTTCTTGGATCCCAGTTCCACATCACCAATTGTCTTACTGGATATATCAAACTGGATAACCCAGAAGCCTTCAAATCCACATGCCTAAAACTTTCTTCCAAATTTCCCTATTTCTTTTCAAGGTACCACCATTCTTCTAGTATCCCTGATCAGTAAGCTTAGAGCTATTTTTGATGCCTCTTTCCCCATCACATATCTGTAATTGCCAAATCTTGCATTTTGTACCTGTTCAAAATATCTTATATCCAACTCTTTCTCTCAACTCACAAAAGTGTAACCTTAGCATTCAGGTTCTTATTACCTGTTACCCAATTGTAAGAGCTTCCTAAACTGGTCTTCCTGCTTCAAATGTCTAACCCCTAGCTAGGTGGAAGAGCTGTTTCCCTTAAGTTCAGATATGACTATGGCATTTTCTTACTCAATAAATAGGTAATCAGCTATTGCTGCTAAAAGAAAATATAACCTACTCTGGCTTTTAAAGTCCTTCATAGACTATCCCCATTTTGCCTTTCCAGCTTCATTATTTAGTTTGCCCCTTACTATCCAGCTCAGATGGCATTCTCTCTCTGTCACTTACACATGGCATTCATTCCCCTGGCTTTGTGCCTTTGTGCATACTTGGAATCATTGCCTCCTCACCTCTGTTTCACAACATTTCCTTTAAGACAGAACTCAAGTACTACATTTTACATTAATCTTTCTAGGGTTCTTCCTCCTTAACAAGCTTTATTTGTTTTGTACTTTTTATTCACATGTTACTTTCCCCAATAATAGATATGCTTCTTGAGAATTGGAATTATTTTATTATTGTATCTGTATCTCTAAGGTCTACTCAGTATTTAGCACAGTATCTGGAACACAGTAAGTGTTCAATAAATGTTTACTGGCTATTGACTGTCATAGTGTTTGGCACATGATATATGCTTAATAAATGTTCATTGATAACTGTCACAGCATCTGGCTCATATTAGTGTACTTAATGAACACTTACTGCTTGATAGAAGGAATTAATTCCTTCTTTCTTTCCTCCCTCTCTCCCTTCCTCCCCCGCTCCTTCCCTCATTCCTTTCCTTCCTTCCTTCCCTTCTTTCCTCTTTCCTTTCTTCTTTTCTCTTTTTACTAAATAAGGATTTGATTAGAAGGTTTGCTGAGGTCAATCAATCAATTAACAATTTATTAAGCATCTATTTGGTGTTAGGTACTGTGTTAGTGATACAGAAACAAAAAAGAAACATCTTCACTTTGAATTCCCAAACCCTATGATTGGATTCTTGCTTCTGCCACAACTAGCTGTGTGAAATAAATATTTCTAGACCTCAGTTTCACCATCAGGAAAATGAGAAGGTTAAACAAATATTTCAGGTCTCTCAACTAATATAATACTGTGATTCTCCTAAATCATTGGCTAACCAATATAGGTTAGTAAGCATTCTCTCTGAGCATGTGTGTATAAGTATGTGCATAAGTGTAAATTGAAACAATTAGAAAAGATCATGCTTTTTCCTTTTTAAATGATTGGTTAAAGTATATTTCCTATTAAATAAATTCACTCTACATTAGAGTTTGCTTTTGTTCAGTTATGTCTTTATGACCCTATTTGGGGTTTTCTTTGCAAAGATATTGGAGTGGTTTGATATTTCTTTCTCTAGTTCATTTTACAGATGAGGAATTGAGGGAAGCAAGGTTAAGTGACTTGCCCAGGGTTAGTAAAAGTCCAGGAAGAACTCAGAACAATGAATCTTCTTGACTTCAGACCAGGCATTCTATCTACTGTGCCACCTAGATGCAATTTTTGAACTGAAGCAGCTATTTAATTGACTTCAATAACCGAGAATAATATATTAGTCAGTAGGACTAAACTAAACTCATAATCCCTAGGTCTCATCTCCTTCTGGACACCATACCGTCTGCTTTCCTCTATCTTTGTTATTATAACTAGAAGCAGTTTGGAGAACATTTGGAAGATGATAATCACTTCACCCTTAAAAGAAGATGCTTAAGAAATTATGGTTCTGGATGGTTCATCACTGGCTTGAAGATTAGATCTGCAGACTTTTTAAAGGCAACACTAATGATCAATTTTCCAGGGCAGTCCAACTCTATAACTCCACGGAAGATTGCTCATGTAAATTTGGAGATATTGCCCATTTCAGAAACATGTACCTAAAACTTCAACCACTTAAGTAAGACTGATGAGGGGAAAAATGACAGCCTTCTATATCCACATTAGGAACTAATCATTTCAGAAAATGTTGCCATAATTCATTTACAGAAACAGTGAAATTATCTCCCAAACAAGCGATAAGGAAAGGAAGCCATATTCATGACATGAAAATGAAGCCTTATATTAATACTTTTTAAACTTAACAGAACTCAGAGGACTCTTCAGCATAAATCTGCTACACAGATTATTCCACCTCACATATTTTTATCTACCGCAAATAAAGTTGAATTCAGAATATTGCTTCAGTCATTACACTTCGCTTCCATTTATTTGGAAATCAGGACAGCCATCTGTGAGTTCAGTTTAACTAAGAGATGACTGTACATATCCTCCAGAGGTCCAGTGCTTCACTGCCCAGGGACTAAGCTTATATAAAGATGGTAAAAGCAACATGGAGTTCTGGTTTCCAAATCATCATTGACTTCCAGCAAAATTCTCATTAGAGCTTCATGGTTCATTTGGTCACCAGGATCTTTGTGGATGCACTTTATCAACCCTGTGATCAATATTATTTTTGTGTTGGTATTCAGATTATATATGAAGGATTATGAGATCTCAACAGCTTTCTGATTTTCAAACTAGTGACTGAATTTAGTCTCTAACCCCTTTTTAAAAATCCCACTTTGTGCCCTTGGGCAAAAATAGTAAACTCTTTTGCTTATGAATTATGAACAAACATTTACACTTCTCATGGCCCAGGGAATACTAGTTTTATTCATTCAGAGGATCCAAACGGAATCAGAGATGAGACTTTGTACAGTCAGGATTTTCACACTTGTCATCTCCCTTAGGAGAAGGAGGGCAAAATACCCCTAGGGCATAGTCAGGTATTATAGAGAAACAGAACAAATAACACTGATAACACCAACATCAGAGATAAGCAGCATGGCATAGTGGATTGAGAGCTAGCTTCAGAATCAGGAAGAGAGGGACTCAAAACCTGCTGCTGCCAAATACTGGCTGTGACACTGGTCAAGTCAGTGAACTCAGTGGGTTTAGGAAACTCTCTATGGTTATATATATATCACAGAGCAAGTTCCATTCTACAGAAAAAGAGGGAGTGTCTCACCTATGAAGTCTTAGCTCCAGTTTCCCCAAACTAAACAACAAAAAACAAAGTGCAATGATGCTCACCACTTGGAAGACTTTTCTAACTAAAAAAATGTTCCCTAAGTGGGAAATAAGATACTTGACATTCACCAAAGCATCTCTCTAAAGATGATATTCTTGACTGTGAATGGTAAAAGAACAAAATTCCATTGAAATTGAGGCGATGGCAGTTTGTCTTGATTCTGTAAACCCAATAAACTATCTGCCTCCAAGAGGTCACAATGTGTGCCCTATGATAGAGGTCCTAGGGGTAATGACCCCTGATTCTTTCTAGAATTCTGGCTATAATGGAAAGGCTCCATAGTGTGTGTGGGGTGAATGTTCTGAGATCCTGCCCTGTGTTCATTTGGAGGCTGATAGGAAGAATCCAGGGAAGCCATGACAAACCACCCTGCTAATCTGGCTCCTAATTCTGTACACTATGCCAAACTAGTAAAAATCATTATGAAGTTTTTGCTGAAAGGGCAAGTGTAGAAAAACATGTTTCTAAACAGAATAACAGTCTTTGCCATTTTTTCCTTCCAACTTGCATACCATCTGGAAATTCTGATTTTTTTTCGAAGGGTAGGAAAGAAATGTGCTCCAGGCACAAATAAATGTTTACAGCTGAGTTATAAACCGAGAAAGTAGGGGGCTTAAAACAGACAGGCTGGCATTGATGGAGCCCAAGCTAGAGCAGGATGAAGAATGGGACGGGGGAATAGTCAAGCTTGTTCAGCAACACAAGACCTTTTGAAGTGGATGCCCCAATGTTCTGCTGACCTTCACAAATAAATATTTGAGAAAAGTCATTGTAATGGGTTATTTTATTCTTTAGAAAGAAAAAAAAAAATTGACTAACGCATAATCAATATTGTCAACTTCCAATGGTTTGGGGCAAACATTTCAACTTAAAATACATTTTCATGGGAATATTTTAAGTGACATTCTCTGTAATTAAAAGATCACATCACCACAATAATCTTTCAGTGATACATTTTAGATTATATAATTCAATTACATGGGGGAATCTGACCCAAAGGAAAGTTATTGCTATTTTTAGCATTGTATTTACTATGATTCTGGGACTCAAAAGAAAAAAAAAATCTATTCAGGGTAAAAAGGGCAAGGTGAATTTTAAAAGCCCATGGAATTCTTACTTAAAATGCCATTTTGTTTTGTAGTTTGTCTAATTCAACTTTCTTTAAATCTTCTGTAATTTGTCTTTTTTTTTCCTCTTCATGGTCCTTCTCTTTGTACTTTCTCCCCAATCCTCCAATCTCTTTCCTTATACCTTCCTGTTACCCAATTAGCTCAAGGTACTCCCTCAGACACTGCATCTGTAGGCTCCTGTACTCTTGAATCATTTGTGGTGAAGATATATGAATTCATTTCATTGTATCAAGAAATATACATAATGGTCAGCAATTCTAATAACATGTGTTTTTCCTTCTGAGATGCAACACAATAACAAACCATGTTAAGAGTTAATTGGAGAGTGAAAACATGGAAAACAATAACAAGAAAACAAAAAGAAAAAAGAAGAAAGCCCAAAGAACATATTTCCTTTCAAGTAATTAATCAAGTGCTTTGTTTCCACTAACACATCAGGGTGTGTGGGTTGTTCTGTCTATTAGATTCGTTTCCAAACCTGAGGAGTGTAAACATTCCTAAAGACCAGGTAATGAAATCTCTATCGATGTGCCATCTTACATGGGGCTCACATGGCAGTATTTTGCTTACATTTTAATTTGCTTCTGCAGGATACTTATTCAGTAATTGCTTAATAAGATTAACCTCTCTGGCAATACTGGTGTAGCTTGATTAAAACATTATGGGAGTGAAGGATTATTGTATATCACATAAAATAGAGGGGGGAGTTATTTAATTAACTTATTGCCAATATATCTTGATTGCCTCTTTGAAACACTAGATAAGAAATCAATAGGAATTGATTCAGGTTATCTAAACATATAGAATTGGGAGGGAGGAGGATGAGGGTGGTCAGTGGATAAACCAATTTATCTAGAGTCTTTTCTTGAAGGTTTGATGGAAATACCAAAGCTATTCCAGGTACTTTAGATTTTAAACTTTCATACTTAAAAGTTCCTGAACCTGGTCTGATCCTATTTGAGGATTCAGATTGAAATTTTTATTATGTTGGGCTAGGATTTGTCCTTCAATTTAAATGCCAAGATATTTTGGGAGGAGATAATCTGGGTTAAGTGACATTCTCAGAGTCACTCAACTAATAAAATGTCTGAGGCTGTTATTTGAACTCAGGAAGAAACTTTCGATTCCTGATCAATTTGCTGCACCAACCAGGTATCACAGGCCAAGCTACTTTTAATGTCCCTGCTATTACATCAATTCCCCTGTTATCAAGGGTAGAGGAATAAGCATAAGAAATAACTTTAGGAGGAAATTCCTCTCAATGGAAGCTAGCATCTTCTCTGCCTTTAGTAATTTTAAACAGTCATCTAAAGTAAAGCTTCTTAAACTATGAGTCATGATCCCATAAGGAAGTGCATAACTGAATGTGAGGATCACAAAAAATTTGACAACAGTAAAAGGAATCAAATATTCTACCAAGATTTATTTTTTGTGTAAAAACAAGTACTCATTAGCATGCAAATTTGCTTTTGTCTTTAAAAAATGGTAGAATACATACAATTTTTTTTTTTTTTTTTTTTTTTTTTTTTTTTGCTGAGGCAATTGGTGTTAAGTGAGACTTGCCCAGGATTACACAGCTAGGAAGTTTTAAGTATCTGAGACCAAATTTGAATTCAGGGCTGGTGCTCTATCCATTGTGCTAACTTCCCCAAAATAATTTGTTTTAAAATAGTTTTTTTTCTTTTTTATGATTTATTATCAGTAAATGTTTGATTTGTATACTGATTTTATACATACCTAGAATAACATAAAAATTTCTTGGACAAAAAGGGGTCACAAATGGAAAAAAATTTAAGAAGCTCTGATCTAGAGCCAGGTGTAAAACAGGATCAGAAGCCAGCAAAAGGTCTGCTTGATTAAAATGTATTCGGGAAATGTTTAAACAATTAAATAAAAATATAATACCACATATATAATGGCAATTAGTGGTTTTCTAAGACAATATGTGGCCCTCCTGAATTTGACCTCACTGGAAAGTAGTATAAGGTTAACTGACTTGCCTAGGGTCAAACAGAGAGTATATCTCACAGAGAGGGTTAAATCTCAGGTTATCCTATCTTTGTGATTAGCTCTCTATATACCACAAACTATTTGGGGTTTATAATTAGGTAAAATATATATTTAAATCTTACTTTTCATTTTGAAAATCTTAAATTTAGCAAAGTATGGAATTTTTTAAAAGACATTTTTTCCTAGCATGCCATATTCATATATGAAAACAAACAAATATCCACAAGAAAGAGTTTCTTCCTTTGTTAATATAAACATCTAATAAACTCTTTTGGGGAAAGACATGATTTCAGAAAAGGTTTTGACTACCTTATACTTAGATATTAACAGGACCTATGGGAGGCAGAAGATAATAGGAGTAGCACTAAATATGCCAAATGAAAAGCCTTTCAGTGACTTCATATTTTTAGAGGTCACTAATTTAAAGATATGCTTTTTGTTCTACTGAAAAGAAGGCTGGGGCCATCCCTCATTTCCACATCCTCACTTCCATTGAGTTCTATTAAAATTTTATCTTCTACAGAAGGCCTTTACTGATTTTCCTTAAGTCTAGTGCCTTTTCTTTCTCTTGATTATTTCTCATTTATTCTGTATATATTTCATTTGTATATTGTTTACATGTTGTCTTCCTCAGTAAATTATGAGCGCCTTGACATCAGGGACTATTTTTTTGCCTTTACATTTAATACTTGATTGGCACTTGTTAACTTGACTATATGATGTGTAAGTTTATGCACACATATACTCAACAATAGCATATTCCTTACAAAACTACACACTGCCACCCATCTTCACACTTTCCAAAGAATTCAAAGTTTTAACTTTACAACATAGTTACAAAAAATATTTAAAGAAGCCAGCTGAAAACAACACAACAAAACACCCAGAAGTAGTAAATAACTTTAATTACTCAGATTAAATAGGATTTGGATCTATTTTTTAAAGCAGCTCATGAAAAATGTATTGGGATATATAATTTTATTTTGGCCAATTAAAAAAAACAAAAAACTTAGAAATGTAGTTGCCCTTACAGTTTTTAAAGGTATGATAATGCGTTTTATGAGAGAGGTACGCAGATAGAGAAGCTTTTGGAGTATCAAAATGAAAAGGTCTAGACTTGGACCATCTAATTAATTTTATAACTTTTGAACATATTTTCTCCCATCTTTTTAAATTTTTCCTTAAAGTTCTTTGAATTTCTCAGTGCTTAGCACAATGTTTAGTCCTTTTAGATGTGTCTGATTCTTTGGGATCCCATTTGAGGTTTCTTGGAAATAATACTGGAGTGGTTTGCAATTTCTTTCCCCATGTCAGTTTACAGAAAAGGAAACTGAGACACACAGGGTTAGGTATACAGCTAGAAATATTTGAGGTCAGATTTGCAGTCAGGAAGATGAGTCTATCCATTAAACCACCTAGCTGTCCATGTGCCACCTAGCTGCCATTTAGTACATACAAGGTACTTAATAAATGTTAACTTCTTTTTAATTTTCCAAAACGGAAGTGTAAGTTTTCCAGTTATTCTTATATTAAAAATTTACATTTGACAATACATAAGTATTTAGTGTCATCTAAAAACTTTAAAAATTCACACTGTAATCTACTTTGAAAATCTTTGACAAAAATGTTAAATAGATTCAGCAATGGAAGATACCTATTGTTAACTCCAAGATTAAAAAAAAAAGGAATGAAAATACATAAAAAGCATCCTTTTCTTTACCAAAAGTCTTAGCATTTTTACAACAATGAGAAAAGAAATTTAAACAATATTAGCTAGTAAGTCTCGGAAGACCAATGAAAAACTCTGTGGCAGAAAACCATGAAATCCTTCTTATATACCTTTTAAACTATCAGTCTTATCTCACCTAAAGAAATAGTAGCAGGACATATGATGCCTTTCATGTTTGGAATTCTAATAAAATAGTTGGAGTAAAAAAATTTCCAAGATGCCTTCCAAAGACCAGTGGATAAAATAATATAAGAATTTTTCTATAAATAATATAGGTTTAAAAGAAAACTTTTTCTATGTAAATTCTTTAGCCAACAACTATCTTTAAGATTAATTTATAGTGAACGATAGAGGTATACAAGGGTAATTAGAGATAGCAAGATGACCTTGGAAAGAACATCTAACTTGAATCAGGCAGAGATGTGGGATTAAATTCCAGCTCAAATACTTACTTATAATGTGACCCTAGGCAAATTTCTTAAAACCTCTGAGGCCTCAGTTCGCTCACCTGTAAAATGGAGTTAACAATACAAATAATATCTACCTCCCAAGGCTAAAGTATTTGGAAATCTTAATGTTATGTTAATATGGTTTGGAATATGTATGGATCAGAGGTTTTGTGTGCGTGTGTGTGAGTGATGTGTGTGTGTGTATGTGGGTATGCCCTTGTACATGTGCATGGTATATGTACTTGTATCATAGAATTACAGAATTAAGGGACCTCGGAAGTTAGCTAGTCTATTGTACAATTGAAAAGAATTACTCTTGAAAGATCACATGTCTTTGTTTGAAGACCTCCAATATGGGAAGGAGAACTATCACCTTTCAAAACAGTCCATTGCATTTTTGGACAGCACTAATTGTTAGAAGTCCTGTACCACCACTCCTTCCCACATTTTACTCCCCTAATCCCATCAAATCTAAATTTAGCTCTTTTCAATTTCCTTCAATGTTCCAGATTTTACCCTCTAGGGCTTAGAACAACCACTCTTTCCCCAGTTTTTTTTTCCTCCCAAGTGACATCTTTTGGAATGCTTGAGGATAGCTTCCATATGCCCTGTTTTTTTTGTTCCTCTAGGCTGAATATCTTTGATTTTGTAACCAATTAATTCTCATATGACATGGACTCAAAGTCTTTCACCACTCTCACTACTATTCACTGACATACTTGTTAGGTTATCAATGCTCTTCATAGACTCTGGTTCTTAAAATTGAATGCATTAATCCAGAAGGAATGCATCTCAACCCAACCAGACATCATACTAGTTTCTTTGGATGCCACATCACAGTGATTGAGTTTATGTTTCACTAACTCCACCCAGATTTTTCTTCCTGGACTTCTGTCAAATCATGCCTCCCCCAAATTTTGTACTTGTGAAATTGATTTTTTGAACTCCAAAATAAGTCTTTACATTTATATTAATTTAGCTTCATCTTTTTTAAAGATACATCTTTATTATGCAGTAATATATGATATAATAAATATAAAAGCTTTTTATTATATAATATTCTAGCTAAGCTCTTTCTGAATCCCAAATCTGTAATAGCTATCCTTTCCTTCTCTAGGTCATCTGAAAAAGAGATAAGAATTTTACTTGCTCTCTATACAGGAAATTGATGAAAAATATGAAATAGCACAGGGTCAAGAACAGATCTTAGGGGTGCTTCATTTGAGACATCTGGTTAAGATGACATTGAACAGTTAATAACTACAATTTGTACCCAGTCCTTTAAGCAGCCTGGAGTCTAATTACATTATCAACTAGTTCACATCATTTCATTCTTCCCATAGGACAAGTATGAAATACTTTTATCAAATGCTTTGCTAACTTTAGGTAAAATGTATGTATAGAATTCCTTTCATCTATTTGGCTAATATTTATGTCAAAAAAGGAAATACAGTAGGTTTGATACACTTGTTCTTGACGAAGTCACAATGATTTCTTTTGTATATATGTGAGTATATATAAACACATAAATTAATAATTTGTCTGTATCTGAGATTTCATAAATACAGAGAGCTCCCAGGAAGGAAACATTGCCTGAAAAATGCAGATGAAAAGCTGTTCCATAATTCATAATCTTAGAGAGCTGCATGGGGCATTGAGAGGATAGATGACTTATCCAGGGTCACACAGCTAGAATGTGTTATAGAGAGCCCTCAGGAAGGAAACTTTCCTTGAAAATGCAAATCAGGGGCAGCTGGGGGTCCCAGTGGATAGAGCACCAGCCCTGAACTCAGGAGCACCTGAGTTTAATTCTGGTCTCTGACACTTAACACTTCCTGGCTGTGTGACCCTGAGCAAGTCACTCAACCCCCATTACCTCAGCAAAAAAAGAAAAAAAAAAAAAAAAAAAAAGAAACTGCAAATCAGAAACTCTTCCATAATTCATAATCTTAAGAGTTGCCTGGGACATTGAGAGGATAGATGACTTATCCAAGGTCACATAGCTAGAATGTGCTATAGAAAGCTGCCAGGAAGGAAACTTTCCCGGAAAATGCAGATCAGAAGCTCTTCCATAATTCATAATTTTAGACATTGAGAGAGTAAACAACTCATCCAGGGTCATATAGCTAGAATGTACCTGAGGTGGGATTTAAACCCATGGTCTTGTAAACTCAGTTCTGGATTCACTGTTGTTTCATGTCAATTATTATATAAGTAGTATTAATATGATTTGTTTATGCCAAGGGGGAGGGTATAGATTTTGGAGCTAGAGAAACTCCCAACAGCAACATTACATATTTATTATTTTGATCCTGAATTAAACTGGCAACATGTTAGCTGGTTAAATGTGGCATTTTCTGTTGTTTTCTTTTAATTATTTCATGTCTCCATTCCCTACAATCTTCCCTCTTCACCCCCCTTCTCTTTTTGCTTTTCCTCTCCCCTTTTAGCACCTTGTTAGCACCTATTTTTTCTCTAGAAGAATATAGTGCCTGATTGCTTCAATAAACATTTCTTTTGTCCCCTTGCTGTTATAAGAAGGAAGCTTTGTTAGCTAGTTGTCAAAACTACTTGCTATTTCCTCTGAAGACTGAACAGCCACTACTTTTCCTCTTTCATGCTGAGCCAGGCTTTGCCTTGTCCCCCCTAGGGAAACTGGATCTCTCCTAGTGGGATAGGTCTCTACCACAACAACATACAAGTGTTTGCTGCTCTCTCTTCTGATAAGAATGTCCTTTCCCTGTTACTGCTATAGCTGCTGCTGCTGCTGCTCAGGCCCATGTCGCTGCTGTTGTTGCTGCTGCTACTGCTGCTGCTACTTCGTCCTTTTGATTCCTTCAAGTAGCTGAAGGACTGTGCCAATCAATGTAGATAGTGGAGGTGTGCACATTGCTATATGTGGGCAAAGAGCCAGCACAGACTTAATGCAGCCAAACATAGCAAACAAACAGGAACAGCAAACAGCATTTAATGTGGGCACTTACAAAAGACCATCAAATGCATTTTTTTTTTTTTTTTGCATACCTTCCAAAATTTGGATTAAAAACTGAATGGCTGGCAAGAGCTCTGAATTCCTGTGACCTTAAGAGGGCAAGCAGCAGCTGTAACCTCACCTTTGCCTCCAGATGGCAATGTTACCACATCATCGTTTCCTGGTAAGCCGGTCCTTATCCCATTGTTAAAGGTGTGTCCATCTGCCGGCTGTAGTTGCCAATTGAGTCCGAGCAGATGCATTGCTGCAGGAGAGACAAAGTAATGAAAAATAAATATATAATTCAGAACTAGAAATGTCACGAGGGGTGTGCCAGTAGCCTTTTTCAGGTAAATCCATTTTTTATGGATGAGACATCCAAAACAGCTTGCCACAGAGATGGGCAGAGTGCAGCTGCTTTTAGTTGCTCCATATCTTATGCCACAACCACTTGCAATCTCAGAGAGAAAGGCCTAAAAGAGGCAGGTGGGAGAATGAAGACAATGAGCCCAAGATTTCCTAATTAATTCTAGAGAAGGATGCTTCCTGGGACAGGCTACTCCTGAGTTCCTATCATTATTCCCTTAGGAAATATGGTACAAAAAAGGTATGCTACTGTGTTAAAGTTACTTTGCCAGGTTTTTTCTCAAATTTAGGGCAAAGGACCCTGATCAGATAGTGCAGTGCCAGTTTCTACAGAGGGCCCTATTTCTTCTTTGAAATCAGCTCTGAAAACTTGATTTTCCCACACTAGAACTGTCAGCACACTCATATCCTCCATGGGAGAGAGAGGCAAGAAGAGAAAGACTGGGTCCAAAACAACAGTTGTACCAGTGGTTTCCTCAGCCCATTTAAAACCCTGTCTTCTTGTTGATTTCCATCCATTGACATTTGAAATGCCTAGCATTGTCCCCTCCTCTCCTTTATTTCTCTTTCACTTATTATTAAATGTACCACTTTTCATCAGATTGTGAATAAGTCTTTTCTTCCAATATTCCTGACTTTTTCAAAGTGTCAAGGGCCCTCAACTTTCTTGAAGTTAACATTTCCACAGTATACTTGTGTACTCTCTCTGTCTCTCTTTTCTGTCTCTATTTTCTCTCTTTGTCTCTCTTCTCTCTGTCTCTGCCTATCTTCTGTCTTTCTCTTTGCTCTCCTTGTCTCTCTGTCTTTCTCACTTTCTTACTTCACTAAAGGACAAAGTCAGAGATCAGAACTGTCTCTCTGTCTCTCCTCTTGCTTGAGAGATTCCTGATCTGTTTCTCTGTCTCTTTTTCTTACTTCACTAAAAGACAAAATCAGAGACCAGAATTGTCCCTCTCTGATCCTTCTTCTTCTTCTCCTTCCTCCCTCTCTCTCTCTCTCTCTCTCTCTCTCTCTCTCTCTCTCTCTCTCTCTCTCTCTCTCTCTCTCTCTCTCTCTCTCTCTCTCTCTCTCTCTCTCTCATTCTGTCTGTCTCTCTCTATCTTTATCTCCATCTCTCTTTTTAACATAACTAAAGGATAAAGTAAGAGACCAGAACTGTCTCACTGGCTCTCTTTTGCTAAGGAAACAAGACAGCCTTGAGAGCATTGGCTTTTCTTCACTCTATGTGTATTAACCTTCTAGATTGACACAGGGGCCTACTTGATCCTCTTGGTTACTCTGTGGGAACTCTCCAATTATTTTAGCGAGAACATATCCATCTGAAGTGATTGTTAGTTTGTTGCTTTTGTTAAACTTATCCTTTTGACAGAGTTGAAGGTAATACCCCTTCTTTGCTCCTCCTCCCCACCCCCCAAAAAAAACCAAAATAAAAAATAACTCTTTCCTTTCAAATTCCTTGGTTATGAGATCCTGATCCAACCCCCTCCTTTCTTTTTAAAGGGATTTTACAATTCTACTGAATTTTTTTCCCCACACAATAGCCACACTAAAACTGTATTATATTTTATCTGGACATAGGTTAACGATGTTGCTACATTCCCAGCACTGTCATGAAGAAAAGTCTGTTGACACAGACAGGTTCTGATTTTGATGCAGGGACCGGGAGAAACAATTAACCACAGGAAATGCAATTAACAATGCTTAGGAAATTGCTCTCATAGCAATTAATTCTGCATTCCTACTACCATGTTAAGTCATACTGCATTCTATTAAGGTTAAAAATCTTTCTTCAAACAATATAGCTTCAGAGTTGTGTGGAGGGATTTAAATCAGCCAAGTTTTTATGGTTAAATACCTGTCTTTTATTTCAGATACTTTCTAATTTGAGAGTCCCATAGTTTTTCTATACATTACTCTGCAGTGCTGGACCCAAGTGTTAAAAATGATAAATACTAATAAGAATAAGTGACATTTACAGTACATTTTCTGTCAAGGTAACACCTAATTTTCTCGTGCAGTTTATACGTTATATGTAGGTCACTTACTTGAAGCAACCAAATTCTACTGCTTCAGATAATGACATATTTTCACAGCACAGAGGTCAGGAAATGAAAACTAAGAGTGGCTGCTTCGAGATAACGATAGCTTCTGATTTGTAATTACCAGGTGAAGGTAGGCAAGGAATTAGCTATTTTTAAATGATTTTTAAAAAATGATATTACTGTGTTATCAGGTTTTACCTGGAGCCATCTGCTTAACCCATAAGGGATGCAAAATGCAGTTCTTTCGGGGAACATTTCTCCCTGTTCTGAGTTAGATACAGGTGTGCCAGGTATAGTTAAAGCTCTAGTCCAAGTCTTAATTTTACATATGTATCCAAGGAATTTGAGCATCCATGTGGCAAAGTCAAAGGATGCCAATCTTCCTAATGTCCTATCGATAGTATTATTATTAATAATGATAAGTTTCTAATATCTTTGTATTTATATATTATCTTCCCATTAGAATGTGAGTTTCTGAAGGGCAGGAACTATGATTTGTTAATTTGCTTTTTGGCTTTTCTTTGTATATCTTTAGCTCTTAGCACTTAATAAGTGCTTAATAAGTGCTGCTAACTAATTGATTTATATAGTGTGTTAAGTATTGCAAGGAATAGCTAGGTGTTAGATAGACTGAGGGGCCTGGAGTCAGTAGACCCATTTCAAATTTGGCCTCAGACACTTCCTAGCTGTGTCATAGTGGGCAAGTCACTTAATCCTTAAACCCTATTCAATTTCCTCATCTTTAAAATAATCTGGAAAAGGAAATGGCCAACCATTCCAGTGTCTCTGCCAAGAAAAACCTAAATAGGATCATGAAGAATTGGACACAACTGAAAATGACTGGACAAAATTAAGCATTTGTAAAGCCCTTTATAAATATTTTATTTGATCTTCATGATAATCCTATGAGGCCATATGACAAATGTGGAAATATATTTAACTTATATCAGATTACTTGCTATCTTGGGGAAAGGGGACGTAATGGAGGAAAAGAGAAAATTTTGGAACATAAAGTCTTAGAAAAACAAATGTTGAAAACTATCTTAACATGTATTTAAAAAATAAAATACTATTGAAATTTAAAAAAATATATTCTGTGAGAAAAGTGGTGTTTTTATTAGTGGGAAACTGACCTGAAAAAGGTCAAATGATTTGTCCAGGGTCACACAGCTAGTATCTGTGATAAAATTTGAATATGTTTTCTAGACAAGTCATTATGCTTTAATCTGAATCTGTCACCAATCTAGTGAAGGGGAGGCAAGAGTGGTAGACAATTCTGAAGGATTTAATATGAAAAATGCTATCTATCTCCTGAGAAAATAATAATGGAGTCTGAATGTATTTTGAAGCATACTCCTTTTTACTTTCTTTCTTTTTCTTTTTTTTTTTTTTTTTTTTTTTTTGTGGGTGGGGTGGGGAGAGAAGGGAAGCTGTGTTTTCTTTCAAAACATGGCTAATACAGAAATGTGTTTTGCATGACTGTACATGCATCATCTATATTAAAACTGCTTGTCTTCTCAAGGAGAAGAGAAAAGAGAGAAAGAATTTGAAACTCAAAATTAAAAAAAAAAGAATGCTAAAAATTGTTTTTACATGTAATTAAAAAATAAAATATACACAAGATAATTTTTAAAAAGGAGTGGGTATCTTCTCCTTAAATCTTATGCTGTCATTCACTTAAAGACAAGTCGACTTTGGGGAAGGGGAGGGAAGCTAGCCAAATTTTTCAATCTTTCATGAGTAAACTAATGAAAGCATTTATGAACCACAAAATTTTTCTTGGCTTGAGATATTGCATTTTTCCATTACTCACATCCCTTCTGCCTGTTGTATGGGGGTTCTCTTGCAGAATCCCTTTGCAAAAAAGGCTACTCAAAACATGAGAGCTGTAGCTGAGGTGAGAAGGGTTGGGGTCAGAGCATGCAGGCAATTTCTCAGACAGCTCTCAGAAGTGTTAAGAAAAGCAAGAAAATGAGAGGGAGATGGGAAGAAAGGAAAAAGACAATTCAACCAAGCACAAGATCTGTCCTCCCCATGGAAGCAATACAACAGAAAGGAAACTCAAGTTTGGGCACATTTCTGTTGCTGAATTGGACACTAAGTAAATAAGTGAGAATTATTTCGGGGTATGGACCTTCTCTCTCTCTCTCTCTCTCTCTCTCTCTCTCTCTCTCTCTCTCTCTCTCTCTCTCTCTCGTGTGTGTGTGTGTGTGTGTGTGTGTGTGTGTGTGTGTGTCAGAAAAAGGCTTTTGTTTGTACTTTTTTCTTGATCTTCCATTCATTCTCTTGTTTGGGAAAGAAATGTCAGCCACATGAAGCTTGTGGAAATAGAGAGAGGACTGAGGATTGAGATATGAAAGTGATCTGAGATAATGATATATTTCTGACTCTCAGGCTTTAAATTCTCATGCCATGGAATGGATATGTACCTGATGGCAAAAATCATTCTTTTACTAGATTTCTCAGTTTTCTTCCCTGAAAAATGGGGATAGTTTTAGTTAGGGCTAGATTCTAGGGTTAGAAGTAGAATGAGGAAGGAAGAGGAATGGGTTGGATTGACTGACAAAAAAATGTAAAAAAGAGGGGTGATTGCTCCAGACTTCTTTTTTTCAAGTGGCCTTAGTACTTAGGGTCTAGGTTAGTCCCAACCTATACATGTCACCCTCTTGCTTACAGTTCAAAGAATTGGGAGATAGCCATAATTAGCATTCTGCTTTACTGAGGTATGAAGCATGGTGATACCCAAACATGTCTCTATGGAAACTTTGAGCAGCCTGATATATTATAAGACTGAAAAGCTCCCTTTTATAGGGTAGCTTATAGATCCTAGAGTACAATCAGCACTAAATCATACACCTATTCAAATGTCAACAAATACAGCTGACTTGAGGCACAGCATTACTGTGCCTCCAGTTGCTACTGGCTGGGAGGGCAGGAAGCATGAATGCAATGAGTAGGAGCTCATGCATGTATGCATGAGTGAATAAATGAATTAATGAATGAAAAAAGCATTATTAATCACTATGTACAAAGTATTGTGACTGGAAATCTTGTTTGTTCTTGATCATTTGATCACTTCATAATTTAAGGTGAAAATTAGCCTTACTGAATTCACATTTCAAAGAAGGATATCTTTTGGAGAGTTAAGATGTCTTGAGTCTTAATGTTCTGAAAGTTCATGCATGGAGGTCCAAGTTAGACCACCTTTGGGTCACAAATGGAATGAGTTTAGGAGGCCTGCTCTCTAATGATTATTTATTCTCCCCTAAAACGAAAATGTATAATTCATCATGACTTGACAGACTCTACTCTCTAGGGACTCAATAGGATAGAAAAAGGACCATGGGATAGAAGCTTGCGTAATTTCAGGCAGTAGCTTGGGAAATTGGTCATTTAAAACACTATAAGTGGCCATACTCTCAACTTGCTCTTCAAGTAATTGTATAGTACTTTTATGGAACCTTGAAAAAGTCCTGTAAACAAGCAGACAGACCACACACAGATGCTGGATTTCAGCCAGAGGAGCAAAGGAACTCCACAAGGGAAAAAAAGTGGAGTTGAGGTAATATTTTCTTACAGGATCCACTGTTATCATGTGGGGCTCTATTTCTAACAAACTCCAAACCAAGAAGAAAATAGAGCTATGTCAGTTACAATTAATGGGAAATCTCCTCCCAAATCATAAGCACTGGGAGCCCACAAGCCCTAGCAAATTATCAGCTAGAGATAAGGATTGTCTGAAATAGAAAGTAGGGTTCATAGGAGCAATGCTGGGTGCCACTTCAAACTATCTGTGCTCATTGGCTGACAGAGGATCAACTTGACAAGAAGCCAATCAATATGTCAGAAACTCTTCTGAGAGAATCGTTCATCCCCTGTCAGAGAATATGAGCATGGAGGCCAAGGTTCCTTTGTGTTTGTAGAGATGGCACCTGGGAGCAGAGGGTATCTTGAAAGAGCAGGCTTGTCAATACATGACCGGAGGAAGAGATCTGGCTTTTCTTTGAAAATGGAAGATTACATGTAACCCAGTAAGTGGCAGGGGAGGATATATCAGGATTGAAAGAGAAAACAATACCAGGTCATAGAACTCAATATGTAGTCAGGGTCCTAAGCATTCTACAGCAGAGGATGGAAAAGTCCATTCAGGCAACAACAGCCAGAGGTAAAAGGTATAGCATCAAGGCTGTATCTCTTGACCTACCCCTGCCAATTTTGGTCTGTTATCCCCAGAATGGAATTTAGCTTGTGCCAAAGCCCAAATCTGACATGCCCTTTGCATGGCACAGGGGAGAGAAGTACATATACTACCTTGGTGTATGTAAACAAGGAGAGAACGCTAAGACAGGACAAATCTGCATGGGTAACCAATCCTGAAGCTCTGGGCAGCTGGATGACATAGTGGATAAAATAATGGTTCTGGAATCAGGAGGATTTTAATTCAAATTTGACCTCAGATACTTAATATTCACTAGTTGTATGATCTTGGCCAAGTCACTTAACCCAAAATTGCTTCCCCAAAAATAAAATAAAATAAAATCCTGAAGCTTGCAGTGATCCCATAACAATAAACATTAATATTTTTTTAAAAAATTCCGCAACACTGGAGTTATATAACTTACTATACCTTCTACTGTTTTTCCACACATACTACAGACTTGTAGTGTGAGATTCTTAAATCTACCACCATTTAATGGAGAATTAACAAGGCAATTAAACTAAACAATTGCTTATTAAATGTCATTAAGGTTTATCAACTATTAGATACCTTCTTTCCACACCCCCCAACCCTTTTTAACTAGTCATTAGTCCCCAATAAATATCCTCTACTGGTAAGCTCTTTAACTTAGAGGAATCACCTTAGTAAAAACAATAACAGCAACAACAAAAAACAAATTTGTGTTTGGAAACTAATTTGAAGCAATGCCAGACATATTTGACATATTTATCAAACTTGTTCTCTTGATATTTGTTTATTATTATTTAGGGAAACATAATAGGTTTTGTGTTTCCCCTTTAAAAAAAAAAAAGAGAGACCTTTAGAAATGTTTCTAGGAAGAAGGAATACAAAGGTGGAAATAAGGCAGAAGAAAGATTTTTTTAAAAAATTAAATCTTAAAGGAGTTTTTAAAAATTCCCTTTCAAGATGCCTCAGTGAAGTGATTTTTCTTCCTCTCTTGGATTGTATTGCAATAAACTGAATGGAATGAATTTTCAAAGCACTGCATGGAAGATACGCCCACAAATCCCATTACTAGTAATGGGATTTGTGTACCTATCTCCATGGATGTGCGGGAAACTTATTCCTCTCAGTCCACCCTCACTCTGGCTACTTTGAAAATGCATGCAAAGCTTACACAGCCCAGTTTATTATGCTGAAGTTGGGGGAAGATGGGGTGTAGCCCTGGCTCTAGGACCTCTAAAGAACATTTCTGCTTTATTATCACTACAGACTTTCTCTAGATTATCCCTCCAATTACTGAGGTATTCCATCAGCAGGAATTTTGTCATTTGTCCTCTTTCTGGGTCCCCTCACAAAGGTAGTGCCACTTCTTCCTTTTAGCATACCTGTCACAAGAGTAAGAATATTAGTACTAGGCAAAGGTATGCTTGGGGATTTGAGAAAAAGCTGTTTTTTTTTTTTTTTTTTGGTTTTTTTTTTTTTGGGGGGGATTAATAGCAAGCAGCAATGTTATGAAGTCCAGCATTAATCCATTCTCATGACAGCTTCAATATTAGATGGGGAGTGGGAAATAGTATAAGATCAATCAATTTCTGTGTTTGAAAGAAGTAGACTTGCTCATATTGCAGCAATGAAATTTAGAGGGTGAGAACTCTTTTTATGGGTATATGCCACATTAAGTGATCTGGATCCTAGGAAGGAATCTGGTTGATGATTAGGGATGGTCAGTCCATTGTCCACTGAGTAGAACCATCCACACTCAAGGAAAAAAACATGTGTGGAGCTCTTAGCTTTACAGGGTATCATTTCCAGCCTCAGAATAGCCTCAGAATACTATTATTTTTCCTGTGAAAGAAACAAAAATAAAAGCTTTTCTTTATATAAGAAAGGACCCATGTGAACAAGATCCCTTTAGAGACTGATAATATCAGTAGGTTTTATTCACCAGCAATCCCAGATGGGGATTTTAAGAGCTTTTGTGATACCAAAAGAAGACAAAACAAAACCACCCAACAACCCAAACCCTAAGCATTTTTTTTGAGCTTGCTTAGTGTTGACAACCAAAACAATATTTAACCTTCTTTAAAAAAAAAAAACCTAAACCTACCCAAAACGAAACAAAACTATACCAACAAAAATATACCAACTATTAAAAAAAGAAGAACTAACTACCAGGGTCACCAGTTACAAAGGAAAAGTATTCATCATTTTGCTACTCAAATCCTAGAAAAGCAGACATTATGAATGTTTTAGACGAGTAGACAGCATATTGATGGGCAATGTGATATGGAACAAAGATGGAACATCTCATGTGAAAAATAGCCCTGTAGAAGAGAGAGTGGTAATTGGTGTCAGGTGTATGGCAATTATTACGTGTCTACTACATCCTTCTACTCAATTTCCAAGGCAAAATATTTTCATTCAGCTACAGAAATGATGTGTTTGTCTCATTGTATAAAAAGCAATCCTGGATATATTTCATGCCATCATAGAAAACTCCCACAAGAGGCTGATGTGCTAGCTCATGGCTTACATAACAAGTCTGAAAAAATCTGGGAAAATGCCTCAAGGGAGTTGATACATTGAGGGAAGGATAAACATCTTACTTCTGGTTCTTGTATGTCATGGTTCATTGCAAAAATGCAACAATATGAAAATATACCCCCAAAACGAGGTAACATCTAGGTGCTATACAATATTGTATACATTTAAATAGGATTCCTTCTTCTACTTACTGCTACTAGATCCTTATGGTGTCATCATTTTAAGCATCACAATAAAATACTCTCACTTTAGGCTGGAAGGAAGCTTAGAGTTCATCCAGTCTGAATCTATCATTTCACAGATGAAGTAACAAAACCAGCAAGAAGAAATTACTTTCCCAAGTACCCATGGCTAGTGAGAGAACACAGGTCAAATATCCAAGTCTGCTGGTTCCTAAATGAGTTCTTTCATTCTATCACCTGGCAAACCACAGAGAATTAGGGACTTGCAAACCAATGGGTACGTATCTGCTTGTAAGGTTAGAGCAAAAGGCATCTCTTTGTTCTTTCCCTGGGTAAAGTATAGTTTTTTTTTTGGTTTTTTTTTTGGTTTTTGTTTTTTGTTTTTAAGAGCAGATAAAAATAAATCCACAAGATCATCAGCATTTCTGTATTTTACTAACAAAAATTAAAAGGAAATGATAGAGAAATTCCAAGAAAGTAATTATAAGAAGATATGTTAATTTACCAAAACCTACTTATATAAATGTCTATAAATGGGCTTTGAGCCTGTGATTGAGAAGATCTGAGTTCAATTTCTACAACTGATATTTATCAATTATGCGATCTTGTCAAATCATTTAATATTCTTCTGCCTCAATTACTTCTCTTTTAAAAGAGAGTATTAGAATTAATAGTCTCTAAATTTCCATTCCATTTTGAATCTAAGATCCTATTATCCTGTGAAATAAGGGAAGATCTAAATGATTGGAATGAAATTTGATATTCTTTGGGCTATGCTAATAAAATAAAAATGTTGTTACCCCATAAATTAATTTGCATATAGCAATCAGGGTACCAAGCTACCACACTGATATAAATAATAATGATATTTATGTGGAGGAATATTTCAAGAGAAATGATGAAAAAAATCAGAATAATCTAGGAATCAAATTATATTAAAAAGCAATAGTCATCAAAACTTTTTGGTACTGCTTAAAAAAAAATTGGTTTTTTTTTTTTAATGCACCAAGGGAACAGATAATATAAACAAGATCTGGAATAAAATTATATATACATATTTATGCATTTGTTTACACATATACACAAATACATAGCAGTTTATCTTTTATAAACCCAAAAATATAATTTACTAAAAGTAGGATTCCTTATTTGAAGACTGCTAGCAAGAATGGAAATCAGAGTCTAGCTGAAAATAGGTTTATAATAGTAAATTACACCACATACCAAAATAAGGTCCAATTGCGTAAGTAACTAAAAAATAAAGTTACATCATTAAAAAAAAAATTGGAGGAGAAATGAAGTTTGTAGTTTTGAAGTTGATTTATAAAGAATTCATAACCAGATGATACAGGAGATTACCAAAGAAAAAACAACTCTAATTACAAATTTTTTTAAGCTCTTGTACAAAGTCAATAACATTGAAATACGAGAAGCTATAGATTGAAGGGGAAAATCTATGCACCAGCACATGTTTGACATTCAAAATCTATAGGGAATTGGCTCAAATCTATAGGATCAAAAATAATTTTCCAATATTTAAGTATTTGAAAAGAGCTGAATAATATTTTAAAAAAGAAACAAAACTAGCATCAATCATAATCCAAATTATTAATAATACAAAGTATTTAAATTATAGAAACTCTATTTATTGCTTATGCACATGTTGGGTACAGATGATAAAAGGTCAATATTGGATAAGCTCTAGTTCCTAGGATCTGAAGATGAACATACTAAAACACTAGTTATGAACTGGTCCAATGTTCTAGACATTTATATTCTTTGACATAGCAGTCTTTTAGATTGGGTCTCAAGGAGGTGATAAGCAGAGTAAAAAGTCTAATTTATACCAAAATGTTCACAGCCACACTCTGCAAAGTAAAAACTTGGAAATAAAGTATATGTCCAATGATTAAGGTTTGGACAAATGATGGTTTATAAATACAATGGAAGAAATGTGTTATAAAGAATGATGAACATAAAAAATTCAGAGGGAACAACAACAGCAAAAAGAGTAGAATGATATACATAGCAAAAATAGCAATGCAAAGAAAGCTTAAGGAAAAAAAAATCCAGATTCTTATCCTCCAATTCAATGAATGATATTTGTTCCAGATAACTGATATTGGAATCTACTTCCTCTCTTTTGAGAGATGGTAATTATAGGTAAAGAATTTTATATGGTACATTGATCAGTTTCAACTATTACACCAGTCAGTTTTGTTCAATGATCTTATTTCAAATCTAGCTTTGGACATTTACTAGCTTTATAATCCAATCCAAGCCTTTTCCATGCCTCACTTTTCCTCATCCATAAAAATAAAACAATAATAAAACCTGCCTAAGAATAATAATTGGCAGTTATGTGGTGTTTAAAATGTGCTTTACAGATATTATTTTATCATCACAACAGAAAAAGCTGATAGCTTAATGGCTACAACACAAAGAACTGAGTTCAAATTTAGCCTCATATACTTCCTAGTTATAGGATTCCAGGAAAGTCAATTAACTCTTGCCTAAACTTGGAGAAGGAAATGGCAAAGCACATCAGTGAATTTGTAAAAAGGAAAAAAAAAATCTCATGAACAGGGTGGTCTAGAGGGGTAAGGAAGAGTCAGACCCAAATGAATAAATGACAAGAACAATCTTCCCAACAATCCTGAGAGACGGGTATTATTATAACTGTCATTGTTCAAATAACAAAATAGAAGGAAAGAGGTTAGGTGGTCTGTCCAGTGTTAACACAGCCAGCAAAATATCTGTGGGAATATTGGAACTCAAGTCTTATCACTTCCAAGTCTAGCACTCCATTCGCTGTGCCACCTGGTGCCTTTCAGAGTTATTGTGAAAACAAACTGAGATGATATTTCTAAAGTTATTTGTAAACTTGAAGAGCTATATTAATGTAAGCTACTTTATTATTATTTTCTTATTTTTGTAAAGAAAGGCACTAAAAGTGTGATTATTAGCAACTGATTATTGTATAAAATATAACAAGAAAACATTGAAGAAATAATAAAATAATAAACTAGTAATATTCATATACTTGTGAATTTCCACTAAAGGGACCCCACCCGCAATTACATGATAAAGAATAATACATTTCTTTCAGACTTTAGGTTGATTAAATTGAGTTACTATCAACTATAACAAGGCCAACACATTGCAGTGGGAAGAAAACTGGACTAATTGTTAAGGATTTTAATCCTAATTATTTTACTTACTCCCTAGGCAACTTGCCGCAAACCAGCTAGCCAGTCTGAATGCAGTGTCTTTATTTGTAAAGTGGGGGGTATTAAAAGCTGCCCTACTTAACTCACAGAATTTTTGTGATAATGAAATTGCATAATGAATAAGAAAGCCCTTAAAAACATTAAAATATATGATTTTTGTTGTTATTGCTCAGTCATTTTTAAGTCATGTATGACTTTTCAAGATGCCATTTGGGATTTTCTTGGCAAAGATACTGAAGTTGTTTACCATTTCCTTCTCCAGTTTGGATGGAGATGAAAAAACTGAGGCAAATAGGGTTAAGTGACTTGCCCAGGGTAACATACCTATTAAGTTTCTGAAGCCAGAATTTGAATTCAAGATGAGTCTTTCTGACCCTAGGTCCTGTGCTCTATTCACTAAGCCATTATCACCATAACCCTGAAATAGGCAAAAAATAAAAACAACTTGTCCCACTTTTCAATTTATACTCTGGCTCATGACATTTCAAAGTTTATGTATAAAACTCCATGCTGCACATGTGTTTGGTACAGATATAATTTTTTTCAGTAGTAAGCAATGAGTTAAAGAAATAAGGATATTAAACAAATCCTGAAAATAATTCCCTTCTCAATTTTGCCATTTGTTCAGCAGAGCCAAAATTAGGCGCATTGGGAGGTTGACAGTGTCCTTTTAAATTTTTAATTTTTGACATAGTTAGCTGGAGGATTCTTAACACTAAAATGCAAATTCTTTATCAGGGACTTCAGCTTGATCTTTGTCTTACATGGTTTTTGGCAAAGTGGATTTCACAGGGCAAACCTGAAACGTTTTAAATTTAATTCTGGTGGAAAACCTTAGTGCTAAAGAAATTAGTTTTTTCACCTGGGGCAAGACCATTTAACAGAGAATGAAAAATCAAGAAGTATGGAAGTTGCCCTCAACAAAGACTATGGCATGGGGGAGTGGAAAATACACAGTATTTGGAATGACAAGATAAGGTGTGAATCCTGGCTCTGTTCTCTGCCACATGTGTGACCTTGCTCATGTCACAACCTCTCTAAACTTCTATTTTCTCATCTATAAAATAAGGAGAGTAGAAATGGATGACCTCTTAGCTCCCTTTCAGCTCTAAAATCTATGATTCTCTGGGCGTCTTCTTAGTTAAAGAGAGTTACTAGGGCAGGGAGAAGAGAAGATGGAATTGGGGAAGGTTAACCTTTTTTAGAGTATACTCTGCTGATACTTAAAAAGAGATATTATTAGTATGTTTTCTTCTGCAATTAGATAAATGATAGAATTAAGCCAATATATTGAATGTATGACAGTTTATTTGATAAAAGCTAATTTCAGGGTTTATAATGTAGCATTCAAATCATGATTATTTCTCTATGGCCAAGTTTTATTCAAAAGGTACCTATCTGAATTACAAAAAGCATAAACTAATAAGGCTTTTAGTTTATAAAATGTATGGAAATACAACAAACCCTCATTATAACATTGAGTAAAATGATATCTCCTGAGATGTAATGCCCATATAAAACTCTTGATATGACACAATTAGGTGTTTTGCTCTGCAACAGTGGCCTTGAATGACCCAAGTGGAATGTATATTTTAGTAACAAATTTCTAACTTGCTCTCTCATTTACTTAGTAATCTAAGGCCTAATTTACTATATTTGATTTCTGAAAATACTGATTCAAAAGAATTTTTTTCTCTTATAATTATTTTCTTTTTAGCTCCAAATTCTCTCCCTAACCCCCCATGTCCCCCACTAGTTGAGAAGGCTAGAAATACAATACCCATTCTATCTATCTATCTAAATTATGCAAAATATTTCCACAATAGATCTATTGTAAGGAGGGAAAGGAAGAAAAATAAAGAAAAGTGGAGAAAAAATTCTCCAATCTGTACTCAAAGTTCATCAGTTCTCTCTCTGGAGGTAGATAGCATTTTTCATCAAGAGTCCTTAATAAGAAACTTCTTAAACAGTTTTAATTAGAATTGTAGAATGCAAAAGCTGGAAGGGGTCTTTTAGGTTCACCCCATTCAAGCCTCATTTTATAGATGAGGCCCAGAGGCCCAGAGAGGTTGGGTAATTTGTTCTTGGTTGAGCATCTCAGCTAATCCATGATTAGAACCCTAAATCTCCTGACACCTAGTTTATATTCTTTCCACTTCGTCAACTAGTGCCTGGTACATAGTTTAATATTTTTTGTCTTAACATTGCAATATAATGTACATGCTTCCTTTTCTCTTTTGCTAAATATGTTTTCACTGAGGACTGGTTCTGGAGGGGAAAATGAGGCAAGTGAACTTGCACAGCCCTCCCTCACTTAAATCCAATTCACTTGCTTGTCATGACATCATCTTCCTGATGTTATGGTCCTCTTTGAGAACAAAGAACAAACAATTCCCTGAGGAGGGTGATATGTAGTGGAGAGAAATATATATCAGTTGCCATATTGATATATATATATACCTGGATTCTCACTTCTCATGATGGTGATGATGTAACAACAATACTAATCAAAATTTAAGAGTTTTATAAACATTATTTTCTCCTCACAAAATCCTAGGTTCAGTTTTTCAGGAATCTCTGCCTCTGTGAACCCATTTGGGGATTTGTTGGTAGAGATATTGGAGTGGTTTGCCATTTCTTTCTCTTGCCCAATTTTATAGATGAGGAAATTGGAACAAACAGGAGTAAGTGATTTGCCCAGAGTCACAGAGCTAGTAAGTTTCTGAGGCCATATTTGAAATCAGGAAGATAAGCTTCCTGACTCTTGGCTTGGTATTATATCCACTGAGCTACCTATTATCCTCATTTATCTGCTAAAAAGCAAATAGGAGGCAAATAGTTGTGAAGTGACTTTGTCCAGCATCATGACCATAGTATCTAAGGCTATATCTGAACTGAAACGTTCTTGATTCCAGGTTGCATGCTGTATCCACTTTGCCATTTAATGACTATTTTGCTCAATGGAACATCAATGAGAAATCAACAGGAATCTATTTATATGAATAAGAAAGCAATTATAAATTTTAATTTTTTACTTCCAGGTACAGAGAATCCAAGCCTCTCTTGCATTCTACCTAGTGGATACTGCAAGACATGAAGTCTGTGTTTGACTGGATAAGAGGAAGACTAGGAAGAAACCTCATAGTTGCACTGGAAAAATGTTTAAATTCATCTCAGAATGAAAAGATGACAGGATTGTTATAATTGGGGCCAGCCCAAGGCAAAATTTTCTTTCTTCTATCTCATCATACCCTCTGTGCTTATCCTTCCTCTCTTCTCATTGTCTTCTAAACTCCCTGTAATTTGGCTTCCAATCTCATCGTTTGACTGAAATTGTTCTTTCCAAAGTTACTAATGATCTCTTAATTGCTAAATCTAATAGCTTTTTCTCAAACCTCATCCTTCACCTCTCTGAAGCATATGACATGGTCAATCACCTTCCCATGCTAAAACTCTCTTCTTTCTAGATTTTCAGGATATTTTTCTCTCCTATTTATCTGCCTACTCATCAGTCTTGTTTGCTCCATTTTCATCCTTCTCTTATATTGTCTCTCTTAGTAAATTCATCAACTCTAAAGGGTTCAAATATCATCTCTAGGTAAATGACCCCAGATCTATAATCAATGCCTAGTCTCTTTTTTGGAGTCTGATGCTATACCTCCAACTGCCTAATACACATTCCATAATCATCTTAAATTCAGGATGTCCAAAACAGAGCTGATTATAATTTCCCTTAAATCTTTTCCTCTTTAAACTTCCTTTTGGAAAAAAAAATTTTTTTTTTAAATAAATTTTATTTGTTTAATGAACAGAAACTATTTTCTCTTCCTTCTATTTCATGGTCCACTGGAGAAAAAAAGCCTTATAACAAATATAAATAACAAAAATATTTTCTACTTGACCCTATACACATACACTCAAAGCATATGTGTATATCTCATTCTATATTTGAAATCTATCACTTATCTGTTAAGAGATGGATAATGTGCTTTATCATCAGTCTTCTGGAATTATGATAGGCAGTGTACTAATCAGAATTTTTTATAGCTTTCAAAGTTATTTTTATGGTGTTGATATTGTCTAAATTGTTTTCTGGTTCTGCTTATTTGTATGATTGACCAATCAATAAACATTTAATAAGGACCTACAATGTGTGAGGCCTTATACTAAGTGCTGGGAAGACAAAATGAAGTTAAATAGTCCTTGGCTTCATAGAGCTTACAATATTATTAGGGAAAAAATATACATATACATACAAAGAAAGTTATATACAGGATAAATAGGAAATAATTAACAGAGGGAAGGCACTAAAATTAAGAGGGGTTGAAAAGGGCTTCCTATAAGAGGCAGAATTTTAGTTGAGACTTCAAGAAAACCAGAAGATCTTCAAAATTATTCATTTTTATGATATTGATGTTTTAGTATACGATTATTCTTTTGGGTTCAATTCATGTCACTTTATATCAATTCATATAAGTGTTTTCAGGTTTCTTTTCCATATCTCTATTTCCTAATTTCTTATATTACAATAATATCCTATTACATTCACATATCACGTATCAGCCATTCACCATCTGATGGGCATCTCCTTAGTTTCCAGTTTATTTTTTTCATTATAAAAAGAGTTGCCATAAAGATATTTATACATATTTTCCCTCTTTCTCTGATCTTTTTACTGTCTATGTCCAGGAGTCATTACTTTAACATCTTCCTTTAACTCCTTAGTCCTATTTACCACCAATATGCAAACTGTTGCCAGTCCTTATTGTTTTTAACTTCACAATGTCTCTCATATATCTCTCCTTTTCTCCATTTACATAGCCACAATTCTAATTCAAGCTCCCATCATCTCTTACATGGACTATTACAGTGGCCTAATTCCTGCTTCAGGTATCCTGCTTCAAATCATCCTCCACACAGCTCTCAAAATGATTTTTGTAAAGTATAAGTTTGACTATGTGAGCCCCCTAACTCAAGAGAGTCCAGGACTCCCAATTGCCTCCAAAATTAAATATAAACTTTTCTGGTTTTTAAGACATTATGCAATGTGGACTCTTCCTACATCTACAATCTTCTACATAATCTGTAGGGCATTAATAAATGAACTAGTTGTTACTGCTAAGTAACTTGTTGCTAAGTGTTTGAGACCAGATTTGAACTCATGAATATGAATCCTCCTAATTCTAGGCCTGGCCTTTTATCTATTGTGACACGTAGCTCTCCTGGTTTTTTCACCACTCAATTCAAATGTTACCTTCCTTAGGAGGCCTTCTTGGTCCCTCAGTCATTTGACATTTTCCCTAAAAGGTTAACTTTTTTTTTCTACTGTGTATTTATTGCATATGCATCTATTTATTTATGTGCTATCTCCCCTACTAATATGTTTCTGGTTTCCCTAGTACTAAGTGCTTAATAAATGATTACTGATTGATTCCTTTTGCTACTCTTATTTTACCAGATATCCTCTGTTCTTATGCTGACCTTTACTAGTCTAGGTCCCTTCCCCAATTCAGCATCCAAGCCTATCATTTGAAGACAGTAAGTACACTACATTTTGGTCCTTCCTCTTCTTAACAAGATGGACTTTTACCAAAAGTTGTTTCTTCAGGGCTGTGCTTTCCCAAATTTAAACTAGTCATTCTGAAAAACTAATCTGCATTAATTCCCCAAATCACTTAATATGGTGTTCTTTCCTCCAAAGTAAATATCTTGTGTTTATACTTTGGAAAAGACTTTAAGGAAACAATACCTTAATCCAGCCTCAAATACCTAGCAGATAATTTAAAAAAGATTTCCTACCTGAAAAATTGATTTTATTACATAGTTCCTTAAGGTTTACAAAACTTTTCATAACAATCATTAGAATAATATGTACTGTCTTCCCCATTAGAATGTGAGTTCCTCAAATAATGAGGAAAGTTGGAGGGGATGTGGGAAAACTGGGACACTAATACATTGCTGGTGGAGTTGTGAAAGAATCCAGCCATTCTGGAGAGCAATCTGGAATTATGCCCAAAAAGTTATCAAACTGTGCATACCCTTTGACCCAGCAGTACTACTACTGGGCTTATATCGCAAAGAAATACTAAAGAGGGGAAAGGGACCTGTATGTCTCAAAATGTTTGTGACAGCTCTTTTTGTAGTGGACAGAAACTGGAAGATGAATGGATGTCCATCAATTGGAGAATGGTTGGGTAAATTATGGTAGATGAAGGTTATGGAATGTTATTGCTTTACCTGTAAGAAATGACCAGCAGGATGAATTCAGAAAGGTTTGGAGAGACTTACATGAACTGATGCTGAGTGAAATGAGCAGAATCAGATATCTTTAACATAGAGAAGGTCCAACTCACTTCCAGTTGATCAATGATGGACAGAAACAACTACACCCCCAGAAGGAACACTGGAAAATGAGTGTAAACTCTTAGCACTACTGTCTATCTACCCAGGTTACTTATACCTTTGGAATCCAATACTTAATGTGCAATAAGAAAATTGGATTTACACACATATATTGTATCTAGGTTATACTGTAACACATGTAAAATGTATGGGATTGCCTGTCATCTATAGGAAGGAGTAGAGGGAGGGAGGAGAAAATTTGGAAAAATGAATACCAGGGATAATGTTATAAAAAAAAAAATTACTCATGCATATATACTGTCAAAAAAATTTTAGAATTATAAAATTAAAAAAAAAGAAAAAAAAAAAGAATGTGAGTTCCTATTTATAACCCCATCACTTAGTATAGTGCTTTGTACAAAATAAGCAGTTAATAAATGCTCAACTCATTCATTCATTCATTCATTCATTCATTCATCATAACCCCCATGAAGTAGTTACTAAAAATATATTATTTCCATTTTAGAGTTGAGGAATTATAAACTTAAAAAGTAGAATTGCCCATAATTATACAGTGCATGCAATCTCAGTACTAAATGAAGATAGAACTAAACTAAGCCCTTTAGGATTATATGTCTATTGTGTACTTAACTGCCAACATAAGTAGGAGCTGGAAGAGTAAAATCAGATATTATATCTATATAGTATCTCAGAGCTCCAGGATAAGTGCTGATTAATTTGAGGGAGAACCTTTCTCTCTTCTCATATTGTACTTATAAGGAATTTAATCTTCCATCTTGTTTTCTTTTGGTTATGATTGTTTTACCAACCAAAAATTCGATTCTGATGCCCCACTTTTCAAAAAAGGTGATTGTGCCAGGTTGGGCCAGCAGGTTCTGGAAGAGCTTTGAAGATGCATCTAGCAGCACATGCACCTTCTGTATGAGGACTAGTCTAGCAAAATGTAGACAAGCTCATGGCCAGTAGGCTGACCCCAAGATGGTCCATTCTTTGATGGAACAACCTGTAAAAGAGCTAACCATTTTAAAAAATGGCCTTCTATACCCCTCAGATCCCCTCTACTTCTGCAATATTACTGACAATGTAGTGGGGACAGGAGAAAGACATACTAAGACTTATACCATTTTAGACCTAAATACTAACTAAATATGATTGTACCTAACTGAAGTAACTGGATCATGTCCATGTGGAATTCTCATTTCCAATAAAACCAAGAGAAATAAAAGAATTTAACAGCTAAAGGGAAAGAACAGCTAGTATTTTGTTCTCAATGAGATGTACATCAAAGAAATTAGAGGAATTGGTTTTACAACATGCTGGAAAGGTACACACAGGAAACATTGTTTTATGGGACACTTGGTCATGTCTCAATGAACTGCAGTGATGAGTACAAGCAAAGTGACCCAAAGAGTAAGCACAGCTTCCAATGCATTAGTATCTGTTCTAGAAAATAGAGTAGAGAGGTTCTTCTTTGTGAAGACAAGAGTCAATCTGACAATCAAGACGTGTGATAATTTAAGTGCAAAGGTAGGCATATGGGAAGGTTGCTAAAAAAAAAAAAAACAGCTGTTGAAAAATAGTTTTCAATTTGGACATGAAAGAGATCAAAGACTAGATGATTGAACAATAGTGTTATAATTGCATACTCTGAAAAAGAGGGTGCTAGGTGAGAGCCAAACTATCATAAAAAAAAGTTAAATCAAGCATATCTTAACAAATAGAGAGACAGCTGTGGTATAGGACATAGATAATTCCCCTTGAAGACAGGAAAGTCTGAGTTCAAGTCTTATTTCTAACACATGTCAGTGCTCTAGGTAATTCCTTAAGACTATGTTTTGCAGAGAATGTGTTGGCCTGAAGTGGTCTATGGAGTTATCTCACTAGAATATCCCTATCTCAATAAAATCACAAGCTCAATTGATTGCTCATACAAAAGCCAATTCAGAACTGGTTGTCCATGTATTGTCAAATTTTGAGAAATTAGAGAAAATGCAAAAAACACCAAATAACACACCAAAAAACACAGATGAAAAGATGCTTCAATTACCAGCATAAAACAGTTGTCATAACAAGAAGGCTAAAAGAGGCCAGAAACTTTCATAGCCAGCAAAACTTTCTCTATATGCCAGTAGGAAAGATGTCAAGGTCAACATGATTTTACAGTATAAACTCCCTTTTAAACCAATATGGAGGAAGAGAAGAAAGGAGATATTCTTGAAAGAAGTATAAGAAATAAATAGGCTTTAGCATATAGTTTTCTACAGAGCGAATTTTATCACAAAATTGGATTAGAAGCCTACAGAATACAAGATTTCACTTAGTCTTTAGCTCTGATTATGCCCACCCCCTCCAAAAGAATTTGATTTTCAGGATCAAAGAAGCTTTAGAAGCTCTCTTTTAAGATGTAAATACTGAAATCATGCAAAGTTCCTTGATAGCTTTTTAAAAAAAGATATTTTTTCATATCCATAATAAATAGTGCATAAAGGAATAAGACATAATTCTAAAGATGTTTGCTTTTCGTGACAGATATCTCATTGTTTCCAAATAGAGGAAGATTGAAGATGGTTAAATTCTCCAGATATTGATGGTATTATGTTGATTGCATTAACTCCCTGCCTACTTCAATGACCCCCTCAATGGACTCCATAGCCACTTAAAGGAGATTGTTTTAGCAATCTGCACAAAAAATCAAATAGATGAAGGTCCTCCTGATGTCATGGCATAAGTTGGAGGGGCAGTTTACTGAATTAACCTCTCAGTACAATTGGACAGGAAGTAGAGATTGAATGAGGCTGAGAAATAAAGAGGGAGAATGACTGCAATTGAGAAATCGTGCAGTGCCTTTAACAAACAACATTAACGAAACAAAAATTCATCTTTTCAACAATGATAATCTTCTGATAATATTATATGGCTGAAAGTTCTGAAATACCACAATCTCTGAAGAAACAGAATTGTAGGTAACCCAAGAGACAAAGGAGAGATTCAGGCTGTATGTAATTAGAGTTTATCATATTGTGTATACTATTAATTTATATTTATTTAAGTCTTTAAGGTTTACAAAATACTTGTAGGAAGTATCATTTGACCTTCACAAATACATTCTCAGGCAAAAGTTATTATTATTATTATTATTATTTTGGCGAGGCAATTGGGGTTACTTGCTCAGGGTGACATAGCCAGAAAGTATTGAGTGTCTGAGGCCAGATTTAAACTCAGGTTCTCTTGACTTCAGGGTTGGTGCTCTATCCACTGCACCACCAGCTGCCCCGAGGCAGAAGTTATTATTACTCATTTTATAGATTTAAAAAAAAAAAAAACAAAAAACGGAGACTGAGAAAGATCAAATGATTTGTCCATTTGTCACACAGCTAGTGTGGCAGGATTTGAATGTAGTTCTTTCTCATGACAGTATGCTACTTATTACTGATTGAACTGTTCTCAAAAGTTCTTGATAGTTCTAATTTGTTAAAGTATTACAGTTCGTCTATAAAGATTTGAGGAATTAGTGGGGTTGAGGTAGGAGGGGAATTTGAATTTTAGTAGAAAGCTTTAAGAGTAAATAAAGTGTCTTTAAGATCCAAATGTTTTGGGAAGATATTTTGGCATAGAGAGGTTTCCTAAGTTCCTTAAAATCACACTATCTTATTTTAGTTTATTTTGTTTTTGTTTTTTATAGTATTTTACTTTTCCATGCATAGATAGTTTTTCAAAATTCACCTTTTCAAAACCTCATGTTCCAGATGTTTTTTGCCTTTCTTCTCCTCTTTCCCCTCTGCAACAAAGCAAACAATCTGATATAGATTAAATGCCAGGCTATGTCTATAACTGGTACCATCTCAACTCAATGTTGCCAATGCAACACTGTTGTAATACTTTTTTAAAAAAATCACCTGTTCACAGTATCAAGAACTGGAAGTTATCATAGATCATAGTACAACCTCTTTCTTTTACAGATGAGGCAAATAGAAATCATGACAAGTCAAGTGATTTGCTTAAGATTCCACATGCAGCAGAGACAGAATTTGAACTCAGTTCTTGTGACCCTCATCCTCCTGACTCTAACTGCCATCTTAAAAAGTCATGAAAACCTGACCACCTAGACTTCTTCCTTAATTTGTATTTCAATTTGATTATTTAAATAGGGGAGATCCAATTTCTCTCATGTATTTGTTCATCATAACCATGCCAAGTATAGGGCTCATTGTGTAACTCTTAAAAATAATCTTCAAGATTTGCACATATTTAACCCAATTGCTTGCTGTCATATGAGACAAAGAAAAAATTAGAACACAAGATTTTGTAAAGGTGAAGGTTGCAAACAATCTTTACATGTATTTGGAAAAATAAAATACTATTAAAATGAAAAATCCACAAGAAAAACTGCATTGCATTCATAACAGAAAAGACAATGTGAAACCAATTTTCCCTGTTTTAATGATTTCCTGAAATTGTAAAGGGTCATCTTTTTAAAATAAGCCAGTTAATAAAATGGGTGCTGTGTAAAAGAGAAACAGGTTTTATATCTACTTAGGATCAAGTTTCTGAAATGATTTGGAAAAGCTATCAAAGATTTTGCCTCATGCAGAACAGAAACTTTTTTTGGGGGAAGAATATGTGATTTTATATTTGAAAGCAAGTGATAAAATTGACAGTTTGTATGCAGGATTAACTCATTTCCATGACTGCATCAAGTTACAAAACACCAAACTTTCATAAGTAGGAGTTCACAAGAGTCCAACAAGAAGCAGATTTTTTTCAGGGCAGTAGGACACTGGATCATAGCACACAGAAGACAGCAATGAAACTTGTTTTCACCAGCGAAATTTGGTAAGTTCAAAGATGAGAATTTACTTTCTATGGCTAAGAAGTGGCACAGCTCCTCCAGCAAATCAAATTTGCATCTAAAAACGTTTTCCAAATTGCTCTTTCCCAGTTTGGTGAGTGGGACCCAGCAGTGTCACTTATTCACTGTCAGTGAACAATATTAAGGCTTGAGAGAGCCATGCATGATCACACTTACTGTAGCATCAACTATTTTTTTCTTAATTGTCCTGAGAGCCGAGAAAGGAAACAAGCGTCTGTGCTGACAGAGGAGCTCAGCGTGAACTCTCATTTTTCACATGGAGCTAATTAAAAACTGAAATTAGTTAAATATGGAAATGACACTTGCAAGCACTTTAGTAGAATTCTAGCAAAATCCCTCTAGAGTACTCTGACATTACCTGCTGCTTCGAAACTCCCCAACTGAATTTCACAGTTAAAAGGCTGAGCAAAGGGAAAGTTATTATTGAGATTTCCGATTCAAAATGTGTCTGTAAAACTCCAAATTAAATTTCATGGCTGGTCCTTGTGTGATTGGGGCTATAGCATACAGACCAATGGAATGGGAATCAGACAATGTCCCAGTACACGCTCATATTACCTGAATTTTAGGTATGGTGCAGCAGGATGTCTGGTGTTTGATGGCTGGAAGGTTAACAGCTTCCTTCTCCAGAGATCAGGCAGTGTGAGGACTGGGCAAGCGCAGACACATATGCACACACGTACAAAGAGATTCATTTGGAAAAATAGAATGGAGAATAGGAGAGGTGTACCCAATTGAGAAGGCTGCTTAAGATATATAGCCAATGCTCTTGAAGTACTTATGTTAATGTATGTGTGTGTGAAATATACATACATACATATATACACACACATACATTTACATGTGTATGTAAATATATATATGTTTGTATGTATGTATATATATCTACACATTAATTTAAAATTGTAATTAGGATACACTTTTCATGCTTGATGCCTATATTTGAGAGTCCAAATTTTGGCCAAGTGGGAGAAGTTTTCTCTTGAACTCACTGATAGAAGAATTGTTTTTACCAAGTGGACAGTGACGGATGGTACCTTGCTAGGTATGGCATTGAGTAAGTGCCATCTGGGATCACCCATTCTGCTTTATGGGCAAAAGCAGGAATATTTGCTCAAGGGCAAATTATGATGTTTGTCTGCATCTGCATACAATTTAATTAAACCCGCCTACATATCTGATAGCTCTGGAGCTGTGTCAATGCATTCTGGAGGGCCAGCCACTTTCCAAACAACTGGAGTGTTGTGATTTTATTGTTTTTTCGACACCTCATCCATTTGCCCTTGAGGCAATCCCTTCCCCCTGGAGTCTGGCCATAATTGTAGCTCGCACCAAGTCTCTGCCTGGGCGGGCCAGAAAGTGTAGCCACTTAGAGCCAAAGCCAGCCTCGCTCTGTAAGTCAGCTGGCAGGGTTCATTCGGCAGGCTTGGTTGCCAGAAAGACTTCTCTGGCAGCTATGGGTATAATCTTCACATCACACCCTGGCTTTGCTAGTCCAGGGCCTTGAAATCATCTCGGCTTACCCAGCTGGATGGGTGGAATGCTGCAGCTGTACCATCAGGCTGGCTTATTTTATTGAATTTTGAATATCCAATTTCAAAGCAATTCAAATGAATTTGCCCAAGGCCTCGGATCAGTGTGACTCCCGACACTCTCCGCAATAGGGTTTCGAAGTTCATATTTCTAAACAAAGGCAAGATTACAGGAGCTTTCCTTGTCAAGACCAGCACCTCTAAAGAGCCCACTCTACTAACTCTATTAGGCCATAGGCTGACAGCAATGAAAGATGTTGTGTTAATCCATAGCCATCCAACCAGGGCTGTGGTGGGTAGCGGAAATTGGGAAAGTTTGGGGGATTCTAAGGAAAGTGATAGCTGGCAGGCTAGTGAGGATGACATCCACACATGCTTATCAGATGCAGGGCAAGAACTCTGTGTCAGGTGTTTATTTAAAAAGTAGTTAATAAAAAATAAATGGAAGGCTTAGGAAGATGATGAGTTGAGGAACACTAGCCTTTTTTCAGTTTGATTAAGGTCCCTATTTGCAAGGCCCTATGATAGGGTCTAGGAGCACAAAGACCAAAAAAACAACTAGCAAGCATTTATTAAGTGTGTACTACTGCCAAGCACCTGTGGATACAAAGAGAAAATAGTCCCTGCCCCTGAGTTTACATTCTGTTGGGCATCCTAAAATCACTGGACGAAAGAGGAGATATATTGCTGTCAAAGGTGGCAAAAAAAAATCGATACACAGCAGGTTTTCCTTTATTTTATTAGGCTTTTGGAAAAATTCACCATATGCATATCATCAAAAATCATCTAAGTCCTTAAGAGTTAAAACCAACTTGATAACTCCTTGATCCTCAAATTCTTTGCATGGGTCAAGAAAGCTCAAGGCAAACAAAGACCTCTAGATGACCCATCTATTTTATTACATCTGGGAAACTTTCCTCTAAGGGGTCCATTCATCCTTTGATATTTTTATTATTACTGTTCTCTTTGTAATGCCCACCCATAGGCTGGCTGACTTTGAAAGTGGAAAAAAAATTCTAAGCAGGCAGGTAGCTCTTTGAAGTTGGAAAAAAATCTATAGTTTCCCCCAAGTAAGTACATCACAAGACCACAATGCTTACAACCTGGGTGCCTGACTTAAGTGTCTCTAGCATGCATCATTACATACCAGAGCCCAAATTCTCCTCTATAGGAGATTTCTATAGTTCTAGAGATGTCACACAGAAAGAAAACAGTGACAATGAAAAACTCCAGAGTCAGGAGTGAAAAAGGGCTGCCTGTTCTGTGGGTCAGATGATTGGAGCAGCCTTGGAGAATTCAATGGCAGGGGCCAGACGAGAGTCTATCTAACCTGCTACTCACATTCAGACAATAAAGAGTTGGTTTGGTAAGCCAGAGGCAAGTACGAATGTCCAAGGTTTGCCCAGTTTTATTCTAAAAGCAAAGCCAATTTTAAATTGTCTTTCCCAACCCTTTTTTACACAGTTCTCCTATTTGGTTAACTAGTAGTTGTTTTTATAATTATAAGCTAAAGAGTCGTTTTGTAGCCCTGAAACTAGCACTCTCATTCCAGAGATGCTTTTTAAAAAATATTTATACATCTAAAGAGGGTTTGCCCTTCCAGACATAGAAAATCATTAGAAAGTCTTCTCAAGAGGATATATCTGTGGTCAAGGTCATACACAAATCTAAATTCCAAATTTATCTTTGACTTACCAGTAGGTGCCACTTTTGTACCATAAACAAATTGGAGACCTCTGCAATCTTTATTTCTAGGTTATCAATTTTTAAATAGAGGGGAAAATGCTTGTGAGACAATTCTGAGCACATAAAAGTTGTAGAAACTTTCCTTTTTTGCTTCTTACTTGGCACATTTATTTAATAGGGCTTTCTGATTTTATTTTTTCCCCTAGTATATAGTAGATGAATGAAACAACACTAAAGAAACTGCACTCAAGGAAATGTTTTGTAACAATTCTAGCTTCAGTTTGGCATATAACCTATCTAACTACATTTGTAAGAGGAAATATTCAGAATTGCTATGATAGTGGGGGGGAAATAGTCTGGAGAGCCTCCAAAGATACCCGGTATCTTAGCAACGACCAAGGCTCTTAAAATCCAACATCTCAGTTTGTATAGCTGACTGGAGTTAGTTCTACTATGCCCATCCACACATAGATCTTAAATCACACCCCAAGTTGGCTGAGAGATGCATTTCTATGAATCTTGCACCTAAGTCATAAGAAAACAGGTCGCTGTCAAAGAGCTTGGCAACTCTTTCCCAGAAAAACATATGCAAAAGTGAGAATGAGATGGGGGTCAAATATTTGCAGCTGCCTATCATGGCTGAAAGTGCTCTTGCTATCTAATACTGCAAGTCAGGTAGGAAGAGAAAAGAAGAGAAAACAGGAAATGTCAGCACATGTAGGATGTTTGTTCTCTGAAGAGGAGGAAGGGAAGGGGAATTTTTGGTGAAAGATCTGAGTTTACTGCCTGGCACTTGTTTTCAGGGATTTCGGTCAACTTATGGGAGATCATGGGTGTGAGTGACTCCAGAGACTGGCTAATGAGATCAGTGGGTTGATTCTTAGATACATCTTGGTCACATGTCTAGGTTTGGCACCTGAAATAGCCTATTCCATGATTTTTCTTTTAAAAAGCCTGAATTCTCTAGCTAAAAACATTATTTGTTAGTAGGGAATAAAGGAATTTTATTGGCCTTTGTAACATTTGTTTTCCTTAATTAATCATTCAGTAACACAAAACTCTTGATTTTCAATTAAAAGCAAATGGTATTAGCATATTATATTTTATATTAAATTTATTTTACATATTTATTAAATGTGTTCAAATAATTTAGAAAGGCCAATATATGTCAAACATCTGAATAATAATCTCCTTGACACTTTCCTTTCCCATATAACTGACATTAAGTGAAATTATAGCTAGTCATAGTATAACATCAAACCTTAGGCACCTGAATCAGTGGCCAATATAATCCATTATTCCATTATTCCTAGAGGCCAGCCTAAGACTTACTTTCTCCATAGGTGGATGTTAAGGTAGAACTAGGAGCAATTTGAGTTTATTCTAGTGTACACATACCTGTCTAGGAAAATCAAAAGCCAGACCAAAACAAACAAAAATCCCAAACCAAAACAACACAAAAAACCCCCCAAACATTCCTGGGATTACTCCAGAATAAAATTAAGTCTTAGGACCCTCCCTGGAAAAACAAACAAACAACTTCCTCAGACAGGGGGTTCCCAAGACTCTCACTAAAGAAAGCCTTGGGTTTTAAAATAGGAGATTTAATTTTCTGCAAATTACCTCTCCCCCTGAACTGCAGGGGGGATCAGCACTGCTTGAAAAAGCCTGAAAGTGCCTGACAGAAGTTCTTCCTTTCTTTATATATCTCTTAGATATTCTGGGGAAGGAGGGGAGAAAATGAGAATCTGCCCCTCCAACCCCATACTATGAGGGATTCAGTCAGTATATAGCTAGGACAATCTAGTTAAAAATGCTTAATAAGATGGGGTATACACCAGAAGCATTCCAGTCTTATCTTTTCCTAGCGTCTATGTCCTTCCAAACTGTTATTTTCCTATGGGATGGCGAAAATAAAAATATGTTAAAGTAGTTGCTTAGAAAATATTTTTGAAACATTTGGAAGTAATTTCTATTCACAAATTATCCCCATTCACAAAGTGAAAAGGCAAATTACATGAGTTGAGATAAATTTGGAAGGAAAAGAAATCAGAATTAATGTTAAGAAAGAAAAATGGAAAATAGAGAGGGAAAGGAAAAAACCCAGAAATTATCTCCCCTCCCCCCCCCATTCCTCCCTTTTAACAAAAGAGGAAACTAAGGTACAAACAGATTCTCTGACTTGCTAAGGTCTTGGGAGAGTTCAATTAGAATGCAGTTCTCCAGACTCCAAACTTGTGTATTTTTCTCATATACTAGAGAGGAAAATGGAGCAGAGGAAACAAGGGAGGAAAAAAGAGGACAGAAAAAAAAAGAACCAAGTTTAGAAAGGAGAAAGATAAGGTATAATGTAAGAAAGTGGCAGGAGGAGAGGGCTTACAGATTCTGTAAATGTAAATAAGATGCAGCAAAGAACTTTCAACCCTCCCTCCATTCTGTATTCTTACATACGACACGCCTGTCACAAACATTGTCAAAAACTGTAATTGAAAAGATATCGGAACAATTATCAGGCAGACAGAGCCCTTTATTCTCAGTGGAATGATGGCACTGAGACACCACGGCACGCTGGGATGGAGTGGAATGAAACAGGCTTCTCAGCACCAGGATTAAACATATCACTCTCTTAGTAATTTTCCTTTCTCACTTCAATGAAAATTAAATATCGGAGATTGTTATTAAAGAGCAATTTGCTATGCTGGCACAGTAAAACAACCCTCACCATAACCACACAGATATGGATAATAAATAGGGCTAAAATAGGATGATCAAAGCAGATTTAGAGAATTCAGAGCACCCCAAAACAGACATAAAGATAAGCACAAGGCTACAGCATGGCACCTATTAGAAATCAAAGAGTGGATGTAAAAGTTTAACATACTTATCCACTCCTTTTCATTCCCTCTAACAAGATGAGAGTCCTTATTAAAGAGTTCTACAGTTCCATTTTCTACAGTCAAGAAGAAATCACCTGCTTTGCTACTAGATGCAGATGAATCTCTAGGTGAGAGGAGAGAAGGCTGCTGGACCAGGAGAGCAAGAAAGACATGAATTAAAAAGTTCAAGCAGAAAGGTAGTCTCTTGGTAGAAGCAAAAAGATATCTATTACTTTAGCTGATATCCTTAGATAAGGGTTGGGGAAATCTTAATAATGTAGAGGCATAAGCCTTTATTATGCCTATTGGTTGTCTAGAAGAAGACATGGAGAAAGCCTTACTCTCCATATACTTCACAGCCTGCCCTTCTCCCCCCTCCCCCATTTAAAAAGATTCTATCAACATAAAAAGCACAGATCAATAGAGGAAGTGACTCCCTCTCTCCTATAGGAGGGAGAGGGAGAGGAAAGGAAAAGACAGGGGGAGAGGAGGAGGGCAAAGAAAAAAAGGAGGAAACAGAGGAGGAGAGAAAAGAAGACAAAAAAAGAGGGAAGAGAAGAAATCCAAGGTGACCTGGCAGATTCTGCCCTTGAAAAGTAAGATCACTCTTTGTAAAGCTGTAGCCATCAATAAAGTCATTTGCCAGTTAGGGAGCTCAATGAATTTATCAATATGTCTTCTAAGGTACAATGGTGGAGACAACAGGAAAGGCATTTTCCCTTCAGGACTGACTATTCCGACTCTGACAATTGGGGAAACACCAAGAAGGGCAAAGAGAAAAGAAAAAAAAATGGTGAAATCCAAAATTAAAGAAAATTACTCAAAAGAACTAAAATTACACCCCCCCCCAAAAAAAAAAAAAAAAAAAAAAAAAAAAAAAAACCTGAAACCAAACTGTACAGATACTCCCTGGGATAAAACTTCCTGAATAACTGCCATACATCATTTACACTTAGGTATGACCTTTTTGTTGCTGGATGCACCAAGCTACACAATCAGAATCACAGGTTTTAAGAGGAACCAGAAACATTTCTGAGGACCCCTAGTGGTCCTTAGGATTTTATCAGGGGGTCTTTGAAGCTAAAACTATTTTCATATTAATATTATATATTAATTTCTAATATAGCAAATACTTAGAGATATAACCCACATAAACAAAAGCTCTATGGAGTGCTCAAAAACTTTTAAGAATGTAAAAAGTTCAAAAATTTTGAGAACTAATGTTCTAATTCACATTAGATGAAGATAATAGAATCAGAGATCATCCCCTTTTACAGATGAGGAATCTGATATTCAGGGAGTTTGTGACTGGCATAAAGTTACCCAAAGTAAGCAGCAGCAGTAGGATATGAATACAGGCTTTCTGACCAGAGTCCTTCCTCAGACTGCCTCCTTCCACTGTAAAATGTTGCCAACCAAATGTCATCCATAGCATTTATATCTACTGGGCATCCAGTCTCTGAAAGAAAAATTCAAGTAAGGGAGGACTCTCCCTACATGCCCATTCCATTTTGGGTAGCTATCATTATTAGGAATTTTTTCCTTACACTGATATGATATCTGTCTCCTTCTAACTCCTAGCGGTTGCTTCTAGTTTTGCACCTTGGGACCAAATAGAGTAAATGTAATTTCTCTCCCACATTACAATCTTTCACATACTTGAAAAGAGAGACCACAAATCTCCTAAAGTCTTAGCTAAACACTTCCAATTTTTTAAGTCAACCCTTATATGGTATAGTTTTCTGCCACCTTATGTGCCTTCAGTTTACATTCCAATCTAGAGATGAGGAGAGGGGAAAACATTTATTAAGTGCCCATTATATGCCAAATAATAATTACTTTATAAGTACGATTTTATTTGATTGGTGTCCTTCCCAAAATGAGGCCATAAGAACTGACCAAAACACTCCAGGTATGTTGTGATCAAAGCAGAGAATAGGACTATTATTTTTCATTCACTATTAATGCAATCTAAGACTATAGTCTTTTTTATGTTTATGGCTTCCATATTATACTGCTGATTTATACTATTTGTAGTTATTTAAGACCAATTTTTTTTTAAATGTGAACTATTGTCTAGGTATGCCTTCTCAATCTTACGCTAATGCAGTTTTGTTTTATTTTTGGTCTCAAATATAGGACTTCATAGCATGATGGGGAAGTAGTGTCCAAAAGTACTTGTACAAATTATGTGGAATGAAAAATTCTCAAAGTATTCACTATAGTAACTTCTATAAAAACATTATTAAAATATTTTTAGAATGGGACTCTTTTATCTAACATATTGGCTATTCTACCCAGATTCATATTACCTACAAATTTCATAAGCATGTATTCCATGACTTCATCAATAAAAGTTTGAACAGTATGCACTCAAGACCAGAGCCCTGGAGCACTCCAATTAAGATCTCCCTCCAGGTTAACATCAATCATTTGACCAGTTCCAAATCCTTCCAGCTATACTTTGGTCTATCCTTCATTCCTCCATCTTGTGCAAAAGAATAGCATTAAAGGTTTTGACAAAACTACTTTTCTAAATTTGAGGCATGTGGTAGCTTGCTAATCATTATAATTTATTGAGTTGCCTATCCAGCTAGACACTTCATTAGGAGAAGGAAAGGCACTAAGGCAAGGATTCTTACAAAAGTTAGAATTTCCCTACAGATCTCCACCACTCCTTTATTCCAATAATGCAAACTTTCCTTTCCTCTTCTGAATTTCATGCGGAACATGGGTAATTTGGAACTTTAGGTGACCTGTAAAAGATCTAGCAGGCTGTTCCATAGCAGAGGAACTGAGTTCCAGGAGTTATTTAGCTAAAGCTGCTGCTAGGAGGCAGATACCATTCATAGAACAGACATAATGTCAGAACTCCAGAGGACTTCTAAAAAGAACTTAAAGTACAGCATTTAAGTTCAACTTCAGCCAGATTTAAGCTAAGTCATATCCTAATTTCTCAGGTTCATCTTATTCCTTAGGGAAAACTGTCACCCCTGCCCTACACTCTTGGGCTTGTTAGAAGTACATGGGAATGAGAAGACTTTTATGGAGTGATGCAGAGTAATGAAAGTAGAATCAAGAGAATATAAATTGAGAACACTAAAAATAGTCAAAGCCTAGTGATTTTTTTTTTTTTGGTAATGAAATCTCAGTCTTGGAGATTGATAATGAAATATACTTCCTTTCAGTAAAGAGATGGTGCTATAGTTTAATGGTTATACACTGTTAAATATGATTGATGAGTAAGTTGGCTTTGTTTTAATGTGTTGGCTTTGTTTTTGATGTGTCATTTGTTAGAAAGGTAGGGATGTGTGTGTGTGTGTGTGTGTGTGTGTGTGTGTGTGTGTGTAGGGTGTAGGGTGTAGTGGGGAAATTAATGTGGTATTCAAATCCCACAAAAAAGAGGCAACAATAAAGCAAAAAAAAAAAAAAAAAAGATGAAAAACCAGTCCCCAAGTTGACTCACATGACTCTTGGGATTGGGGAATTAGAGTCTAAATTAAAGGTTTTGTTTAAAGGATCCCTGAATTTTGGGAGAGTTATTCCTCTTAATTTTCTTTATTTACTCCCATATGTTCCCCAGTTGAATACCTATATGATCAGTTGGCTTTAATGGTTTAATTATTCCATCAATAAGTCCTTTTCAGTGAACTTCAAACTATGTTGAAAAGAAAAAAAAATTTTTTTGCTGGTGGTAATGTGTCTGAATAAGCATACAAGTACCACAATGGCTACTAGGGATGAAGTACTTTATTTGTGTTTCTAAGTCAACAAATCACTTTGAAAACTGCAATTACTAGTTATCTAGTAATTATTGTCACCTTACTCACATTCAACTAGTGTTTATTAAGCATTTACCCTATCAAACATGCAACATTATCAGTGATATAGACATGTATTCAAAATAGATTTAAAAAAAAATGCTTTCTCTATGGAGAGGGAGAGGGGGAGAAAGGGACAGAGGGAGAGAGGGAGAGAAGGAGAAGAGAGAGGGAGAGAGATCCTATAGGCAAGGATCACAGATTTATGAGGTATTTTTCCTGCTTATTAAAATGAAGGCATAATTAAGACAATTCTGAGATACCACTACACACCTCTCAGATTGGTTAAGATGACAGGAAAAGATAATGACAAATGTTGGAGGGCATGGATGTGAGAAAACTGGGACACTAATTCATTGTTGGTGGAGTTGTGAATAGATCCAACCATTCTGGAGAGCAATTTGGAGCTATGTCCAAAGAGTTATCAAACTATCTTTGATCCAGCAGTGTTTCTACTGGACTTATGTCCCAAAGAAATTTTAAAGGAGGGAAAGGGACCCACATGTGCAAAAATGTTTGTGGCAGCCTTTTTTGCAAGAAACTGGAAACTAAGTGGCTGCCCATCAATTGGAGAAGGGCTGAATAAATCATGGTATATGAATGTTAGGGAATATTATTGTTCTGGTAAGAAACAATAAGCAGGATGATTTCAGGGAAGCCTGGAGAAACTTAACATGAACTGATCCCATGAAATGAGCAGAACCAGGAGATTATTGTACATGGCAACAACATGATTATACGATGATCAATTCTGATGGATGTGGTTCTCTTCAACAATGAGATGTTTCAGATCAGTTAAAATGATCTTGTAATAAAGAGAACCATCTACCCCTAGAGAAAGGATTGTGGGAACTGAGCGTGGTTTACAACATAGTATTTTCACTCTTTTTGTTGTCGTTTGCTTGCATTTGCTTTGCATTTTCTTTCTCTTTTTTTTTTTCTGGTTTGATTTGATTTTTCTTATGTAGCAAGATAATTGTATAAATAGGTATGCATATACTGGATTTAACATATACTGTTACCATGTTTAACAAAAAATAATAAAACAAAAGCATAATTCTCAGATACAAAATCTTTTTGTTCCTCTCCATTTAAATGATCAATTTATCTAAAGATCAGAACTAAACTACAGGAGAACACTTCATTGTTCAGATATGAAACCTACTTCACTTTGCTTTCATCATCCTCTCCAGTTGCTCTTCATTCCTATACACTGAAATCAACATATACAATGAGTTTCCCCTTTTAAAAATATTAAGATATAACAACTGAGATCTTTGAAAAACTTAAGTCATTTTCTGAACTCTTTGGAATGAGTCATTTTTTCTTTGAAAGCTCTCACAAAGAAAATTTTGGGGGTTTCAGGAGGGGAAAATGTAATGGAACCTTTACCCAAAGTTACTCCAACAGTATTCAAATATGTTGTGGGGGGAGAGGGAAGGAGTCAAATATAGTCCTGTGAAACAAGATGGGGAGTTATCTGGATACAAAATGTCTTTTCTTTATACCCTGCAATTTAAAAAAATTGCATTTTATAAAGGTGATTATGTATAACCATATGAATTAAATTGTCACATTTGTACTACTTATTAGTCTTAGTGGGCTAACAGCACTAAAAACACAAAAAAGTGGCAGTAATTAGAATAGACGTAGATCTGAAGGGAATGTAACATTGTAGTCGTTTAGGTTACCATTGCTTTTTTTCATTGAACTGGGGTCTTCTGTTGATCTATTCTTTCTGCACGTTATTGTCTGTTGGTATCTCAATAGAACTGTTTTCTGCTGCTCTCTTTTGGGTTTCAGCAAACCAAGAGGAGAGGTTTCAATTCTTCCAGCTGATAGTCTGGGCTGGGGAGGGGGAGAGTACAAATCTTTTGTGATTTTGCACTGCAGCCAACCAACTAGTTAGAGAGACCCTTAGGCATTTATTCAAATCTGTGCTTGGAACTTTTTGTTTGGCTACCACTTGGACTGAGGTTTGAATTGGAGTTATGGTCAGAAAAGGATGTTTAGGTCTTTATCTTGTTTTCCTGTATTGAAATACTTCTCAGGTATCTTATGATGCTACTCAGATAACCCTAGTTTCTTAGAGGTTATACTAGTGGAATACAGGCTCTGGCAGGCCCTACTGAGCTGGGAAGTGTTGCAATATGGACCTGATCAAAAATGTATGCTTGTCGTTTCAGGACAAGTCTGGCTAAGTTCAGGGAAGCTCTTCGTGAGGTCTGCTAGAGGGTGATGAATTTGGCCATGGCAGCTCTCAAAGCCTAAATACTAAGCTTTAGAGGAATTGCATTAGAAGTGGTAATGTCACCAATGATATTATATATATTTGAAGGATTGAAATGGTTGAAATGTATGAAGTATAATGTTCTAGTAACTAGAAGGGGGAAAAAAAACAAGAAAAGTGTTCTTGTCCTTTTTTCAGAGGGCAAATAAAGAGAAAGAATAAAACTCACATTAGCAAGTTACAAACCACTGGCATAAAAGATCGAAGCAGAAAAAAATTGCTAGGTTAGGTTCAGGTATTTGGTGTAGGATCTGTCTTATCCCTAGGTACTTGGAGCCATGATTACAAAGTAAAGGAGAGAATAATAGACAAGACAAAAAAATACTCTCATTCAACCTTAGGCCTTTATTACCTCATTAATGAGCAGAATATAAGACCACCAGTTCCTACTCCACCTGGACTACAGAATGCTGAGTGATAACAATTTTGGCCAATTTTACCAATTTGTACCAAGGGGCTCTTTAAATCAAGTCAGCTTAATGGGCAAAATCTTTGATATACTGTAAAAAGACCTGGAGGGTTGTAATCCATTCCTCTTACACAATGCTATATTTATAGCCAAAAAAGGCCACTGTAAGACAGCTTATGAAAAGGAAATGAGAACCAAGAAGACTCTTCCTATTTTCTAATAATCTCCTCCACCAACTCAATATTGAAATCATATGGAATATATTTTCTATGAAGTTTTACTTATTTGATTTATATCTATCATTTATCTATTACCTGTCTACCTATTTATCATCTATTACCTCTATTAACTCTCTATATCTGCATCTATCATCTAGTTTTTGTCCCTGCTTTATATTTCTTCTCCCTCCCCTCCACCAGCATCAAGCATAGCTCATGGCACAGAATAATCATTTAACAAATATTTATTGAATGAATTAATTTTTCAGGCTAGCTTGTGAACTAATAACATTCCTATTCATAATCATATTAGATGTAGCTTTTATCCCTCTCACATGTGCGCCCCCATGTTTGGAGCATATTATGGATCAATCTTCACTCAAAACTATATCTCCTGAGCCACCATGGACACATTTCTTTATAAGCCAATCAGAAGACATATTAATCTGGAGCAGAAGTCATTTATATAAACAGTATAGCAAAAAAATGTGATACAAAACATCTTCCCCCAAAGAGGTATATTTTCCCACAAGTTACTCTGCCAATGGAATAGGGGGCCCATACAGGAAACACGTATGGCCAGGGAATTCATATGGAGAAGACATAAGCATGGAGAAAATGAGTCACTAGGGAAATTCACTCCCCTAAAGCTTATCCCCAGTGGAATGCCTTTCTGTCTCTAATGCTGTTGCTGCTCCCTTGCAGAGTTGCTGATCATAGTCCTGTACAATTGTATTCCTGTGGGATTGTAGTCTTTAGGCTACCAACTGCTTTTTTCACTGAGCTAGGGTCCTCAGCTGATCTGTTCTGTCTGCTACACTACTCTCTTTTGGAACTTCAGAAAAGCTGTTTTCTGTTACTCTCTATTGGGTTACAGCAAGCCAGCATGAGGACTTGCAATTTTTTGATTTGTTGATAGTCTGAGCTGGTAGTGGAGGACATTACAGTTCTTTTGAGATTTCACACTCCAGCCAACCAGCTAGTTAGAGAAGCTTTTAGGCATTTAAATTTGCACTTTGAACTTTTCTCTGGTTCCATTTAGAATGAAGTTTGAAGTCTTAATTGAGTTATGCTCAGGAAATTTCTAGCCTAGATACCTGAAAATCAGTCCAGGAGCTCGAATGAATATGATGAGTTGGGTATTCAGTTATTTTTCAATTGTGTCCAACTCTTTAATTCCATTTGGGATTTTCTCAACAAAAACATTGGCGTGATTTGCCATTTCCTTTTCTAGCTCATTTAAAGATGAGAAAATAGAGGCAAACAGTTAAGTAACTTGCCTTTATTCAGAGAGCTAGTATTGTCTGAACTCAGAAAAATGAGTCTTCCTGACTCTAGTTGGGTAGAACTGGGAAAGAGTCTCTTTAGACCTCTAATATGATAAATCTTGGGAGCAAGGTTAAAAGGGGCAAGTGGCACTGAGAGGACTAGTGGCTTCTCTTTCACTTACCCCCAGCAATTGATCTGCTGAACTCCTTGCATAAATGTTTAGAGAATACTTTTCTTTAAGGTACTGTGCTATAAATTTTATGGAGGATAGGGAAAAGATATATTGTGAGATTAGATTCGGACTAGCTATAAACCTGATCCAAAAGCATCCCAAAAGCATTTGTGATAATTACATATTTAATTCCATTCTTTTAAATTCAATTCAATTAGCATTTAAGCCCCTATTGCTAAGGATTGAATAGAAACTGGTTATACAAAGACAAAAAATGCAACTTCCATTTTGATGAAGTTCAGTTTTTATTGGAGGAACTATATTATTATAATCTCTAATTTTTTATTATATAAGATTTCTGGAATTTTGTGGAAAGTACAATATGTAACCTGCCATGGAAGCTGAGTGGATCTTATATGCTGCCTTAGAATCACAAAAGTTAGCTCAGGTTTCCCCATAATTGCTACCTTAGTCTCCTAAATGTGATCACAAGATGGCTTGTGATCTGTGTTGGTGGAAGAAGTCTCCAAGCCAGGAGTTTTCCATATGGGTAAAACCACAGATCTTTCACATAACTGTTAATTGTTCTTAAAATTTTCATTGGGTTGCTTCCCCAATCCTTGCCCCAGAAACTCATTTTCATGCCACAACACTTATTAACTTAAAAAAGAAAAGAAAAAGGAAATAAAAAGCTTGTTATGGAATTGGGCACCAGGTTTCAAGGATCGATTTGAAATTGTCTCATAGTCCTTTTGGGAAGTTCTGGTCCTCAGTTTGTGAAATTCCGAACGAGGCCACACTATGGAATTCACCATAAAGCTGTAACATATTCCAAACTATAGAGACTCTATGCACGAAAAAATATTCATCTACACTATTTCATTACCCACTTGAGAAATGACAAGCTGGCTCATAAGAACAGTGTTAAGCTGTTCTGTTACAATTTTACCCATGGTAAGAGTCTGTTCACTATCTTCCAAACTCTACTTGAAACTTCTCTTGGACGTCATACAACTTTCATCATATCTTGGACTCCTTAGAACAGGCTCCTGAAGGAGGGATATTTATATTTCAATGAGGTTTTCAGTATGTTGTCAGATACAGAAAAGTTATTATAAGATGACACCAATATAATCCAGTGATTATTCTGAGTGGACTAATCATATGATTGAATGTAAATGCCATAAAAATAGTAATACATCCATAAGTGATGGCTGGGCTATGGATGTAACTGTAATGAATGTTATAATTATCACATGAGGCTGATATACAACTCCAGAAATCTGACTACCTATGCTAGGGTACTCAGGCTAATATGACAAAGGAATTCTCGCTGTGATCTGATTACACAGGATGTAAAAGAACCCTGCTCTGGTTGTTCAATCATGTTATACTCTTTGTAACCCCTTTGGGGTTTTCTTGGCAAAGATAATGAAGTGGTTTAACCATTTTCTTCTCTTGCTGATTTTATAGACGAGGAAACTGAGGCAAACAGGGACAAATGACTAATTGACTCACAATTAGTGAGTCTCTCACAACATAACAAAATTGAGTCAGAAATTCTATGAATTTGTGGCTCATCTTTTTCTATCCCTGATAATGCCTGACCACATAACTAGGAGGCAGGTGGTGTAGTGTGGGAGATGGGTAGGGAGAAACTGCATGTACAGTTATAATTGTACATTATCCATGGATTTAAGGATCACTTGAATAGTCAATCCAGAATTAGTGGAAAAGGTGGATTTGGGGCCTGAATTAATATTAATATTACTTTTTAAACCTCCACAGTAACTATAATATAGGATTCAGACTCAGGAAAACTTGTGTTCAAAGTCTGATTTGTTATTGTTATTTCAATTAGATCTGACTCTTTATGACCCCCTTTAGGGGCTTTCTTGGCAAATATATTGGAGTGATTTGCCATTTGGAAACTGAGGCACGTAGGATTAAGTGACTTGTCCAGGGTCACACAGTAATTGTTTGAAGTGGGACTTGAACTCAGGAAGAAGTCTTCCTGATTCCAGATCCATCTTCTATCCACTAAGCCACCTACATGCGCATAGCTGTGGGATCAGATGCGAGTCACATTTTCTCTCTCTGATATCCTCATTTGAAAATAGGGGAAATTATAGCAATCTCCTTTTTGTGAAGGTCAAATGAAATAAAGTTTATAAAGTGCTTTGTAAGCTTTGAAGCACTATAAAAAGACAGAGTGGAGCTAAATCTGTCATTTCATTGTATGAGGAATTCCCAGGTGAGCAAATTTCTACCAATTCAAATCACATTTTTGGAAAGTTGTTTAGAATATTAAAAGTTGAAGTCACTTAGTAATGCTAGCTAGTGCTCAGGATCACCCATGTTAGAAATGGGCTTAAACCAGTTCTTCCTAGATTCAAAGCAAGACTCTATTTACTATGCTCTACTACCTCTTATATAAATTTGGAGTCTTAAAAGTCTTAATGCATTTTTCAGTTACTACAGCTTAAAGCTGCACCAAGACTTTGAGGAAACCTGCATAATGCTACATAGATGTCAGCTAATAGTTATCTGTCACCTTAACTCAGTAGTGCATTTCTATCTATAGAGGTAACACTGGGAGGGGCAATATTTAACAAAAAGAAAATACTCTCAACAGAAATTTCCTTGTTGTCCAGAGAGGTGGAGGAACAGAGAGGAGAAAGCTCATGCATGGATGTCTAGCCCTCTCTGCCCCAATCTAGAATTGGAAACCAACTCCATCCATCTTAGCCTTCAACCCAGTTACGATGGTTCAGCCTCACCCTCCAATACACAAGTTGATGCATTAGAGTTTAAATCTGCTCATACAGTGAATATGTAGCAGATTTATCATAATTTCAAACCTGCCTCCAACCATCTGATCAAAAAAGCAAGTTTCTCCTTTTAAGATTTTCATTTGCAAGCTTCAGTGACCAAAATCTAAAAGGGAAGCATTACAAACTCTTAGAAACCACATTCTGCATTTGTGAGCAAGTGCTATCAAGTCATGGAACTTGTTTTTATATTCAGAAAAACGGTGATAGGCTTTCGATCACACATGCATCCCCATGACTTTTTTTGATTCACAAACTTCATGCTGCAACTAACAGCATCTTAAAGTGAAGCATGCTTGCCTGGAGAAATTCAGTTTTGCTTTAATTTTCATCTTCCCTTGACTATCCAGATCTTCAGGAAATGAATATTTCAGAAGGGGGTCATGGACTTAATTGGAGTAATGGCCCTAACCATATGAAAACTTTGCACAGAATTTTGAGAAAAGAAAATGTTTCCAATTGTTACTCAGTTCAGGTAAAGCTACACATCAGTCAGAAATGTGTGGTCAAACATTCTGTTACAGACATATCTATTAAACAATGATCAGACAGTTTGTAATTTCCCAATTTGCCCATTTTGGTGAGTGGTACCAATAATTTTCCAATCTTTCAGGTTAGTAATTTTGGGTCTCCTTTTTACTGTTCTTTACTTTTCAGCTTAATCTAGTGACAATCTCTCACCCAATCCTGTCCTTTCCCATAATTCTCCATTTTTTTGTAATAGTTCAGGTCCTTGTTATCTCTTACTTAGATCACTATAAAATTTCTAGTATATCTTGTACCTTTAATTGATTATTAAGTGTCTTTAATGTACTTAAGAGGCAATGTGGTATATAATAGCATGGACTGGAGCCCTGGCTTAGAACTACATAGAACCTATATAATCCTAGAGGTAGCTGCATGGCACAGTAGACAGAACACTGAAGAGCTAGATTAAAATCCAGACTCAGATACTAGCTGTGCGACCTTCTGTCTGCCTTAGTTTCCTCATCTGTGACATGTGGTTGATAATAGCCACTTTGGGCCTCTCATGAGTGTTGGACATAGAAAACATTTGTTCAAATTAGATTAGACTAGCTATGTGACCTGGAGCAAATGTCCTCAGTTTGTTCATCTTGGAAATGGAGATAAGAGCACTACCTTACAGGATGTTGTGGAAATCAGTTGAGATAATATACATAAAGCTCTTTGTAAATATTAAAATGAAATATAAATGCTGATTCTTCTTACTAGTAGTAGTAATAGTAGTAAAATGATGAGTTTGGACTACTTAATTTCTCATGTTCCTTCCAATTTGCAAAATCATATGATTAGTACTCTCCTGCTTAAAAATATCCAAATAACTTATGATTTATTATATCAAGTCTACCCTAATTGCCTTGCAAATTTTTCTGTAATCTCCTATTGCCACACTTTTGCACTAGTTGGGTATATGCCTGAAAAGCTCTTTCCTTACATACATTTTATAGAATTCTTGAATTCTTTCAAGACTCAAGTATCATCACTTTCAGAGGGTCTTAGCTTTTAGTGCCTTCATCCATACCTAGTGTCTGTTTTGTATCTGTCTAGTATTTACTAACATAAGTATGTGCTTTCTATTTTTATGCAATAGGACTTTTATTTATTTTTTATTCTCCAGCTCCAAACACAGTGTTTGCTTGATTGATTAATTGGCACCATTGTTCTTAGCCAATTTTACTCATCAATATTCCCTAATATGAATGAGGTAAAACTCCAAATTTAACCATAATGATTTCCTTCTTGTTTCCAGAACAAAATATGCTCATTCTTAAATCTAATCTTTGTACATGCTGCCTTCTCTACTCAACATGCTTTTTGTTGATCATCAGAGACCATAAGAAAGCCAAAAAGGGCACTGAATATCACAGGAGGGTCACTATGAACTCCAGTCACTTCCCTGAATGTTGACTTGCATATTTATGCTGTTCATTTTCTTTTTCATAGCTTAAGAAGGAAAGGAGATAGGGTTGGGTATTCTGGAAGTAGAGTTACTATTGTATTTGGAAAAATGGGACTGGGGAAATTGAAGGAGTGGGTTCTTTTGAAACAGAATATTCTATATTAACCTCTGTATAGGCACCCATGCATGGGTCTATGAACTAAAGCACAGATGCAGGTTTTAAAATGGAAAACAGGCCTCAGTATGAAATTTTTCCACCACTGCCTTCTTCACAGATTTAGGCAAGCATTCAGGCAGAACACGCATCAAATTGTAGCTCATTAGCTCCAGTCAAATAGAAGTATAAGGTGAAGCAAGTAGTAAACAATGGTAATCCTGACTTAAGCAGGGGAAAGCAACCTTTCTTTTCCCCCTAAAACAAATAGCTGTCTCTGGGCCCACATCATTGTTTTACTATTACTGGTTAATACAACTGCAGGCAGAAGATACAGCTGTGGTCCTGAGAACAGGCTCCGATGTAAGGCTGAACATAATCCCTCATGTAATGAAAAACCTATTTCTATTTCTGCAGCCTCACTACTCTTCATATTGAAGAGCCTTGTGCCTGTCACACATTTATTGAAGCTTATTACTCATCGAGTCAGCTGGGCCCAGTTAGTATTTGGAATTATATTTTAAATCACAATTTTTCTATTATTTATTTTAGGATTCCTAGACTATAGAAAAAGCATGTCAATGTTGTTGTTTGATGAACTGCCAAAGGTATTAAAGCACCAGATTCAAATTCTTGTCTTGGAGAAAAGGCCTTTATGAAAATCTGTAACACATCTAGTTAAGTCAAGTAATTAAGTCAAAACTTATGACTAGAACCAGGGAAAAAAAAAAAAAAAGACCAAATATCAAAACCTGTAATCTGATGGTTAGCATTAAATATTAAGAACTCCCCTGTTTGGTATTAGAGCCCTGGCTCCAAATGTATTAGGTTTTTCATCCTCTTCTCAAATCGTGTTCCTTCTTTTAGGTTACAAGGATAAATGGATTGGATCATTTATGATGATGGGACTGGGCTTGTGAACTGATAGGGTAAATGAACAGACATCTGCCAGGGTGAAGAAAACAAAAGCCAAATAATCAGGGGTTTAAACTAAGCCCATGGATTTCCTGCACTGACCATATAATCTGGTTTCATATTTAGGCACTCATCTAGAGGTGAGCTTCAGAAAGGTAACAAAGCAACAAGTATTTATTAAGGGCTCAGTATGTTCCAGGCACTGTGCTAATCCCACAGGAGACAAATCCTAGAAAAAAGGAGATAATTCGTGCCCTCAGGAAGCTTACTATTAGCTGTGCAGTCACTTGGCCCAATGGAAAGACATAAAACAGGATAATTTGGAGGTGGCCTCAGATGCAGTGAGCGCCTTGGACTTTTTAAACTAAACTCTTTCCCAGATTACAGTTTTGAGAGAGGCAAAACCTATTCAGTGATTGAGGAGAGGTAAACCCTCAGGAAGTTTGCATTCTAATGAAAGAAGAAGTAGAAAAATAAGGGAGAGAGGCAAGTTTGAACGCTGGGGCTGCAAAGCAATTATGATAATTCTCTTCTGTTATCCCATAAGTCTCCTTTCTACTATTCTGTCCCTTTGGACACATATATTTAGCAACTTGAATGCATACATTTGCATATTTTCCTTTAATTCAGTAGTTCTCAAGGAGTAGTCTTATGGGTCCCTTAGATAATTTCAGAGGAGTCTTTGAGGACAGAATTGTTTTCATAATAAGGCTAAGATGTTTTAATTTCTAATAAAGTAAATATCAATAGACATAACTGACATACCAAAATCTCTTCGGTGGAGAGCCTTAATAATTTTTAAGAGTATAAAAAAATTGTAAGAATATAAAACTAAGTTTAAGAGTGTAGAAATGACCAAAAAGTTTGAGAATCATTGTTTGATTATGTGTAAACTTTTTATTTCATCAATTAAAAAAATCTGCTCATTCCTCCAAATTTTCCTCAAATAACATCTCATAAAATATATAATTTCATTTACCCTTGTACCCTATTTGGACAACTCTTGGGTAATCAACAGTAAGAATTGTAAAACAAAAACTATACGTAAAATCTAACACTTTTCCTTCCATTTAGAGCAGACATTTTAAATATGCACACACTTACAAGCATACACCTGTATCTATATGTATATATTCACATTTAGCTGTACATCCAGGTTGATTTTTTTCTCTCCATTTCCAGAGATTTCACATAGAATCTCAGAGCAGAAAGGAAACTCAGGGACCATCTAGTCAAATCTTTATATACCAAAGGAGGAATATCTTCAAAAAACATCCCTGACAAGCCATCAACCAATCTCCAATAGTTAAGGAGAGCCCGTTCTATTTTTGGATAGCTCTGTTGTTGTGACCCCATTTGAGATTTTCTTGAAGGAGTTTGCCAAGTCCTTCTCCAGCTCGTTTTACAGATGAGGAAATTGAAGCAAGCAGGGTAAAGTGACTTGCTCAAGGACACACATCTAGTAAATGTCTGAGTTTGAACTCAGGAAGATGAATCTTCTTGACTCCAGGCCCAGTACTCTATGATGCACTATGGTGCCACCATAGTAAAATTTTCTTGTCAAATATAAATCTGAGCTTCTATCAAGTTATCTATTTCTCTTGATTTTTTCCTTTGTGGTCATGCAAAGTAGGTCAAGCCTTGTTTCTGTATACTACTCCTTCAAATATCTGAAGAGAGTTATCATGTCTTCCATAAACCTTCTCCTATTTTTACCCAATTGATAAAAATACAATTATGTTCTCCTATCCCTGCTCTACCTTGTTGGCCTATTAATCATTTTTATTTCTCTGAGCCTCAGTTTCCACATCTATAAAGTGAGAGGGTTGAACGTGATGATCTTGAAGATCCCTTCTATTTCTAAATCTATGATCCTATATCCTAGTTTGTTAATGTCTTTTTTAAAATGTAGTACCTAAAAGTGAACATTGTTATCCAAATATGATTTTACCAGGATAAAACAGAGTGGGGCCATTACATCACTCATTCTCATTTATGATTGTGTTATTTTTCTTAGTCACTATGTTGCATTGTTGCCTCATATTAGTGTCATTAAAAACATCAGATATTTTTCATACAATCTACTATTTGGCCCATTATGGACTTCATGCAGTAAATTCCTTGAACCAAAGAGGAGGGCTTTACACGTATCCTTGTTAAATATCATTTGATTATGTCAGTTTATGAATCTATCCTTAGAAAATCCTTTCAATAAAAAGACTTAAGAAACAGGTGGAAAAATCCTTTATCATGGTGTTTGTGTAGGGAAAGGAAAGGAAGAGAAACAAAAGGAAACATTTATATAACACCTACAAAGTATCAGGCACTGTGTGTTAAGTATTTTTCAATTATTATTTCATTTGATTCTAACCATAATTCTGGGAGACAAGTGCTCTTATTTTTCTGTTTTACAATTGAGGAAACCGAGTCAAGCAGAAATCAAATGTCTTTCCCAGGGTCACATGCTGGACTTGAAATGTTCCACTGAACCACCTCATTGCTTCTAGAGCAGTATGATCATTAATTTGTTATTTTCCTTGTCTTGCAGAAAGTAACAATCACTGCTTTTGGTTAGGGGTCAAGCTAAAAGGGGATATAATAAAAAAAACAAGGAATGGTGTGGAATACATAAGGGCATTGAGACACACAATTTAGCCAGTTTAGGATTGACTCAGGCGTAATCTGTTTTTTTTGTTTTTGTTTTTGTTTGGTTGGTTTTTTTTGATCCTTTCGATTGCCTTTCGATCAAGACAATATTCTGCTTGAGTGGGGTGCACATGTTAGCATAATAAACCCCTTAGTCATAAAACTGTTATAGATAATCTTTTTTTTCCTCCTCTCTTCAAAATAAATTTAGTAACAAGCATTTCAGCTAGGTCCATTCTCCCATTACTTCTGACATTAAAGCAACCCATTAATATGTTGGTACTAGCTGTATATATGTATGGGGGTCAACTGACTTTTCAAGAAGTCTTGTCTAACTCATGTCAGTTTTGAAAATAACAAGCAATCAGGCTCCATATTCCCACCAAGTAAATGGAAATAGAGCATCTTATACTTCACTACTACCATCCTCAGGCAGCCGTTTCATCCCAGTGACTTTCCTCAGAAAGAACCCAAGGAAAAAAATAGTTGAAAGAAAGCAGCTGATCAATGAACCAGTAAATTAAAAAAAGCCTAAAATTAAATTAACTGCAGTGCTGTTATGCATTATGCATATTACTTTTAAAAAATTAAACCTGACAGAACAGGATAAATCTGGACATCCCTGAGGATGTTTAAAAGTGGTGGGGGGGAAGGATTGAACGAGGGAGAAGAAAAAAGAGTAGAAGAGAAGAAAATAGTGCCTTTCAACTTGTGTTTCCATAAAAGTAAATAGATATTCTGAGAAAAAAATCAAATTTTGGATAGAAGTATGAGTGTTGGTTTTTCCACTGTAAAACCAAATTTACCTGTCAAGATTTCACAAAAATGCAAGAATATTGAAGAGATTTTTCTGGCTGAAATATTTTTCAGACCTAGTGCTCCTATCTCTCTTGCTTTGAGTTGTAGTTGTTCAGTCATGTCCGACTTTGTAACTCCACTTTGGGATTTTCTTGGAAAAGATGCTGTAGTGGTTTGCCATTTCCTTCTCTAGTTCATTTTAGGAAGGAGGAAACTGAAGCAAACAGGGTAAAGTCACTTGCTCAGGGTCACTTGACTAGTACATATGAGGCTGGATTTGAATTTAGAGCTTCCTGACTCCATGTCTTGGGCTCTATTCACCATAGCGTGTGCCCATATTATTAATGGAAAGCATTTGGGTTGGGGACAAGGTTCATGAAAGGAGGGATGTCTCTGCTGGAGAGTGTCCTGTTGAAATCAGATGAGAATCTCCTAAAGTCTACTTGGAATTTGCTTCAGATAATAACTTTAAACAGTGCTTTCCACGCAACAATCCTATGAGACTGTTGGGTGTTGGGACTGTTTCTATTTTAAGGATGAAGAAACTGAACTTCAGTATCAGTGTGACATGCCAGTAGTCAAATAATTGGTAAGCATTGGATTAGAATTTGAACCCAAGTCTTGTGAAATCAGGACCAGTCCTTTACATTACCCCATATTGCCTCTCTGGAAGCTAACTCTTAGAAAACTTGAGATCACCAAGCTTCTTTACTTGCTTTAAAAATATTTTTTGATAAGTGCTTGGTTTACTTTGTAACTTTATTTTACATTTAAAAGAATTCTTCTGAGAAGTCAATGGGCTTCACCAAAACATCAAAGGATTCATGATACCAAATTGTTAAGAATCTCTGTCTTAGGACAAAGGGACAAAGTCATTTGTTCATAAATATCCTTCCTCAGCTTCATTCTACACTATGCAGATAAGCACAACATGGTGAGGAAAATTTTGGAAAGAACCTAAGTCTCTTGCTTCCTTTATGCCCAACCCCGGAGAAACCTAGGATTAAGTTAACACCTTGACTTGTTCAAGTAGCTTGTAAAGGAAGAAAAATTGTTTTTTCACAATTTGCTCTCAGATACTATGGATCTATTGAAAGAACATATCATTTAAGTTAAGGGTTGATTTTCTTTCTCCCTAAAACCTAGTGCTCACAGGAGAATAGTATCTATCTGTGTTATTTCAAACTCTGATAAACCTAATATAATGAAGGCAATTGATGAATCTGAATGCTAACTATGATTCAGTAGGACATAAAATAGCTTTGGTGCTGACCAGTTTTGAGGGAAGAACAATATTTGCGAAATGACAATATTTCTTAGTAGATAGAGAGATGGTCTTGGAATCTTGAAGGCCTGGGTTCAAGTTCTGCCTGGGATGCATACTAAAAAATCTTGGACAAAACACTTAATCTCCTAGTGCCCCTGGGCAAACCTCTAAGATCAGAGAAGGTATGTACTACTTTAATTGAGGAAGTATCCTCACTAGGTATTCCCTATGAAATCATTTTAGACTCTATATCCCACCCCTCAAGTAATTTTTATATTTATCATACCTTTTATTCAATGTATGATCACTATTAAACCATCACCACTTATTAGGAAACATTTCCTCATAGTAATAAATTCCATTCCTTATATTGTGATTACTAAGCTTTATCTGCACAAATGGGCTGTCCTCTGTTTATCTAAATGGTTCAAGAGAGAACCAGAAATCTAATGATGCAAGATGAAGCGGTGAAGCAACCTCCAAGTAATTCTCAACTATTGCTTTTCATCTCATTACACTTTGGTTGGACTTTATTGGTTCAAGAAATTGTGCAGAATATGATATGTAATTTGCTATTCTGGGTATCATTTTTCTTTTCATACTTGTCTGTTCTAATTGTCCCATGTTTTCCATTGCTTGATATATAGCATCTCATAATTTCTGTTGCTAGTTAACATTTCCAATTATTCTCTTCACAGACTGTTATGACTTTTACTTACTTCTTGCCCCTGTTTTTAATCTTGCTCATTTCAATATTTATTTCTTTCATTTTAACTCTTTATTCTTCACTGTGCAGTCTCTTAAAACGTAGTAGATGTCAGAGGTTGGGGAGGGGTTGCCATAAATTTTAAATCTACCCAATCTTTAAAAAAATTCTCAACAAATGAAGGCTTCCACTGAGAACCACAAAATAGTGATAAATATTTCCTCAATTTTTCTTATTGCACAATACTTCAACTACTTCATTATATACAAGATATAGGAAGTGGAGAAATATTCAGGGCTACTGAACACTCATTCTTCCTAGCAAATTAACAAACTATTATCATAGGAGTCCCTGTTTGGTGCTGTGTTAGAAAAATACGAGTTCAATGGCCCTTGAACTGGTTCTATCCCTGACATGTACTGGATTAATGTCACTGCACCAGGCAATCAAGCAAAATAAAACTTGGAAAATACTCAAAACTCACTAAATATCCTTATTAACTCTCTGACTACCTAAGCATATTTACTGGGTCCCCACCCTTTGGAAAATTTCACAAGATAGCTAATCTTGGTACCCATTGTGGCAATCTGACCCACCAGGCAGAGCTTCCGACCTACTTGGAAAAGAGTTTTGGTTTTTTTTTTTTAATTTAATTTATTTTATTTTATTTTATTTTTTATTCATTTTTCCAAATTATCCCCTCCCTCCCCCAGATGACAGGTAATCCCATACATTTTACATGTGTTACAATATAACCTAGATACAATATATGTGTGTGTAAATACCATTTTCTTGTTGCACATTAATTATTAGCTTCCAAAGGTATAAGTAACCTGGGTAGATAGACAGTAGTGCTAACAATTTACATTCACTTCCCAGTGTTCCTTCTCTGGGTGTAGTTGTTTCTGTCCATCACTGATCAACTGGAAGTGAGTTGGATCTTCTTTATGTTGAAGATTTGGAAAAGAGTTTTTAACTCAACATTAAAAAAATACAAGTGGCAGCAAGAACAAAGTTATGTGATGATCAACTATGATGGATGTGGCTTTTTTTCAATAAGGAGGTGATTGAGGCCAGTTCAAATAGACTTATGATGCAGAGAGCTATCTGCATCCAGGAAAAGGATTATGACTACTGAATGTGAATCACAACATAGTATTTTTTGTTTGTTTGTTTTATTTCTAATTTTTCCCTTTTAGATCTGATTTTTCTTGTGCAGCATCATAAATGTAGAAATAGGTATAGAAGAATTGCACATGTTTAACATATTTTGGATTACTTGCTGTCTAGAGGAGGGGGTAAGGGAAAGAGAAGGAAAACATTTGGAATATAAGGTGAATGGTAAAAAAAAAAAAACTCTCTTTGCATATATTTTGAAAATAAAAAGCTATTATTTAAAAAAATAAAGTAGTTCTGGCCTGTGGGGGAAAAAAGTCAGTGAAAAGAAAGAGCACTAGATTTGGAGTCACATAGTGGACCTGAGTTCAGATCTTAGTTCTACCACTCATTCATTTGGCCCTACCACTTTTAAGGGATGACTTTTGGCAAATCATTTATCTTCTCTGCGTCTTATTTACATATTTTCAAAATAAGGAATTTGGATTATATGGTGTGTATGGCAGACCAAGTTAATGACTTAAACAAGACATGGCAAGAGGTAATGAGGAAATAATGGGTAACCATCTGAAGAGAAGGGGCATTTTTGATAGGGTCTGTTCCACCATATCATGAATACTGTATTGACCTAGTGCAAGGATCATTATCCATCTTCTTACAAGCCTACTCTATCCTAGATTAATGAGCATGCTTAGGCAGACAATGGAAGGCCATGGGGATCCACAGTCATTATGTATATTTGTACAGTTATTTAATTAAATTAACTCTCTGGTCAAATGTTTAGGACACAAAAGATCTTATTCCACCAGAACAGATTTTGACTCCCCATCTGAGATCTCTTCTCATATACCTCCTAAACCTATGACTTGATGATGATTTATTTTACCCCTAATTCTTGGGTGACTTGATATGTCCAACAATGTATTTATTAAAAGATAATTCAAGTGTCTAGACCCTCAAATTTGAGTAATGCAATTCTTCATTATCTTCAAATTGAGGGAATTTGAGGAAGAAGATAAAGTCTTATGCTTTGTTTGCAAAGAGAACATGTTTTGAAGGCACAAAGTTCTTTAGAGAAGCAAAAAATGTCATCAGTGTTTATTATGGCCTGAAGAACAGAATGCATTTGGCACCCAGCTACTTACCTTTCCCTTTGGAATATAACCAAGTTTAATCTAAGTTTCATTAACATGACTCTAAAACGCTCATGGTGTAACAGAAGTAAGCAAACTGATGGAATTGCATCATGATGGCTATGGCAAAGGCAGAGTAAAGTACCCTTCTTTTAGAAAGCTCAGTCTCCCTAGGGAACCTGCAGAGTCTGTTTGCACAAATCTTCCCACAAATGACCTACCTCCACTGAAAAAGCATCCCAGGGGAAGGACCTTCACTTACAGATATGGAAGAAGCCATGATGAAAGAAATGCAAGACTGGAAGCAAAGTTTGTTGCTTATCAAATACATTTCTTTGGCTTTTATGAAATAGTTCTAAAAGATTCTAAAAGAGGGAGAGGAGGGGAAAAGGGCTTTCTGCTCTATCTTAGCTAAGCTGTTTTAATACAAATACACAATGTTTCTATTTTATTTGTAAAGATGCTATAATCATTTTTTGTCTCATTCACCCTCCTTTACAAAAGGTAGAAATCTTGTTAATAGCCTTAAATAAAATGTTAACAGTTATACAATACTTTGCTCAATATAAAGATGGAAAGAAATATGAAGTATTATGGTATATAAGTAGTGTATTCCTAATGCAGAGGATTATGTTGTAAGGCATGTAATTTAATAAACTTTTTATTCAAGGGAAATCTCAAGCAGAAGATTCTGGGGGTTTTGTTATTGTTGGGATTTGGGTAAGGATTTTTGGTGATTATCATTGTTTTTGAGGGCTAAAGAATGTTACATGGCATTTGCAAAAGAAATTTCTATTGAAGAATGAAGAAAGTCTAGTCCTGATGGTCAAATGAGAAAAAAGGAGTGCTTTGAAAGTTCGTTTTCAGGTCAAGTGTGCATTGTACAAGCTTACACAGCCAACTTTACAATCGTGGAGACAACCCTCCCCCCTCCCCGCTCCTGCCAAATAATACAGTTTGTGTGCACAGTCCTAGCAGCATTTGCATTTATTTCTTAGCTCTTCCTCATTTACAGAGAAACAGCAACAGACTTTCAGCTCTACATCCTTATTTGCTTCTTCACCTTGAACTTCAACTAAATTCAGCTACACTTTTGTAATGGGAGTGCCAAATGACGGCAGTCTGCCAAAAACAAACACTTACCAGTTTCACTCAGCTAGTTATCTCAATTTCAGGGAATCACAAATTCCTGCTAGAGGGCTTAAATGTGGTGCTTATATAGTCCCCCTAACTGCTCCTTTGCCTAAATGCTTTCTAACTCAGAAATGCAATTTGGGAACAGAGGCAATTACAACATCAGGGAACTAGAAACTCCCCTTTATATGGAAAAAGGGAGAAACTAGGAACTGCTGAGCTGGGGATTATGAATCTTACCTTTCTACTAATGGCCCACCTAACCCTAATGCCAATTGACCGGCTTCAAGGCTGGTTTACTTTAAATTCCTGAGTAGACTTTAGACTCACAGAATGATGGTGGTCAGCAAAGTGTAAATCAGTTATAAATATCTGTGTCTAAATTTGTCTTGGATTCTTGAATAGGCTCAGCCTTTTTGATAAACTAGGACTATCACATTAGCCCTTTTATGCAATAAGCCAAATTAAAATTTAAAAAATTAAAAAAACAACCTAAAACCAGCTAGTATAAAACAATAACTTGGGGATTCTATAGGCAATCTATGATTTATACCTAAACAGATGTATCATATAAATTTAGCACAGTGTTTGGCACATAGTTGTCTAATAAATTTCTACTAATTGATCAACTGATTGATAATAATGATTAAGTGGTGGGTAAGGTATGATAGATAAGCACCAAGGTCTCTATAGCAGTGATTGCTGAACAAACATCTGCACTATAAAAGCCCACAAGAAGGCTGTCAATTTTAATATTAGTGAACAACAGGTGGTGAACATTCCATATTGATAGAATTATATTCTTAGTTCCCTCAAATGTCAGGGGATTCCTACTTGAATTGGTTTTTATTCTAGTTCAGTGCAAATATGAACTGCTTCGTTTTGCTGTAAGTAGCTTAAAATGTGAAGCAAGAATACTTCCCCAACCCTGGGGTTTGTGATCTAGGATCTGAGAACTTAAAAAAATATTTTGTCAATTGTTTTTCATGGTTTCCTTTCTAAGTCTCTGTATTTTACTTTACGTGTTCTTCTGAGATAGAGTCCATAATGTTCATTACACCTTCTAAAGGGTGCAGGACATGGAAAACGTTAAGGACCTCTGTCACAATTAATACTCTGTTCTTGCATCTTGGTGAAAAGTCTATTATTGAATTGACTGAGTTAGGATGGGTTCAGCTGCTAGTTCTTCACTGAAGTCTGGTTCTATTGCTTTATTATGTTACAGTGAGGACACTGGCTTCCCAAGCCCTGTACTTGGAACACCAGATCCAATAGGGGCTGTTGTTAAGTTGAAAGGTTTTCACATAAGAGGCTGGCAGTAGTAATGGCCTCTCTGTGGGCCCAAGACTAAGTTAGTTAAGTCTGGCTAACTTAATCATCAGATTGGCTGAGAGGTGATAAATCATTCAATCAGAGTAGATTTTGGAGGTAGAGCTAATACACTCACCAACATTACTGTGGATCCATAAAGGAGGAGTTGATAGGAAGGTGCCAAGGTAGAAAAGTTTCCAGTAAAGGCATAGTGATGGACTTATATGTCAGCATCCAAGAACCTAAAGTAATATTCTTAAAGCAGAGGGTCTACCTATGTCACTTTCCTCCAAACTAAACTCTAAAAGCTTCCTATCACCACTAACTAAGATTAAATATAAATTCCTATTTGGAATTTAAAGTCTTTTATAACCTGGCTCTAGTGTACCTTTCTAACCTTATTACACATAATTCCCATTTTCCCACTCTGTAGTTCAGCCAAACTGACCCATTTGCCATTCCTTATATAAAGTACCTTGTCTTCCAACTCTGGACCTTTGTCCAAGCCTTGCCTGGAATGTATATTCCCTTCTCTTCACCTCTCAAAATACTGAATTTCCTTCAAATTTCAGATCAAAAAATTTACCTCCTATATAAGCCTTTCCTTCATACCCCAGGCTGTTACTATGTACCTATCATTTCCCCTCAGCCAATTCCTTCTTTTTATATTGTGTAGATTTATATGTGTACATGGTATCCCTCAATTGAACATAAACCCTTGAGGGCAACAACTGCTTCATTTTTGTTTTTGAAATCCCTGGGTATAGCACAGTACCTGACACATAGGCAGTACTTATAAGTTTGCTGAATGACTAATTGAAAAAAACTCATTATCTGGAAGGCTGGCATCCAAGAGATGATTTTCTGAAGCTGAAACAATTCACAAAGATTATCTACTAAGCTGATAAAGAGGCTACTATCTATACTGGTAGGGGAAACCCTCACATCAATAAAATGATAAATCTTTGAAATTTTGGAGCAGTATTGGGTTGTAAGTGGATGCAACAATGATAATGATGATGTCAGCAAGAATTCAGAGAGCTCTTTAAGGTTTGCAAAGAATTTTATAAATATTACCTAATTTCATCTTTACAATAATTTTGAACAGTAGGTAACATTGTTGTTCCCATTTTCTGGTGAGGAAATTTTAAACAGAGGTTATGTGACTCATCTAGGGTCACAAAACTAGTGTGTGCAGCTAGATTTGAACTCAGGTCTTAGTCCCAGCACCTAGCTCTATCCGTGGAACTACCCTGTTGTTTTACTTAAAAGAACCCTAAACCACAAGATTCATTCAATTTTGTTTTTAACAGGACCCTATCTACTTCTGGAAGAGAAAACTCTTTTGTTTGAAACTTCTTCAGAGGGACAAATTCTCAAATTGGCTGTCATGTACCCAACTAGATCTTAATTAGTGCTTACTCCTCTACTTATGACAAATTAGTGGGTCCTTTAATACTGAATGTGAAAGATAAATGACAGTCTTTCTCTCTTTCCTTTTCTCCACTCCCCTTTTTATCTTCTTTTCTTCCCCCCCTTCTCCCCTCATACACACAAAACTGTGGCAGCAATGACAGGAATATATTATCAGGTTAAGAATTCATTAGCATTTCTGTTAGATAAAAATATTCTACTAAATACTGTCTACAACAGGAACAAAGAATATTAAAGTGCTACCTAACTCATCTGTGGCCAGTACCTTCTCTCTCCCCGCCATGTTAACAATCTTGAATAAATTTTAGAGGAGTGGGAGTGATAGTGGAATTTTATTTGCTAAACTGTTCAGGTCTAATAATATAAAACTCTGCCCTTTAGATACACGATTCTCTTCACATCAAGGTAACTACATTGTCAGGAATGTATATAGTAGGATGAAGTTTACCTTAAATCTCATCCGTCTATGTAGTCAAATAGAATTGGAGGCTAAATGAGGGCTAATATTTTTCCTAGGCTGAATATACACAAAAGATGCCAGGTAAGTGTACTATGCTCATCATTTTCTGTCATTTTCTTTTTATTTTCCCTATTCCTGCTCTGTTCTGTGTGATGGGAGTACACAAAATAGCAGCCGGGCTCTTAGGATTCATCAGGATGAGTCTCAACATATCAATTTCCAAGTGTAGTAACTTTAAACACATTGTAGGCTTTTAGTTTCCATAGAAAATAATCTCCTATTATTTTCAAAGGAAACTGAAAGCCCCCCAAATTACCACACTTTTAACATACTGACATGTTGATGGCCTGATGTTCTTTGGAGATCAAAGTCAGATTGGCAGAAGACAGAGCAGTTTAGCAGCTTACTTAAAACACAGTATTTTATATTTGGCAGGAATTACTGTCGTGAAAAAAGACAAGGTGACTTTCTGATATCATGTGTAGGTAGAGGGTTTTCTTGTGGGGTTTTTTTTTTTTTTATGTTTTTCCCTTTTTTGTTGACTTTGGCAGAAATTTGAAGAGCTAAGAACTAATTCAGGATGACAGAAATGCTCTTCATCTTCTTCCTCTTACTCCACTAAGGAAATGAAGGATATATAGTTGCTTTCACAGTTGTGTTATACCGGAGATCACCATGCCAATCATTTTGGAATCTCCAGGATGGTCCTAGTTTTGAAAAAGGAACCCACATCTCTGAGGTATTTTTCTTCTCTGTTGAGTGGGACCAGCAATAACTTTCTTAGTTTAACAAAAGAATATGACGTTCAAATGTTACATGAAAGTATGAAGGTAATGAGGTACTGCTGGAGTAGGAAGCCAGTGATAGCCTGCTGAGGCAGCATGGAGACAACCTGTTGGAAATTTTAGGAAAGGCAGCAAAGCAAAGGGTAATTAAGGTAGTACATTAGGCCCTGAACCAAAAAAGATGGCCAAATGGAGGAGAACTTTGAATAGGAATTTGGAGAAGATGAAGATTGAGGAGAAGTGAGTACCCAAGTAGCTGTGCCAGGCAGATCCTCCTGGCAAAAATGCTGAAGTGTTGTTTTCCAGCAGCCCCATGAAAAGCTAAATTGTTAAGATGAAGATTTCTATTTCTCAGAGAGTCACAATCAAATAAAAGGGAAAGCTGCTTGCTTTGTTAGCCTGTGGATGAGCATAGGAAAGAAGATTTAATTCCTTATAAAATGGCTTTGATAGAACACAGGAACTGGAGAATTTCAATTCCTTGCTTCATAAGCACTAGAGTTGGACCTTTAACTAGTATTTGGGGATTCAGTTTAGGGGAACCAATGCTCCTTTCTCCTCTAAAAGAGACATAGTGAAACCAGGGAGTTCAAAAGAGAATTATAATATAAGGTCTGAGGGGAAAAAAGATACCTGGAAATGTTAAGAGAACTATAGGCTCTTCATCTACACAGAAAAGAGACAGAAGGGAGACATATCTGACTACTGATATGTTAAAAGATGCCATGAGAAGAAAAGGGACCGATTATGCTCATTTGTTAATGAGGAGTGAACTGAAAGTAATGAGTTTAAACTATGGAAGAGATCATTTAAATTGCATAAAGTATCTGGCAAATCAGGATAACCTGAATCTCCAGAGGAAATAGCAGAATCACCATGCTAGAGGACCCAAGAAACAGACCCTGTGTTAGGAGCCAGAAAACCAGGCTTGCTTCTAACTCCAGCTCTGTCATTAACAAGCTGTTTTAATATAGGCAAGTCACAACCTCTGAGCCTTTTATGAGTATTAGCACACAGCTTTGTTGGGAGGATCAGATAAAATAATTATGTGAAAGTGCTTTGGGAAAAAAACAAAACAACAAAACAAAAAAACCCAAAACCCACTACTCTCCAAAAGCTTAAGGTGCCATTATTTGGTTTCTTAGATAGACTGTGGATTAGGTATTAAAATTTAAGTTCAAATCCTAGTTCAGACTCTTACTAGCTCTGTGATCTTGGGTAAGTCAATCTCTTCCAACTTCCATTTTTTCTTCTATAAAATGAGCATCTACATCATAGGCTAGTTGTGAAGATTGAATGAAATAGCAACTATTTAGTACTTTACAAATCTTAAAGGGCTATATGAAGGCTAAGTATTATTACATACACTTACTAAAGGAATGTGCTTTTCTATAGTAGAGGGCAGTATTAGCATTTCTTATACAGTACAGCTGAATCTATAACACTGACCTCCTTAAACCAATTCTGTGGAGCAATATGATTAATCTAAGAATTGAGGAAACTTTTGTTTACAAGACTCAACTCTGACATTAATCAATCAATCAAACAACAACTGGGTATTATTCTTTATTATGTGCTTGCCATTCTAGGCATAAAAATAAAAAGATCCTGCCCTCAAGAAGTTTTCATCTTAATAGGGCAGATGATCTATAACTAAATAGAAACAGGAGGCATATGCTGAGTTGAAAAAAGACAACTTTACAGGAGAATGTACAATTTCCAAAGAAAGATGAAGGAGAAAATTGACCAGGGGTGGGACTCTCTTGATGATCAGAATCAAAATTACCTAAGTTATTTCCGGGGGTGGGAGTGAGGTAGGGACCATTTAATGTAAAAGCAAAATAATTTACTATGAATTCTCTTAGTGAAGTGAATGAGTTCACATGGCTTCCCAATATGCTTAATGTACTCTCAGAAAGTAGTTTATGTATGCACTAGAAGAATTATGCTCTGGGAGGTCCTGACCTAAGTCACAAAATATCCTTTAGCCTCAGCAATGTTGGCAGAGATTCTGGGGAACTAGCTCCCCTTGACATGATAAAGGCTGCGGCCTTCTAGTCTGCAGAATTTCTGGTAGAGCTCTGCTATTACACCCACCTACATGCCTGAATCTGTGAAAGAACTTGTCATGCAGCCGAACCCTACAGTGCTGCTCATTTCAGGAAAGCCTCCTCTTGATGAGTTTGAATAGGATGGAAAATAATTTGACTTATTTGCCACTATAATTGGTAGACCTTTACTTAAAGCCTCTCTGGAAATAAAACAAAACATGAAAACATGGGATTTATCATAACATGTTAGGATTTGTCTCTTATTAGAAAGAAATGTGATGTATCTGGCCAAGGATATGGGCTTGGATCTTCAAAATATTCTCCTCCTTTACTGTGAGGTCTATAGGCTTTATTTTTGTCTCATTCCTTGAAGTTGGTTTACTTTAGTTTTCCAGGCAGGCAGGAACTCACTGTTCCTCACCCTGCTTTGCACTATGCCTATAACGTAGAGTTTATGGTCCTATAGCACAGCATAATTAATAATATCGCTTTTCATTTTCAAAGTGATTTTCATACTCTACTGAGCCCTCAATACACTTCAGTTTCCCCATGAAAATAATCATCAGTGTCTCCAATTTTACAGTGAAGAAATGGAAACTTGGGAGGCAAGCTATCATCCTCTGGCTAAGGAAAGTATGAATGTTAGGACAGAGATAGGGTTCATGAGTACCTCATCCTTTATCCCATGCTTGACTTTACCCCCCATTCAGGAAAGGGGTTATGTGAGTAGGTGGCTGTCAGTGATTCTCAGCTTTTTTTGGCCTCAGGATGTCTTTATTTCTTTAAAAATTATTGAGGACCCCTCCCCCAACTCTTACCCAGAGCTTTTATGTGGCTTATATCTATCACTACTTAACCATATTAGATAATAAAATGTCTTTATTTACCATAATACAAATTAAAATGCCATTATTATGAAAATAGTTTTGACCTCATAGATCATTTGACTAGGTCTCAGGCCTCCAAGGGGTCCCTGGGTCATACTTTGAGAACTACTGGGTTATATGATTACCATCATTAACTACTCTGAAAACTGGCCAATTACATCATTCATTTTGAGCTATAAACCATTTCTCAAAGCTCCAGGGTCAAAGCATAATCTTACCTAAAGCATATATAATTAGAAATGATGGATTATAAACTAATAAACCATAATATGATGCTAAGCATCAACTTCCAATGGCCTGAAGACTGTGGATAAAAATGTTACACAATCCATCATTTATAAGCTACATACTCGATTAAAACATTAAGAATTCTCATTTTACAATTTCCTATTTATATGATTCTCCCTTACAGAAAGCTATTATATTTTAACTGTCAAGCTCAGTAAATCAGAAAATATCCATCTATCTCTTTACCACAAGTAGAAGCTCACTGGGGACCCTATTTGGCAGCAGTAGCCACTCCCTTTACTTCTATGGATGTGTTCTCCATGGTCCTGACCTACCCAGTAGACTATCAGCCTGAGAATTGAACACATGGGAGCTCTTTGCAATTTCTGACAGAAAGTCAACTTGTAAAGTGATTCCAAAGGAAAATAGAGCTTGATTCTTCAAGTCTCTTAGAGATTTCATCCTTATTAGTCATAGGAAACTTGCTAAAAATGCAACGAATTGCATTTCAGATTGTTATAAGAAGTAATAATGCATACCCCTCCTCATATAATAATATATCGGTGGGGCTTTATACACCAGGGCTGCTGCTTCTTTTTTTTTTTTTTTTTTTTTTTTTTTGTTTTTTTGGTGGTGGTGGGTTTTTTTTTTTTGTTTTTTTTTTTTGGCTTGGAATGTGCATCCTGCTCCTCCACCTCTCTTCCCAACCCAGCCCCAAGACCAAAAAGCTAGAAACAATGGAAAGATGAGGTTAATGTTTAAGTGAAAAGTATCAAACTTGTCAAGATTTCAATTTCTTCTGTAGTTGGGGCTAAAGGCATTGTTACTGTTATCCCTAGCTGTGACTGTCTTTTTCTTGTAATTTCATTCAGGGAGCTAAAAGGTACCTTCACAGGTGACAAGTGATACTCACAGTCTCCTTCCCTTGAAGAAATAAAAACTTTCTTCTTGGCTACCTGCCCTTGACTAGTGTTTTCCTGGCTTTGTTGCTTTCATTAGGACTTGTTCCCACTTTCTGCACGCCTTTCGCAGTCCTCTTTAGTTCCTTCTCTCTGAGATTATCCCCTTTTATCCTGAATATATCTTGCTTGTATCACTGTATACATACATATTAGTCATTTTGGGGGGAGTTCTTTTTGCCTTTCTTTGTATGCCCAGCACTTAGCATAGTGCCTGGCACATAGTAGGTACTTAATCAATATTTGTTGACTTGATTGTGCATATAATTTAACCCTAGGGGACAAGTTAGCTATGCTTTCAGCACAGAGATGCCTGCCTTCCACATACTCACTGGACCCAGAAAGGAACTTCTATATCTTGTGCCCCAGTCCATATGTGAGGAAGGCAGAGCAGCTGCTCCCTAGTCACACGTCAGTGCATTTGTTTCCTTATAGAAGAAGTGTACATAAACACAGCCTGGCAAGCTACTTGTGTTTGTATCAGGGGATCTTTCCTCACCATATTCTCTGCCCAGATACGTACTAAGTACTTTAATTGGGCAGGTCAGATTCTCTTCAAAACATCCATCCAAGGCACCAACCTGGCTTCCTGTGGATAGTAGATATAATAGAACCCATGATGATGAGTCTCTTCTTATTTGCCAGGAAGACCCAGTGGGTGTTCAGTGAGGGATGAGACAATGGTGACCCTTGGTGCAATACTAAAGTTAAATATCTAGAATGTGGTTAGCAAATGACATATTTCTTTCTCTTGGCTAGGTTAATAGTAGGCAGCTGCTTGTGCAAATGATAAAATCAAGAAAAGAGGGAAATCAGCAAAAGGATTAAAAGTTTCTATAACCTAAAATGAAGACTTGATGACAATTTGAACAGGGAAATTTTCTGGGAAAAGGGAAGAACTTTTATCACTGACCAGAGAAATCCTGAATAAATACATACTTAAATCAAAACTTGGAGCAAATACTACTATTCACTCTCACTGGGTATCTGCCACAGGTCTAGCATGAAAAATACAGAGTAAACCTTTTATGATTCTTGCTCAGAATCTGGGTCTTCATCAGGGATTGGCTGTTGACCCCAAATGATGATGTGCACATAGATTTCAAGTTCTGGAGCAGAAAGTGAGGGTGATCCACTGGGTGTGGAGTGAGATGACCTAGATTCAAATTCAAGTCCTGCTCCAAATTAGCTTTAGTGTGTGTGACTTTAGGCAAATTATTTTATCTATCAGGGCCTCAATTTTATCTGTAAAATGAGGAAGTTGGACCTTGCCTTTAAAAGCTATTAAAATTCTAACTCTCTCTTGCATGAGAAGCTTATAACATATTCCATTGTTACATAATATGAAAACAAGTTCTATTTTTTTGGTGGGAGGCTGTGGGTGTCAGTGGTAATAGAGAAGAACATAGTTTTCAAATGTTAATCTGAGTCTTATGCTAGTTTGCTATAGAAAGAATGAGTGCTACTGTGGTTTGGTTTTGATTTGAAGGGGCAGAGAAATGTAAGGATGGAGAGAAGAAAAAAATGGGGAAAATCAATCACTTCAATTACTTTCATTTCTTAGGAGACCTCTTTAGATGCTATGGCCTCACTATCTTGTCATATTTTTTCCTTAGAGGCACTCAAAGTAAATTGGCCAAGTCTGGCCTGGCCTTTAATGAACCCAGTTCATCCAAAAGGCTGTTCTTGTTCTTGGGTTGTTGACTGATATCTGATCACAGCTGCATTCATTTAACACAATAATCCCATCTCAGAATTCAATAAAAGAGAGGCTAGGAGGCAACTCTGAGTCTAAGGGTTGGGTTTGCCAATAATAAGCATCCTAAGTTATAGCCAGGAAAATGTGAAGTCAGAATTTTTTAATCTTTGTTTTGCTAAAGGTCATTTGGGATCTTGAAGAGAAGCTCATCAGCTTTAATTAGCTTTAAGGGGAGAAAATTCACTTTCATCCATCATTCACTATTCTATTTTACAGGAGCTGATAAATGATCTGAACCAACTACAGGGGATCTGTAAACTCACCCTAAATACAGTAGTCCCTTCTGCCCCCATCAAATATACCCTGCTGGATCCTTTTTTTTTTTTTTTTTTTTTTTAAAGGAAAGTGACTTCAGAACAACAAGAATGAGACAGACTGAAGTTTCAACTTACCTATGAAATAAGCCAATAGAATAGCGAGAAGCACAGCTGCTGCAATAGCAGACAAAGCAGCACATTTCCAGCTGCAGTACTTGGATGGCTTCTTCAGCTTGAAAGCATTCCTGGAAAAAGTGTTCCTGGGCAGGAGTCTGGGGGGTGGAGTATAAACAGTTCCTGAGGTCAAAGGGTATCCAGGAGAAGAGCTGCTAAACAGAGGAGTAGTTCCAGAAGATGTCTTGAACAGGAAATGCCTGGAAGGAGAGAAAAAAGAGAAGAGGACAGATTTATAAAATGCAACTATAAAGGGGAAATTATGGCTTTATTTTCTTATTACTTTAAATTAGGTTTTTTTTAAAAAAAATTGTAGTGCTAGTGGTGGGGCAAAACTTTTGATTTTATTAGAATAGGGAATCCCTGGTGTGAAAACTTTCTCTTCTAATGCAGATCAGTAACTAATCTGCATTTTACAGTCTTAGAAAACTCATTCAGGCACAAAAGGTTTCAAAGACTTGTCCATGCTCCTAAAATTTATATGTCTATTTTAGAGGCTGGTCTCTAAGGATAGTACCCTAACCAGTCTGCCAGGCTGCCTCTCTTGGATTACACAGCCATGGCAAATTAAAACACTACCCTCTAGAGCAGGGTGAACCAGGGTTACAGTATGCTAATAGTAATCAAAATTCTCAAAGTTTTACTTTCATGTTTCATTTGACATGAAAGAAATTTTGACTTCTAAGAGACTATGCCAATAGAATACAAGTTCTGAAAGGTCCTCTCAGACTGGCAAGAATCTATTTTAGTCTATATGCATATCAGAACAGAAATACATATTAAATTGCTGTTCAGTTGTTTGTCATGCGTGATTCCTTATGTCCCTATTTCAGGTTTCTTATTCAGAGATACTGAAATAGTTTGTCATTGCCTTCTCTCTCATTTTGTAGATAAGGAAACTGAGGTCAACAAAGTTAAGTGACTTGCTCAGGGTCACATAGTTAGGAAGTATCTGAAATTAGATTTGAACTTAGGAGAGATTTTCCTCACCCAGGCCCTCTATCCACAGCACCACCTCGCTGTCCCATTACATCAAATGCTTAAAATGTATAGGTGTGCTTTTTTTTTTTTTTTGTCCCCCTTAGGGGAAGAGGTTCCCTCTTAGAGAATGTTAAAGAGGAGCAGGGCTCAGAGGCAGGACTCAAGTGACTTATTATGTAGTTTCTTCCCAGGCCTATATATAATTTACCCATAAACCTCGAATTTCAAAATCACATGGAGAGAACTTTCATTGCTGTTGCTTGTTTTTATCCTGATGCCTGCCTAGGACTGTCAATCTAGCAATGTATTCCAAAATGTACAATTCCCACATGTTTGTTAATTTAAATAAAACTTCATCTTTGATAGTAAACATCTTTCTAGCTGACTAGCTCAACCAGCCTTCCCAGAAGGATCTAGCTATGGGGTCTACAGCCTGACAAACATTTGGTGTCACCTGTCACACTGGTTTCCAATATAACCTGGAAACGGATGCTTACCACCAGGGCATGAAAAGCATTTTAAGTCGAAGCATTTTAAAGACTCCCAGATCGAGTGATATGTTAGCATGATTGACAGCCATGTCAGAAGTTGAGCTTATGGTTAATTAATTATTTAACATGGCCATCATTAGAATAAATGGCTAAAATTGAAATCTTCTTGGAGATACATATATTTATATATCTTCACATATATGTATATATGAATATTATGCCAAGGCTAGGAGTTGAATTAAGCCAAGAAGGCCAAATTCCATTAATAAGGTTTCAGTTCCGTGCACAACAATGTTTTTTGTGCTTGATCTTAGATTAGATTAGAATCATAATTTTGGAAAAAATGTGTATTTTCTAGCTGTGCTTACTTCTACATGCTACACTGTAAGGCCAGACTGCAACATTTTGTTTAAATTTTGACAAGTGACAACAGAGACAAGGACAATTTTGAAAAAAGATATTTTAAATTGCTAAATAATAACCTACTAGCCTTTGATTAAACTAAAACACAAGCAAAGCAAAAAATCCCGTGTGATATGTATCCTTTAAAGTATTTATGAAACTACTTAAATGTATTTTTGGAGTGTGGGTAGTGATAACAGAATATTAAAGAAAAACAAAATAAAGATATGTCTTTCTTAAATGAAAAACTGTCTAGTAAGTAATTAAAGATTTAGATACTAATAAAACATTAGAAGTTATCTTATCTCTTCATTCCTTTCATAATCAAACTCTTAGCAAAAACTGTCCTATACTGGTGTCCAATTTTTCCCTTAACATTCATCTCTCAACATGTTTCCAGTATCATCACTCAACTATAACTACCTTCCTCAGCATTAACAATTATCCATTAAATGCCAGATTCAGATTTTTTTTTCACCCCTCAGTCCTTATTTTCCCTGACCTATGTAGCATAAGACACTGCTGAACACTCTCTCCTCCCTGATATCCTCACTTCCTTAAGTTTTCATGATACTACTTTTCTGGTTCTCCATATACCAGTTGTTCCTTCTTTATCACATTTGCAGGATTAATGTCCTTGTTCTAACAACAACAGTAATACCCGGTATTTATATATTGCTTTAAGATCTGCCAAGAGTTTTGCAAATATCATTTTATTTGATCCTCACAATACTTCTATAAGATGGGTGCTAGTCCTTATAGAAAGAAACTGAGGCTGAGAGTTTAAATAACTTCCATAGGGCCACATAGCTAGGAAGTTTGTCTGAGGCTGGATTTGAACTTGGGTTTTCCTGATTCCAAGTTCATCACTCAATTGGTTGTGCTACCTAGTTGTTCTCTCTGAGGATGGGTATCCTTGGTCTTTCTCCTGGGTTATCTTCCCTTTATATACACAACTTTCAGATGATCTCATTAGCTCTAGCTCTGAAATTTATATATATATGTATGTATGTGGTTCAGGATCTCTCTTGGAACTTCTGTTCCATATCATCAGTTGCCTATTGGACATCTCTTGAATATCTTGTAGATACCCCAAATTTAGCATTCTAAAAGATATCTAATTATCTTCTCTCTCAAATAGTTACCTCTTCATTTCAGAAAGATAGCTAAGATCCTTTCATATACCCAGGTTCACAACTTTTGAATCATGTTCTACTTTTCCTTCTCTCTCAGTCTCCCATCCAGTAAGTTTCCAAGTCTTGTCAAATCTACTTCCATATTGTATCTCCCTTCTTTCTACTCATAGATCCACCACAGACCCCTCATCCCTTTTTATACAGGTTATTGCAATAGAGTCTTAATTGGCATCTCAGCTTTCAGTCTTGCTTTCTCCAATTCATTCTCCTTATACTTGCCAAATTGATATTCCTAAAATCCAGATGTGACTAGGTCATTTCTCTGTTCAAGAAGATCCAGAGACTCCTCCTTTTCTCTAAATAACATATGACCTCTTTTTGGCTTTTAAAATGCTTCATAATTTGGCTGCAGTCTACTTTTCTAAGCTTTCTATATATTGCCCTACTGTACACACTTTATATAATAATCCAAGTGACCTGTTTGCTGCTCCCCAAATATAATATTCCATCTCTTGTCTCCCTATCTTTGTATAGGTGGTCTCCATGCCCAGAATGCATTCCATTCTCATCTCCACGTCATAGAACCCTAGTTTCCTTCCAAGTTCAGCTTAAATTCTACCTCCTACTAGAACTCCATACTGACCTACCAGTTGCTAGGTAGGTCCTATCAAGCTGGGAATAATCCAAGGAAAGAGCTGACATCAGAGAAGCAGCCTTGCTAAGTAGAATGATACTTATCTTTAGAAGACTGGCACCAGGTAAGGAATTTATATATAGATTTATACTGGGAATCAGTAAGGAGATTACCCTGACTAGTAAAATTTTATCACTCTAATTATCTGATAACTCAGATTACACATATAAAACTGTTATATTAAAATGGAGAAATATGAGAAATGAGATTGTTGTATCTGATTGTGGAATAGTCTCACTAGTCATAGAATCATTGAATCTCAGAGTAAGAGGAACTCAGAAATGCTCATGTAATTCATAATACAACTATTTTGGGAACTAAAATATGACTATATATTTCTAAAATGCAATGGTCATATGAAATATAAAAATGAAGATTCATTTAAGGAACCCAAATTTGTCCTTTTCCTAAATATCTTTTGATATCTGCATATATGCTTTTATACACATAATTATATTCCTCTGTGCGATCACATCTTGTCATTCAGAAAGAAGCTATTGGTTTCTGTTAGAATCCCAAGTTGCTGATAGAACCACTTGAAAATTTTGCCTTGAAAAGCTACCATAAAAATATAGTCGTTCCCCTTCCCCCCAAAACTTATTCTTCAGAGATATTTCAAATGGTATGGTAGTAGATTGGAAATATTCAATCTTATTTCTGATATCAAAGAGTTTATCATTTAAAAAATTAATTAGATAATAATTGATCTGATCAAACAGTCCCAGATAATAGGGAGCCAGGTCTTTTTTCCATCACTCAGTGCAGTCATGAGGAACCAACTTAGTATTTCAGTTACAGCTAAAAGGAACCCTTTCCTTTTTATGATTAGATCACTAAATGTGTTCTCTTTGGATTTGTGTTTATAAGCATTCATTGCACAATAGTAATAATAGTTCATATTGGTATTATACTTTACTATTTGCAGTGTCCTTTCATAGTAGACAATATTCCATTGAATTATGTTGAAATTAATTAACAAATTAAATATCAACAAAGTATCAAGTGTAATAGATACCATGGTAAAATGAAAAGAAACCTGGATTTGGACTCATAAAACTTGGGTTCATAGTCTGACTTTATTGCTTACTATTTGTGTGATCTTGAGCAAATTACTTCATATCTCTAATTATGTGGGCCTTGTTCTACATTAGAAATGTCAGATACATAAGCTATGGGTTGTGGATAGCACATAACCCTCCCCAGTATAGTTCAAACTAGATTAAAGTATAACTGGGAAATACTTTCCAAAATAAATAAAAACACAATAAAAACCAAACAATATTAATATGTAGTTTTCTAAATAGATATGTGGTCCACAGGAATCTTTATCTATAGCTTAGTGGACTCTTCTATTTGAGTTTGACACCACTAGTTTAGATATCCTTTAAGTTTCCTTGTAGTTCTAAATCTGTGATTCTAATACTGAAAAGGTATGATTGTCTTAGGGCCTAAAGTATTCCCTGGATACATATTAGGGTCTTTGCTTAAGATATAATAATGCAATACCATCCAAGGGATCTTAAAGGTTTTGTGACTTTCCAAAAGGTGATTTGGAGGCAGTCCATTGCCTTATTGGCCATCTACTATGCTAACTTTGAATTTACTAAGAATTGTAATTACATATTACAGAAAAATTTAGGTAAGACCCTAAAGTAAAGGTCTCGTCAACTGACTCCACACAGAAAGGGTCCCAAGAATGGCTCTTCACTTTTTTCTCTGTATTGGATATTAAGGCGGTTTTTCCCCCTTACGGGCACACTTGGTGTATTTCAATGATTCATTTGTGATGCCCCTGGTGAACCTCATCCCAGCAGTCGGCCATGGAAGTAGTTCAGCTCAGGACTCCAGGCATCAGCAAAAATGTGTAGTTTCCAAATGCTCTTGACATTTTTCAAGCACAACTCAATTGCACTCAGAATTGGCCACTTGTGCCTTGAAAATGAAAGGCAAATGAGGGGCCCCCAAAGTGCTGCCCTTGAAGCTTGCTCATACACCAACAGAGGCTTCCCAGAGAAAATTTGTCCTTGGTTTCTTTAGAAGCTAGATCTTCCTTTATTCTATTCTCTTTTTTACTACTCTCTGTCTCTGTCTCTCTCTCTCCTTGTTTGCTTTCTCCATTGTTCAAATATTGCCTTACTTACTTCCCTATCATGATTGCAGTACCATGGAAAGGTGTTAATGTTATGTTCTTTCATTTTTTTTTTTTTTTAAAAGGAGGCATGAACTCCATGTTCTGAACAGAACTAATGGTAACACAATGGAGATCCTCCTCTAACCAATCAGTCTTTTGTTTTGTTGTTTCTAAATGTCAGACTTCTTCTTGTGAAAGTGTGGCCATTTAATAAAAACTCAAAGTGCACCTAACAGGTTTTTTTTTTCCTCATAGAGTTTCTGCAACAGAACATAAACCTGAGTGTTAGTCAAAAGCTTGTCAAGCTGAACTTTTTCTTTAAAGTGACTTTTTAAAAATGAAGAATAAGTAATTTATTTGGGTTTTTAAAAAAAATTATTACAAACATTCAAAGAAATAAAAAGAGAAAAAAGATTTCCAAACCATCAAGATACCATGAAAATTACATTTTGAGGTATTCAATTCATTTTTATGATGTAATAATAGCTTCATTGATCTAAGGTAGACATTAACTAACCAGGTTACCTGGCTTCCTTCAGAGATTTCCTTTCCTTTTTTTTAAATGACAAGTCAATCCAGTGTAAATCCAGTTGTTAACTTCACCCATGCCCTCCACTAAACAAACAAACAAACAAAAAACTCTTAAGCATCATGCGCCATTTCTAATGCTGAGCCATCGGGACCCTAATAGGTAGTTTCCCTATTTTCTGTTTGCTTAGATTTATCCCCAGGAACAAATCCCAGCAGAGCTGAGAAACTAAAGTGTGGGTCTTGCACAAATAATTGTGTTGCCTCTATCCAAAAGGTCAAGATTTTTTTTTTTCCTTTACCCAGGTTTCCTGTATCTCATCTCACTGCACCATTCAGTGAACAGGGCCAAGACTAATAATGCAGAGGGACCCTCTTCTCATGAACTCTGATGCAGTGCCCGTCTACTTGGAGAAGATTGAAAGCCTAGAATGGTTTCAGCACAGTGCAGTGTGTACTAAATGCAGGTTTGGTTATCAGGAAAGCCAAGCTTCTGCTCTTATTCTATGGAGAAAATTGACCTTACTCTGAGAGGTTTCCCAGTAAATAGACTTACAGGTACAGAATGTGACACAAGAAAATAACGATACACAGCCCATTAATTCCTAATAGATTTTTAATACCATACATGCTATGGCAAAATTTGATAAAAGCTGGGAAAAGTATGGAGGCTGGAATACACATGAACTGGTACAATTATCATCCATGAAGGCATGATCAGTGAGGGAAATGTACAGAGCATGCTGGAAATCTCAGGATTTCGTCATATCTTATCGATCTTTACATATGCCCTTTGAAGCATCAGGTTTATTGTCTCTAAAACACTAAGTTTAATAAAGTAGCAGCCCATAAAGGGTACTGTAGCATGTAAAGCTACAGTAATTAGGTTTTCAAAAGTTATAATAAAACATTTAGCTAGAGACAGGTTAAATAACCAGCACACTTTCGAGCATAATTAGTGCATTCTACTCTTAGCTAAAGGAATGAGAGTAGAATAGGATTTAGATGCTGATTGCCTCTAGTACAGTATTCGGAGAGATTTGGGGGTTTTATAAAAAAAGCAGAGAACATTATTAGGCAAAAACTAGTTTTATGTAGACAACTAGTTACTTTTAAAGTTTGTACTTCCCACAGAAATTAAAAGTGAAGTTTAGCATTGAGCCTTTTACCTTAAGCTAGACACAGATAGTCATTCTTTGGGGAAAAAAAAAAAAACAACAACAAACCTCTCATTTCTCTGTTTAGTATTTGTTTCATATTTCAATAGAAAAAATTGGAGAAGCTGTATCAACTAAACTGTAATACAATCAATCAACTAGTATTTATTAAATGCATTATTATGTGTCAGACACTGTTTTAAGCATTAAGGACACACAAAAAAGACAAAAGTCAATCTCTGCTCTCAAGATCAAAATATTGTGGGGGGGAATGAAACATGCAAACACACACATTATATAGCAAAGATAATCAACAGAATAAAGGGGCTAATATTAAGAGGAATCAAGAAATGTTTTTGAAAGTGAGGCTTTAGCTATGCTTTGAAAGGACCCAGCGAAAAAAAGAGGAGACAGAGATGAAAAGAGAGAGTTATAGGGATAGGAGTTAGTGAGAGGGGTTAATGAGAGGAACAACAAGGAACTACTTATTACTAGAGCATAGTTTTGCTAAGACAACTAGTACTATTAAACAAGTTTCTTACAAAAGGTAAAATCTCAATGCAATTTGCAACCCAAGTCTTGGCCTTAAGTTTCATAAGGAATCCCTTATTGCCACAATTGGCATTTTTTTGCCCGAATTTAGTGGGCATACAAAATGCTACTTTAAATGAGAGCAAAACTGATTTCTCCCCTTACTCTGTCCCCTATTAATTCATAGAGGCAATGAGAGTAATTTTGATAACCATTTCATTCTCATGATCCCACAGGACTTAGTATATATGAACAATCACTAAGTTTAGTCTCCCATATAAGAATCTGAGATAGACTTTTTAATTAGACCCAGAGGAAGGGGTCACATAGGCAGAAAGGGAAGGAAAAAAAAAAAAAAAAAGGAATTCCAAGGGAAAAATGTAGCTGAGGAGACTAATATAACTTACTATCTGACTTCCCAGTGGGAAGGTGTTCTTAGAGGGAAAGTTGATATTGCTTATTTTTAAATGGAAACAGCCATGCAAAAAAAGTTTTAGAAATAAAGCTTCTTTTTAATTTGGGGCGGGGAAGCATAAACCTTACTCAATTAAAATACTTAACATTCTGGTGAATACTTTACATTTTGCTTTCCTGTCTCCAAAGCTCAAGCTCAAATCATTTTTGATTCAGTGAAAAGGCTTTTAAGGTTTCCCAGGCTTAACCTTTCAGTTCATGGGGGGATGTTACAACATTTGCATATGTTATAAACAACAGGAAAATCCTCGATTTTGCCCTCTTCAAAATTTGCAGTCATACCCAAAATACTCACAGCTGGAATAATTAGCAACTCAATTTATTGCCTTCCGTTTTCTAAATAGAAGCCTCAACTCTTGATATTTAAATAGTGTCACACTGTGATATCACATAACAACATTTTTCATGGTAAAACATTTTTTCCTTCCAAAATGATATACTACTCAGTATGACTCCTAAGCCTTGCCTGCCCCTCTGTCTCTCTTTGTCTGTCTCTGTCTCTGTCTCCCTTCCATCTCCCCTCTCTCCATCCCTTCTATTCCTTCTTTCTTCCTTCTTTTCCCCTCCCTCTCTTCCCATTCCATTCCCTTCATCCTTCTCATTTCCCTTCCCCCTTCCCTCTTTCCCTCCATTCCCTCCAGTTTCTGTTTCTGTTTCTTTCTCTCTGTTTGCCTTTCTCTCTCTATCACACAAACACACATATACACAAACACTTAGTACCCTTGGAAAGAGAAGAGAATTTCCTTATTCCTTACAATTCCCCTCTCTTCTCCCTAAGGTTATTACCTTGTTGATTTTCTTAGATTAACTAGAAATAAGCTTCATATACAGAAAGTTCTGCTCTGAAGTGTCATTGTGGCAAGGAGGTAACCTTGAATTCTTAGGGTCCATGGCTATAAAGTACAAGTTCCAGCAGGCTTTTCTCAGCTGGAAGGCTTCAAGTCAGGGCTATAGCCCTGTTTGTTTTTTTGTCCAGTTAACTATGGAGAGGTTCATCACCTGCAAGCTGACTGGCCACTAGGAGATGAATTCTTTGGCCATGACAACCCATGAAACAAAGAAAAATACAAAACAGCTTCAATTCTGTGAAGTCTCTTCTGTTTCTGCATGATGATACAAGAGCAGCAGAAAAGAATGCAGAAAGTGGTTTGAAGCACATAGTTTTTAGATCCTCTGTTCAGGAATGTTTAACCTGGGGTTTGTGAATCTGGTCTTATTATATTTTTAGTAACTATTTCAATATGCTTAGTTTCCTTTGTCATGTTATGCATTTTATGTTATGCCTTCAAAAACATTATTCTGAGAACAGGTCCTCAGGCTTTTTATCAGCCTGACAAAAGTGTCCATGGTACGCGAAGGTTAAGATATAAATATATAACTCTGTTCCCATAAGTATGAGATACTTATATGATGTCCAACAAGTTGATCAACTAGTAAAGGAATCAAATTACATAAATATCACCATTTTCACTAAAAATGAAGCCAGAAGGCATAAGAAAGTCATAGGTAAATTAAAATGTGGTTTAAAGTCTCTCCTTGGAGATACAAATAAAGATGATGGTAGAAATGGTTTTTACTACATCTACAAAGTCAATCAAAAACACAGTTTTATATTGCAATGTCACATAAAGGATTTGCAAAAAGATCTCCATGAAGATATTTCCAATTCATGTGCCAATGTCTTTTGTAGACAGTTAGAGAAATTCTATGAAGTAATCAATAAGACTCTTTAAGTCAAACCAACAAAATTTTTTATATGGTGACCTCATTGTAATGGGTCTAGGGGAAAGATACCACCTTCTTCCCCTAATATAGTGGAAAATACAAAACATGTTTTAAAAAAAAAGAGGCCAAAGAATACATAGAAGAATCATGTCTAAATATCATGTATGTATATGAATACACATACATATAAAAGGAAAAATATCTATATATATTATATATACATTTATAAGAGTTAAAAAGCACTATACATAGAGAGCAATGAATAACTTCATAAAAATGCAATTGTCTGCATTTTAACAGACAGTAAACAACTGTCTTCATGAGGAAGTCATTTCAATCAGCTGTCTGTACAAGGAAAGGCCATCAGTTTCTCAGGACAAAGCTAAAAAAAATCAACACCAAATTAGAATAAAAATGAGATGACATAACATGATATTAAAACATCTCTAACCTGATCTCTTAAAACAAGATATGGGAAATAACTTTAATATGAAAAAAGTCCTATAAAAATCTTATCATGGTGTGAAGGTGAACCTAGTTTCTCAAAGGCTAATACTAAATAATAGAAAATGGATAACAAAATATCACAGACTACCACTGTTTTTTTTGAGGAAGTTTAACCAATGAAAATTAATTGTCACAACAGGAAGTTAAAAGAGCCTAGAAACCCCCTCAGTTAGTAAACACTTAATCTCAATGATAAGCAGAGAATATGGCAGCCAATGGGCAATAATAATATGGTAGAAAAATTATTTTTAAAAAGTTATAGAGGATGAGGTGGAATACTATGAATACCTCTGCATAAAATAGACAGAAGCAACATGAAGAAGACCAAGTTTGTAGAAAACCTTGTGAAAAACTCTCTTAAAGACATCTTCTAGAGAACATTTATTTATGAGACTAGAAGAACAAACAGATGAAGATGGAAAAGATCTGTAAGATTTCTATAATAAGCTATAACAAGTCATATGAGAGAGTGAAATCACCACATTTGGACTTTAACAAGACAATTTCTACTGAACTGCAGGAGGAAGTAGAAATAATACTGAAAAAAACAGAGAGAGATGGAAAGTATAGCTATATCATATCAGAGAGAGAGAAAAGAACCAATCTGGATGGGACAATTTTGAGTGCATGGAATGATGGATATTCAAAATATCTGAAAGTGAGTGGGAATCAAACACCTGGGGGAAAATCATAAAATCTAATATTATCAAAAATATGATTGAGAAAATACTTATAATTACTTTTCTATTAAATTAACCAAATTAAACAAATATTGATGAATATACTATTATATATAAGGCAGTGATCTAGGCCATAGGGGCAAAAAAATTAAAAATTAAACTATCTGATTATAAAGAACTTATATGTCTATTTTCCTATATATAAGAATATCTATATATATTGAGGGTATCCCTGATGAAATTATGATAAGTGTATAGACAGGCTTTCTCAACTGAAATTCTATAGCCATCCTTACCATTGTACAACTGATTGAAAGTACAAAGAATGCAAAATTTCCACTGTGTTTATTCTTTGTTGACTACTGCAAAATTTTGTTTGGTAGAGCAAAATGCTCCCTTAAAAGCATCTTCTCTGTCAAAATTCTTCTCATGTGTGTGTAAAAATTCTTCAAAATTCTTTGAAAGATATTACAATAGAGATTGCTTTCTTCAATAGTCCTCTGATTATTAACATTAAATGAGGCATAAAAGAAGAAACATGATTGCCATAGTGGATGCTGTCACTACGGTGGATGTCCAGTACAGAAACCAAATGGATGAGGGATTCCTTATAGATGGTGAGTTCTTCCAAATGCTCTGGTTTGTGAGATACATTATGTTAATTTCTTTAAGCCCTGGAACACTGAAAAGCCTCTCAAATGAAAATTATAAGCATTAAAAAAGAGTTTAACTATACAAATAAGGGGGAAAAAAAAAAAAACAAGAGGATGAAAGATACCTAGAGGCCAGATTATGATATACAATTGAATGAACACCTGAGTAAGCTAGTTTATCAGTAGATCAGTTTATCAGTATTATGGTCATATTATGCCAATGAACACCAAGCAAAGCCTAAATCTGAATGGTAGGAAGGGAATGGTCTAAATTGTATTTGGGAAACTGCAGAATGACTTTAATGATCATAAGCATTTTCTTAAAACAACATCCCCTTTTTCAATAGCAATATTTTTCTGCTAATGCAATATGGTTGCAAATGATAAGAGCCTCTACAGTCTCCAAAGAATCAAAGTTACAAAGCAATCAAAAAATCATGAAAAATTGTATGGTGGGCATAAATTGGTTGTAGTACATTGTCAATGAAAAACTACAATAAGAATGCCTGGAAAAAGACATGTGCTGTTTATGTAAAAAAAACTATCCTGGTAGGATAGATGAAGGATGATAGAGACAAGGATTGTACATGACGAGAAGGCAGAAATTGAAATCTTCACCACAGCACACTGAAAGGATTGCAGAGCTACAAAAATGAGTGTCAAAATTAGAAACAATATAGTGAAAAAAAGGTTACCAACTGATTTCCAAGTTAGTCTTAAATTAAATATCAATGGTAAAGTTATACTCATCTCATTCATAAATGCCTTTCTCTGTGATCAGTCAGAATCTGGTCTTTCCAGTAAATTTCATAGGTAACTCAGTCATAGAGAATTTTATTGGCTTTTTTTGGAGGGGTGGTATAAAAGCATGTTGGACTGTGATATTTAGGAGCCAATCTCCCATGTTCTTTTCCTAGCTTTCAATTATTATCTCTGAGTTATTTATCCTATAAAACATCATTGGTATTAATTTTTCTTTAATCTTGAACTTGGTCTGTTATTTTGCTGCTAAACTATACAACCTTATAAGATCTGCCTGCAAATCTATTGACTTGGACTTTTGCACTCTTGACAAGTTTATTTGCCAGTTTGAAAATTTTACTATGCATTCCTTTATCCATATCATCTATGAAAGTGTAAAACAAAAGTGGAACTTGCATTGATTTCTGAGGAAATCTACTATTTACACTTTTCCATTTAGTAAAGTGCCCATCCAATCCTATCTCTGTTCTCTGATTCTTAGCCTATTCATGACAATGTGCCCAATCCTATGGTTATTCTTTTAAAAAAAAATTAATAGTTATTAGAATAGAATTCTTTCAAAGATTTTTTTTTAAAAGTCTAAATGGATTATGTTCATCTTTCTTATGATTGCAGGTCATAATGCAATTGGAAATCTGCCAGTATTTAACATTCTATACATTAACTGATACTGAGAATGAAAATCTTAATATATTCCTTGTTAAAGATGGAGGCACAGAATTCATGCAAGAGCTATGCTTTCTCCATTTCATCCTCAAGAACAAATTTTATACTTTCATTATATTGTAGTTTCATTGGTTTCCTGGCTTCTTACTTTTGATATTCAAAAAAGAATTCATTATTAGCTTTGGAGTTCTTGGCAAGGATTCCTGAAGTTTCCTTCTGACTACTTAATTTATTTTTCTTCCAATCTTTGGTTTTTATATCTTCTTTGTTTTTTAATATATCCCTCTTTTGTTCCCTACTTAGTGAGATGGTTTTAAAAAGTGGAAAAACAGTGTAGGAAAGCAATTTAACACATCAAGTATATATGAATGACAGTACTATTCTACACTTATAGTCCTCTACCTCTGTCCAGAAGAGAGGGATGCTAATTTTTTCAACTTCTCTGGGGTTTGGTCAGTATAGTTACATAAACTTCATTGTTAGCTTTTTGTTTGTTTGTTTATAGTGTCATAGTCACTGTATACATTGTCTTTCTTCTACCAATTCATATTGTTTTCCCTTGCGGCTTTTATACTGTCATATCTATCATAGCATATGGAACAACAACATTCTATTACATTTATGTACCACAATTTATTTTATCATTCCCTAGCTGAAGTGCATCTACTTTGCCTTCAGATATGTAGGGTCACAATTAATATTTTGATGTATAGGGGCCAGCCGATGACTTCTTTGGAGTATAGTTGGCAGCTTAATTTCCAAATGGTACCTAAACTTGTTTGTGATTCCTTTAAAGGCTTACAACTTCTCAGAACTTTGCAATTATTTCAACTGTAGCAACAACAACAAAATAATTTGCTTTTGCTGCCATAATCACAGTGTTCTTTTTAAGAGGTTCTTACATACAAAAAAGTCAGCTTTTGACAATATTACTCATCCTATTTTTAAAGTTTTTGACTTCTAGGGAAGACTACATAACAGTTTAAAAAGGATATTTCATTGTTAATATTCATTCTTGCCAGGGAATGAAAAGCAGAACCTTTTTTTCCTTGGGTGTAGTAGCACTTGGAAGATTTTGATTAGACACAAGTATCAACAGCTTTCAACCCAAATGTATCAGACAAAGAGGAATAACTCATAAAATGAAACCAATACCTTTTTCCCTAGCAAGGGGTGGAAGAGAAGACATATTATGGGTTTCCATATTCTGTCATTAAATCAGTGACAGATAATGCTTAACTCTCTTGTTATTACATAAGTTAAAGAGGCCTTTTCCCATCATGACTGTCCCTAGAACAAGTAGAATAAGAAGCAGCATTCCTGGCTAGGACTAAATGGAAGGAAATATAGATCATAGCATAACATAATTTCAGTTCTGGAAGGAATATGATAGGCCACCCAGTCTAATCCATAGAGGAAAAAGAAGATTCTCTAAAAATTACCCAAATAGTGATTATCCATTTCAAAACTGGCTTAAAGGACTCTAGTTAAAATGAATTCATTTCCTTCCAAGGCTAACAATTCACTTAATAGATGACTTGAAGTGTGAAGAGGAAGTTTTCCTTACATCGTCTTAAATTTGCTTTTTAAAAATTTTTACCTGTAGCTACTAGGTTTACCATCTAGAGCTCAGAAGAACAAATAAAATCCCTCTTTCATAGTATGATGTCTCAAATATTTGAAGCCAGATAATATACTTATTCTATATTTTCTATTCTCCAAGCCAAACATGGCCAATTCCTTATCCTCATATAACTTGATGCCTAGGCTAGGTTCTCTTCTGAAAATCTGGTCCAACACTTAGTCAATTAATAAACATTTATTTAAAATTTCTTAGATTCTAGGCACTATGCTAGGAGCTGGGGAAACAGATAGAAGTAAAATAGTCCCTGCTGTTAAGGAGTTTGACATCCTATGGAGGCAGAGAAGAGAAACAAATATGCATGTTTTATATTTTATTTATAAAATGCAAACAAGATAAATATATGATAATTTAAGGAAAGGTAATATAAAGAGATCAATAAAGGTTTTCTCTGGCAGTTGGGATGAATCATGAAAGAAACTAAGGAACCTAAGTGAGCCCTCAAGCAAGAGGGGAAGCCGATGGAAAGGCACCTAGAGAGGAGATGGCATGAGAAGCAGTAAGAAAGCTACTGTGGCTGGACTATTAAAAATACATAGAAGAAAGAAGGCTGGAAATGTAGGATGAGGTCAGTTTGTAAAAGATTTTAATAGCTAGATAAAAGAAATTAAAATATTTCAGGGGCAACAGGGAGACAATGGAGTTTATTAAGTAGAGTAATGGCATGGTCAGTTCCCTATATTTTAGGAAAATCACTTTGGCAGCTGTATGGAGGATGGATTTAAGAAAGATGTATCAAGGAAACCAACTAGGAAATTCTAAACAAGAGGTGATGAGAGTCTAAATAGGACCATAACTATGTGAGTTGGGAGCAAGGACAGATGCTAGAGTTATTGTGGAAGAAAAGTAGATAAAGTGAGACAAATACTAGGTGAGTGGGAGTGAGGAGTCAAGAACACTGAAATTATAAACATTCAATGCTGAATGAAAAGATGGTAGAGCTCTTAATAGAAAAAGGGGTTTTAACAAGTGAAGAATTTTTTTTTTTAATGAAAAAATTAGTTCTGTTTTGATGGGTTAAGTCTGATATATCTCTGGGGATCTAATTTCAAATGCCCGATAGACAGGTGGTAATGTGATACTAAAACTCAAGAGATTAGGGAGGGGAATTACTTGGAAAGACATGATAATTAATCTCCTAGGAATTAATAAGGTCACAAAGTTAGAGTGTTGAAAGAGAAGAGGGTCCAAGGCAGATTATGGAGATTCACCCATACTTAGGTTATATGATAAGAATGATCTAACAAAAAATGTTGTGATGTCAGGAGAACTAAGAGGAATTGTGTTTGAAAAATTCCAGGGAGGAGGTAGTATCCAAGAGGTGACGCCAATCAACAATTTCAAAGGCTACAAAAAAGTCAAGGAGAGGATTGAGAATAGGTTCAATATTTCAAATAAATTTGAAAATTAAGAGGCTACCAGTAAATTTAGAGAGAACTGTTGCAGTTGAGTGACTTTAGTGAGAAACCATAATATAAAGGGTTGAAAAGTGTGCAAGAAGGGGCAGCTAGAGCACAGTGGATAGAGTACCAGCCCTGAATTCAGGAGGACCAGAGTTCAAATCTGATCTCAAACACTTAACACTTCCTAGCTGTGTGACCCTGGGCAAGTCACTTAACCCCAGCCTTAGGAGAAAAAAAAAAAAAAGAAGAAGAAAAGCGAGCAAGGAGAGAAGCAAAGTCAAGTATAGACAATTTTTTATGTAACTTTGGGTAAAAAGGGGGAGTAAATATACAGGACAATAGCTTGAGATAGTAGGATTTAGTTGGATTTTTTTTTTTTTTAAGATGGAGAAGACTTTGGAATATTTCTAGTCAGTAAGGAAGGGATTTCTACATTGAAGATTAGAGAGAAGAGATAAATGTAGTGATGATTTCTTTGAATATACAAGAGGGTTTGAATCAAAGTTATATGTTGAAAGACTGAACTTGGCAAAAAAAGGCCAACATTTCTTTAAAAAAAAATTAAGGGAGATTCTGGGAAGATGGCAGAGTAGGTTGGTAAATTTCAAGCTCTCCAGATTTTTCCCCAAAATAGAACAAATTTGAACCTCCAGGAAAAAACAGACTAGTGAAAAGTCAAGAAGACTTGGGGTAGAATAGGGGTCTTTTTGACACAACCCAAGAAGATCTGAAGAAAGACCCTGAGCTGGGGATTAACCTCTCTAAAGTACAGACACCTCCAGGCTAGCTTTGTAGAAACCGTAGGAATCCCTTAGGCTAGCTAGCTGTGACTGGAACTTCAGCAGGAAACATAGAGATTTTTACTTCCCAGACAGTTTGTAGAGTTGGGGTTAGAATCCAGGAAGACAGAGTAAACCTAGGGTCAGGCCCAGCTGTGCTGCTGAGATGCAGCTCTGGGAAAGAAGGAACCATCACCTGATGAGTGCAGAGGCAGTGGAGTAGGGTTGCTGCTGACTATGGGCATTTGCAGGTGGTTTAAGGTTCCTGGTCAGAGTGGAGAGCTGAAGGGAAGCTTGCGATACCTCCTCACTCCATGATTAGAGGAGTTTACACTAATACTTCTTATTAAAAAAGATGAATTGGCAAAGAAGAAAGAATCCTACCACTAAAACATATTATGGGAACAGGGAAGACCAGAGTTCATCTTCAGAGGAGGACACTTTAGTAAAAAAAAAAAAACCTTCTACCCTAAGGAGCAATGTGAAATGGTTCTCTGGACAGAGAGAATTTATAGAAGAACTCAAAAAAGAATTAAAAAATCAAATGAGAGACATTGAGGAAAAACAAAAAAAAAAATCATCCAATAAAAACAAGAAGATTATGAAAAAATAAGTTAACTAATTAGAAAAAGAAGAGCAGTCTCAAAGATAATAATTCTTTGAAAATTAGAATTGGGCAAGGAGAAGCTTATGAGAGACCAAGAAATAACAAAAAAGATTATTAAAAATGAGAAAATAGAACAGAATGTGAAACATCTCATAAGAAAAATGACAGATCTGGAGAATAGATCCAGAAGAGAAAACAATAATTCAACTTCCAGAAAGTTGCGACCAAAAAGAGAATCTTGACACAACAATGCAGGAAATAATCTAAGAAAATTGTCCTGGAGTGATAGAATATGAGGGGAAAATAGAAAAATATTCATTGATCACCATTTCAAATAGATCCTTTATGGAAAATACATAGGAATATTATTGCCAAATTTCAAAAAACCCAGATCAAAGAGGAAAATTTACAAGAAACAAGAAAAACAAAAACAAAAACAATTCAAACATGCTGGAGCTACAAGTAGAATTGCACAAGACTTAACAGCAACTACAATAAAAGATTGCATTCATAAATACTGATAAAAGAATGAGGCCTGTGGCCAAAAATATCATATCCAGCAAACTTATCTATAATTTTGAATGAGAAAAAAAAGGACATTCAACGAATTTACAGATTTTCAGAACTTTCTCTCTACCAAACCTGAACTTAATAGAAAATTTAACATATTAGCAACATAACATGGGCAAACTGTTTAAACATGAACACATCATTTATGGTTTTTTCCCCCATGGAACAATGTATATGTTTAAATTCACATCAACAATCTGGTAGCTCAAAAAGTGTGACAAAAGTCAAGAGGGAGGATAGACACAGAAGGCATTAGAGGGGGGGAGGAGGACTCATAGTTCTGGAAACTTACATCAGGAATGGTTTCAATAGGCAATGCTACATATGTACTATGAAGGGTATAGGACCCTCCAAAATCTATAAAAAAAATAAGGGGTGAAGAAATAAAGGTTAGAGGAAGCAGAGGAAGCAAAGGGTGAGGGAAGAAAACAAGGGAGGCAACCTTGGGTTGGGGGAGGTTAAGTAACAGCAAGGCAAATTATGCAATAAAATTTAAAGAGGCAGCAGGGATAGGGAAGACATGCATGTATATGTGAGGGAGAGTGTATATGTATCTATCTATCTGTCTACATATGTATACATAAATATATCTTTTCTTAACTGTAGTTTGCTTGAAGGTGGGGGAAGTGAAAGGGGGAAAAAGAATAAAGTAAATAAGGTACACAGCAGAGAACCAAAGAATAATTTACAAGGAAGTAAAGAAAAGATAGATATTCATGAATATAATTTCTATTAATACATATGTATATACTTGATCTAGTAATTTGTTTTTATATATTGTGAATCCTCCCTGATGTTCTGCTAATAATGTTCTCTTTTGTTTTGCTTTATTTTGTTTAGTATTTCTTTTGTATTTCTTCTTTTTCTTATTGTCTTTTGAAATAAAATAAATTTTAAAAATAAAATAAAAGGAGCAAAGGAGGAAAAAAATAGGGGATGATGTCAATTATGAAACAGAATTGAGTAAAGAGGTTAGTTAAGAGTCAATGACTTCTATTTTCTCAGTAAACTATGAGATCTCAGTGAATGGGACTAAGAGAACAGCTGCTACGGTGAGTGGGATATAGATTCAATTAAGGATTAATAAAAGGATTGCCCTACTGCAGAGAGGTACCAGTTGAGATTAGATAACATAAATCTGTAGTAGTTCTGACAGCATAGTCATCTGATTTTCAAATGTTCAGTTCAGCAGTACAGAGTAGGTGCATAAGAAGCAGATGGCTGGATTAATCCAGGGTTGAGTTAAATAGGATACAAGGGCATGGGATTCAAAAGAAGAGGGTAGTCAAGCATTAAAACTGGTTAACTAGAGGGTCAACAATAGGAAGGGAGGCAAATGAAGGGAAAGCAAAGGTGATGGCCCATTTTAGCACTGGGTGGGCCAACTGGATGTCACAGTGAGGATAAGAATAGATTAAGGATAAGCAAGATATAGGGCAAAAGTGAATATCAGGAGATTGGGACCAGATAAAAGATTTGGTTTATCAATGGTCTTCCTAAAAAGTGGCATCCAGAGATGAATATAACACTCCAAATGTGGTCTGAGTAGGACAGTATATAGCAGTATTATTAATGTTTTGCATAATTATGATTCCTATCCAACCAATTCATGTCTGAAATCTTACAATCCTAATGGAACTAATCAAACACCAAATTTAAGGCCTAATGGGGAAATAAATGCATCCTACACTGTGAGGAGCAAACCCCTTGGTAGATTACCAAATGAAACTAGATTCTTTGATGTATTGAAAGCCTTTTTATAATCTGGCCCCAAACCATTTTTCTACCCTTATCTCATATTACCATCCTTTATGAATACCACCTTCCAGTCTACTTAGACTATTAGCCATGTCATCAAACACACTCCAATCTTCCCATCTTTTTATCCTTACATCTGCTCCTCCTATTTTATATTCCATCTCCATCTACAAAATCCTTCAAGACTTGGTTCAAAAGGCCACGTGCTCCAAGAAGTCTTCCCTAATTCTCATATTTTAAAATTATTTCTCTCTTTCTCTGAATTCTCACAGTACCCTGTACCTCTCTATTTTCATACATATTATGATGGATTGGATGCTCTGCTAGGACTGAAGCTATTTTTTATTCAGTCATCAAACAATCAAATGACAATTATCAACAATTGCTATTTTAGTGCCAGGTACTTTACCATATTATTCATTTTTGTTTTGTCCTAAGTGAAGCTGTGGCACACACACACACACACACACACACACACACACACACACACACACACACTTCCATATGTGAATATCCTCTTACTAGGTCTCCCATAACTACCAGGTCAGATCTAAACTTTGGCTTTATCAAATGTTTGCTATATTGTATTTGGTTACTGGATAGTGATGAAAAATAAAGAGCAATTCGGTTTTTGCATAAACTCTATTTTTTTAAACAGATTATATATTTGTTCCTTTACCATAAATGAGTTTAAAGAGCTTTCCCAGACTTTAAGTTTGGGGGCATTGTTGTTTTTATTTTATCCTACAAAACTGATGGTTATCTTTAATATAATTTATTTTCCCATTTGAATTTAAATAAGATTCTTTGAGGCATTTGAGCAAATAAGGAAAACTATCAGCATATTTACCCACCGTCTTTATCCACAGAATATCCATAGGTACAATATTTTCTTCTTATTTAGTACTCTTCATTAGATGATCTAAGAGCTCTTCAGGGATATTAATTAAGCTTTATAGCAACCTCTGTGACACATCTGCTTGCACACATAGATCTGTTGGACATACAGATATTAATGTTTTGCAAAAGTGTGCCATTTAAGTATGTTTGTAGGCCATTCACACACCCTACCGACTAGGCACAGAACAGTTCCATACATTTCTGTCTTCAGAAAATGCCATTAAGCAAGGCAACCATCATTTAGCATCAACACATAAATATTGCCATGACACTTAATACACACTCAAGCTGACTCTGAAGCCTCTCTGCAGCAAAACAAGTTCCGAATGAAGCACCATCTAAAGGCAGTGCATCATTTCCTTGAAAGGCTCATGGTTTCTTAAATGCTGGGTTTCCTATGGCCCCAGGCAAAGCTTTTTAAAAATGCAAGTGTTAAGGCAAACTGTCATGCACGTTGCCTTAAGTACCAGAATAGCTTGTCACTGCCATCTTGGAAGTCTTGACGAAGATGCACTTGGACATGCAGAAGCACAGTAATTGAGAGCTGCCTGACAGGAAGGTAGCATGTTAGACTAAAAGGCAGGTGCCAGCCTGTAGGCATCGTGTTCTGTCATGGCATTAAACAAAACTTAAAGGAAAAGCTGTGTGGGAGGCAGCAGCTGAAAAGAACCCCAAGCAAGCGGAGAAACGAAGGCATTAGACTTCAATAACTGCATTTATCTAATATTAAGTGTGTAGTATCACTTTGCAGGGAGTAATTGGTTATCTTACAGAAAAGCAACATCTCTATTTATGTGTGAGGGGAGGTAGGGAAGAAGGTGAAGATAGGAGATGTAAAGGAAGATAGAAGAGCCAATAAGGGCAAGTCACTCTGTTACTAAAATGTTTATAAGAAGAATACAAATAGTTCACATTTATGTAGCAGCCTATGGCTTAACAGAGCACTGTCAATGCAACAGTTCAATGGGTAGATGGTAATAACAAGAACAGTTCAGGTTTCTATAGCACTCTAAAGCATGCAAGACACTCTCTTCAGCTAAGTGGCACAGAGGATAGAGAGTTGGGCCTGGGGTCAGGAAGGTCTCAGACACAGTTATGTGGCCCTGAACAAGTTACTTCATCTCTGTGTGGCTCAGTCTTCTCAATTATAAAGTAAATATACTATTATCTTTCTCCCAAGTGGTTGTGAGGATCAAATTAGATGATGTTTGTAAAATACTCAGTACAGTGCCTGGCACATAGTTCTTTAAAAAAAAAATAGCCTTTCATTTTTCAGAATACATGCAAAGGCAGTTTTCAACATTCACCCTTTGCAAAAACTTGCTTTCCAATTTTTCTCTTTCCTTTCACTACAACCCCTCCTCTATACAGTAAATAATCCAATATAGGTTAAATATGTACAAGTCTAACCACAGTTCCAAATTTATTATGTTGCACAAGAAAAATCAGATCAAAAGGGAAAAAATGAGAAAGGAAAAAAAAAAAAAAGCCAAGCAAACAACCTGTAGAAAAGGTGAAAATTCTACGTAGTGGCTCATAGTTCTTAATAATTATTTGTGCCGTGTATAAACTATATGGATTGCTTATTATGTCAGGGAGGTAAGGAGAGGTAGAAAAATTATTTTAACATATAATTGAAAAAAATAAAATATTTTGTAATAAAAAAATCAAAAGCAAAAACACAAACGCTTGTGCCTTTCCTCCACCTAACAACAACTTTTCATGTTGGCATATTTTTAGTTGGCAAGCTCTTTTAAGGGTAAGACCCAGATCAAATATAAACTTTGGAATTCTCCCAGTTGCCAGCACAGTGTTTTATACTTAGTAGATAATTAATTCTATTCTACTATCACATTTGGTTGTTGAATGTTGAATAAAGGATAAAGAAAAACCACATTTTTATAATTAACTCTATTTTAATAGATTTTACATATGTTCCTTTTTAAAAGAGAAGTTTAAGAGCTTTCCAACATTTGAGGGTTTTTTTGGGGGGGACTGTTGTTTTTATTTTACCCCATTAATTGATGATCATCTGAAACATTATTGCTCCCTTTTTTATAGATGAGAAAATGGAAATTCAAATTAATGACTTCTCCAGTGTCAAATGACTAGTGAATGGCAGAACAGAGTCTCATACCTAATCATCTTGATACTAAGACCAATGGCCTCTCTATCCCATCATGAAGACAGCAGCACCTAGTCATTCAGAGAGATGATACTATTAAAGGCTACTCTATGGAAAACCCATTTTAAATTGTAAAAGCATTATGTTATTGGTAGTATCATCATTCTAATGCCACAGGATGACCATTTTTCTTGGGACATATTCTTTAAAAAAATAAGTACTACACTATGGTACACAGAAAAAAGATGAAACTTAGAGGCCAGAAGCTCTATGTTCAAATCCTACCTATGAAACTTGCTTATTGTTTAACTATTGGCAAATCTCTTAAGCTCTTTTTTTTTCCTTTTCTTTTTTTTTTCCTGAGGCTGGGGTTAAGTGACTTGCCCAGAGTCACACAACTAGGAAGTGTTAAGTGTCTGAGACCAGATTTGAACTCAGGTCCTCCTGAATTCAGGGCTGGTGCTCTATCCACTGCGCCACCTAGCTGCCCCTTCTCTTAACCTCTTAGAGAATTAGTTTCCTCAGCTATTAAATGGGTATATACCTAAATTCCTGTCTCACAGAATTGCTTTGGGGTCCAGATGATTAAATATAAAGAAGGTATTATATGTAGAAATGTCTTTTAGTATTGAGTGTGCCTAAAGGTTTTTTTTGACTATCAGTTTTTGAACACTGTCCACTGACCATGGACATGGCTAACAAATGAATTGGAGAGCAAGATACAAAAAGAACAAGCTTTGGGTACAGAATCATGAGAAAAAGTAATTAGGCCTTGGTTCACCTGAAGCTTTTAGGTATGATCCTTGAATTCTTCATGAAAGGGAATTCATTTCTCAGTGGGCTTTTCAAGTGATTGCTTATGATGTTCTCTGGTGATAGCTATACCAAAAGGACCATTGCACATTTTATTTCTCTTGGTGACTCAAGCCTTTTACTAAGTTATCTCAGAGATCCTCATAATATCCTTGTTAAGAAGATAGAGCTAAGTAGTGATAAGTCATTTCCCAGATGAAAAAAAAATAAACAGAGGCACTAAGAGATTCGATGATTGCATGACTCAAGATAATTCTCAGCATAATTGAGAATAAAAAGAAAGACAAGTATTGTATCCATTAGAAAATACTGAGTCAGTTTTTTCCTGGTAACTAAGTCACTCTCATATTAAGTCAGGCATGTAGGCATGATATTAATGCCTCTGGGATATCAGGGTACCACTTGGTGCATTAGTCTGTCTTGAAAACACACACACACACACACACACACACACACACACACACACACACACACACACAATATCTCTCTCTTAATAATGACTCCGAGTGGCTAAAATCAAGGACTGAAACAAAAATGTGAGCTCTTGGCTAAAGTCTATTAGAGATATCAGACCAATGAAAGAAGACAGCCGGAGAGAACACCCCATTTTAAGTAAATTGCCCAACTATTCCTGTGATGTATAATCTAATGCTTGGCTTTCAAATCTTTCCCTTTTCCAAGCTTGAACAAGTAGAGACAGTTTTTTGTTGTTCTTTTGGCTAGGGGAATGAGAGACAAAAAACAAAAGCATTTTAACCATGACCAAAATCAAGGTCCCTTTCCTCTACTGTGCACCTTTTATTTTAACCAACCTCTATATTTCCACAGACTTTATTTTATTTATTTTTATTTTTTGCCTTTTTATTATTAAAACTTTATATTTTTAAAATATATGCATAGACAATTTTCAACATTCACTGCTGCAAAACCTTGTGTTCCAAATTTTTTTCTCTCCCTTCTCCCCACCCCCTTCCCTAGACAGCAAGCAAAAACAATTATCATGCTGCACAAGAAAAATCAGATCAAAAAGAAAAAAAATTAGAAAGAAAACAAAATACAAGCAAACCCCAACAAAAAGAGTGAAAATGCTATGTTGCAATACACACTAAGTCCTCCCAGTTCTTTCCATGGATGCAGATGGCTCTCCCCATCATAAGACCATTGGAAATGTCCTGAATCATCTCATTGTTGAAGAGAGCCACGCCCAGCAGAATCTGATCCTTTAGTCTTGTTGCGGTGTACAATGATCTCCTGTTTCTCTTATTTCACTCAGCATCAGCTCATGTAAATCTCTCCAAGCCTCTCTGAAATATCGTGCTGATCATTTCTTACAGAACAATAATATTCCTTAACATTCATAGACCACAATTTATTCAGCCATTCTCCAACTGATAGGCATCCACTCAGCCTCCAGTTCTTTGCCACTACAAAAAGAGCTGCCACAAACATTTTTTTTTTCCACATGGGAGGGGGGAGTCCCTTTTCTCCTTTAAGATCTCTTTGGGATATAAGTCCAGTAGAAAGTGCTGGATCCAAGGGTATGCACAGTTTTATAGTCCTTTGGGCATAGTTCCAAACTGCTCTCCAGAATAGTTAGATCAGTTCACAACTCCACCAACAATGTATCAGTGTCCCAGTTTTCCCCTCCAACATTCATCATTGTCTTTTCCTGTCATCCTAGTCAATCTGACAGGTGTGTAGTTACACAGACTTTATATTAAATAAATGTATCTTCTGATGGATTAGTCAAAACAGGATCAAATCCGGAAGAGGACTATGAGGTTATTTTTATCCCTAAATTTTTCCTCATCATTTAATCTAAATTCTGCCTAATTCTTCCCAGAGAGGGAAAAAATATACATGAAACATCTTGAAAAAGAATAAGCATAGGCAAAAAGAGAGGCAGTGTGATAGAATGGGGGAGAGCCTGCCTGGAAGGCAGGAAGAATTGGATACAAGCCGCATCACTGGTACGTAGGAGCTGTGTGAGAATGGACTATACTTTTAACTTTCTGATTCTTAGAAAACTCTGTTAAGACTCTCAGAATACAATGTAACACTGTGAAATCAGATGACTTAAAAACCAGCTCTCCTCCTTACTATATGTGTGACTTTAGGCAAATCATTTAACTCTTTAGGACTTCATATTATTCACTAAAAAGGGAGGGAGGCTTACTTTAAATAGCTTGTAAGGTTCCTTCTGAATCAGTATCCACAATCTTATCAATTGCAATAGAACTGTCAATTTGTATGAATGAAGGAAATTTCTATGAGGAATGCACAAAAGCCACGCCAAAACAAACCCACAGAAGAATGTCACACATTCACAGAATCATTTATAATAAAAACTTTATAATCTTATTAATAATGGCATCTAGATTAAATTTTATTAATTTATAATTAATTAAATTGAGTATAAATGTGTGCATATGTGTGTGTGTGTGTGTGTGTATATTATTTTCACTATTGAACTGAGCATGATGCCAACTGAACCACCTAAAACAACACAGAATCCCAAATCTGATATTAGGGCAGTGCTTAATTTAAGCTTTCTTTCCTTTCTTTCTGGATGTATTTCTATCCTTGTGTAATACTCATTTATTGTTCATTATTCTGTTGACTAATAACTGCAAGATGGTTTCCATAATAAAGATGACAAATGTATCCTAGAGAGTGATATAACATACATTGTGGAGTTCATAGTTTGTCCAGCATGGTTTTATTTTTTTTTAATTCTCAAAAGAATTTCAACCTTTCAAAGGCAAAATAGCTTCTCCAACCCCTTCCAGATGATCCCACTTCTAAATGATCTGAGTTAGCTTTCCCATCATGGGCCCTCATAAAGAGCACTGGTTAGTACGACAATAAACGAACGTGTTTTAATTAGAAAATGTGGATTCCCAGCACTTTTGCAAGAAGGAAATGATGGTTTCAGACAGATATCAAGAGACTAATAAAAGTTAAGATGCATTAAGCAGCAACAGTGAACCCAAAGGTAAATTAGTGGGATATCTGGAGAAGCAAACCAGAGATCCACATAACAACTAGCAATGTTAGCTGTTGATGCTCAAGGAGCCTTCTTCTCTCCTTTGTGCTGGAAAGGCATTAGTTGTACACTGTCCTAGGAACACTGTCCTAGGATGTGTCTTATCATCCTGTTCTCTGCAATTCTCCCCCGGTGAGGACTATCCATGCATGACTACACAAGAAATGGCTGCAACTAGGCAACAGTCTGTTCATTGGCTCTACTGAGACAAGAGAAAGCTTTGTCAACCATAGCTGCATTTTCCTGTCTTCTCTCCAATTCTTAAGCTCAGAGGATGAATAAGATCAACCTTCTTGCTGTGCCTCAGGAAGGCTCCCTATAGTTACTACCCTAAGCTGAATCATACAAGGTACAAAGTATATGGAGGGAAGGATGATTTCCCCTGCTCACATAAGTACACCTAAAAAGATCAAATAGTTCCTTAAGTACCCTCATTGAATTTTTCAATGTAGACTTAATAAAATTTGAAAAGATATTCCCAATAGTCATGGATTTCAAGTCCACTACTCATGGAGTAATTCTTTGAAAGAAAGTAAGCTTCCTGAAGGAAGGGATTACTGCCCCTTTGTCCCTGTATTCGCAATATCTTGTTCAGTAGGCAATTAAATTGGGTGAAACCGTTTTCTTATCATTAAAATTAGAGGATTAGAGTAGATGGCCTATGAGTTACTTTTTAGTTCTAAATCTATGCCCTTGTGCTCCTATTAAAAAGTTTGTCTTTATAGCATTACAGCACAACTGATGAGAAATATGACTGCTACCACATTGTACTATATACTTTTGTAACTTAAATAGGACAATAGAAAATGTAATTAATTGTTCCTTTAAAAATATAAGGATCACAAAGTTCAGATCTTCATGGGAGAACTCAGTGGGATTTATTATTTCCCAAAAGAGTTACTGTGAGTAATGACTGATACTATAAAATAATGATGATTATGGAAAGAGTTCTTCTAACATACAATTTGGAGGGTGTGATCATTTTTTTTTTCAGAACTGTCCTGACCTTTTAAAATTATTATTCTGAAACATCTGCTCACACAATATTCCCAATTCTCTGCACTCCCCTCCTACAAACCCCCAAGAACTAGTTTCTCGAGAATTCTGAACACTAACAATGCTTTAGGAGTCAGACTAGTGAGTTACAAAACCATTGCATCTCTGAGCATTTGAAATCCTTGCTCACAAGGGCACGGGACACAGGGACTAATAAATCAAAGCAGTTTTCAAAGCAACTACATATCCTACTTACCCTGCCTAGGAGAACTATGAACACCTTATCTAGTTCCTGAGAAAAGGAAAAAAAAGGATCTTCGGAGCCAGAATTAGAAAGAAAGGGGGAAAAAAAAACTTACCAGCTCATCAAGTCTATCCCTGTCTGAGACAGATAAAATATCCGCAGGGATGACTTAAGAGAAGGCCCCAAGGGAATAACATTTGATATTGGCTGAAAGGGCAAAAGAAGCAGCCATAGACTGAAATTTTCAGCTCATTTCAAATGAGAATTTAACCCGTGTTCATATTTGCATAAGCTTGGGGGCAGAAGTGTATATATACAACCAAAGACCACTAGGTGGCCACAATCAGTAATTCTGTCTGTAGGGTAGGCTGGACATAGCTATAGTGCTTCATTTCAAGGACGTCCTTCTAGCTAGAGGCTTTCTTGCATTATCTTGCAAGAAAAAAGCCCAGGTTCCTAAAGCCTTGATAAAATTACTAGGTTTTTAATTTTACATAGGGAACCAATTGTTAAAAAGAAAATGATTTTTCCACAATTCCTCCATGAGGACCTTCTGTTCTCATTCTATTCAAGGGAAAACTGGAATGGTCTAAACACGGTAAATTACTTATTTTGCTTTAGTGCAGTTCATAATCCATGCATGTGCTCCTATAATTTATTTTCTTATTAAAAGATCTGAGTATGTATAACACTGCAGCTCACAAATTGCAATGTAAATGTAAGGCACTGAATCAGTCCCCTTCATTCTTGACAACTAACAAAAAATATACTAGTATTCCATGTGAAACACTTGGCACAGTTCCTTAGTTTTTGTTTCCACCTCCACTGTCCCTTCCTCCACTCAGCCTCCCAATCTCACCTCTCAACAGACCCTTCTATTGCCTCAACAAAGGGGAAAGACAGAGGTCCCTGTGTTTTCAATGGCCAGTGTGCCTATTGAGCAGCTTCGATATTGAGATTAATAAGCTGCCAACTTTCAAGGAAGACTAAGAAAACTGCAAAATTAAAGTGCATTGCAACGTGAAATACTGGTGGCCAGGCGGGATCACGGTGTCAGCAAAGCAAGGTAAAGCTATAAAATAAGGCTGAGCTTGAAAGGATAACCAAAAGGTCTCATTAATTTCCATGTTGCCCCTGATGAGGATTTAGAGGTGGCATAATGTTTTGAAAAATGAAGGGGGATGAGGAATTCAGCCTGTTAATCTGATAAGTTATCCAATGGATTTGATGCTATTGGTATAAAATCTACTTAAGCTTCACTGGAAATCAACAAATGAAAAAAAATAAAGTAAATAATATGAACCAAACTGGTTACCCTGGTTTAATATTCTCAAGATCAAGCTTGTCATTGATTCTGTCAGAAAATTAATCCTTAGGTAGAAAAATCAATCGGTGAACATGTTTGGAATAGTCTTAGAGCACAGCACACAGTGAAGATGTTCTCCACAGTCATGTGGCCTTGCTGTGAATGCATTGCCTCTGAACTACTACTTAATGGGTATTCTTCACCACTGAACAACTCAGAGAATGAACTGACCTAACCCACTCCATTTTAGTGGTATAGAAGTATGTTTTCTGAAATTTTGTAGCCCAAAACAGATCAAGATAGATCTAAAAAAACAGGGGATTGAATTAGATGACCTCTAAGGTTCCTTTCAGCTCTAGTTCTATGCTCTAACTTTAAAAAATAAGTTTTTCATTATTGCATTATTGACAGGTGAAACACACAATATATGAGAGCTAAGTTGGCTCTATTATATAAAATATATATAATGCAATACTAGATGTGATACAATAAATATAATATAATAATTTATAATATGATATGATATAATAACATTATTTGGCATCTGTGTGTGTGTGTGTGTGTGTGCAACTGCCAAACTATTTATTCATCAGATTATCTTCCATGTAAATGTTTGCTGTATAAATGAATGAAGACATTAGCCTCAGAAGAGAAGTTTATTTGGCCTAGTACAAAACTGGACTTTGAATTTAGGAAAATGTGATTTAAGTACAAATTATTAGCTACTCGATTCTTTTCAAGTTTCTTAACTTCTTTCTGCCTCAGTTTCCTAAGTGATAAAATGGGACTAATAAGAACTGTAGTTCTTACCTTAGGGTTATTATGAGATCAAGTGAAATAATATAGATGAAAAGGTGCTTTATAATTCTTAAAGTGCTATAAGGATCCCATTTATTGTTATTATTAGTATTAATGCAGCAACAGGCAATCCCAGTCTTCATTTTATGCCAATTGACTTCTACTTTTGACTAATCAAACACATCTAAATAAAATGATGCGTGCAAATCATGCAGCTGACCAGAATACCTCTTAGTTCCACTATGCCAATTTGCTCTCCATCTCAAACACTTTTTTGCACAATATTATGTAGGGAATTAAAATCCTCTGCAAATGGCCCAACAGGGAATTTTCAGCAGGGAAATCTCGGTTTTTGCCAGTCTTGATGACAACTACCAAAGATTTCCTTTACAAACAATCATACTCATGGTTTTGACAAAGACTTACCAGGGCTCTGTCCTGGAAACCAGCACATAGACACTTTTCTCCCAGATGTTACTGACAGTGCCATGACATCACCCTTTTTGAAGGCTTGCCAATTTTTAGCATTTGCTTTCAGCATTGGGTTAGACTTCTCTATTAATAGCTGATTCTCATTATATTTATGAAAGTTTGGATAGCACTATTTTAGAATGTAGGATTATAGAGTTCTCTGGTGAATGCTATGGAATAATTCATTTTGCTTATAATCATTATTCAAAGGTCATCCTCATATATAGTATATGTTAATTTCATACCAAGCTAACTTTGGGCTTGAAAAAAATGGAAGGAACATCATTACAAGCCTCTTATGTATATGTAGATCTATAACTAAAGTGTGTATGGATGGGGATGGCAAACTGAGCTTGGCTTCAAGACGCTGAAATTTACAGTGTGTTGACAGTGGTCCTCTGGTAGTCAGAAGCAAAGCAACCTATCTTATTACCTGGTTTGGGAGAATAATTAATTAAAATCAGAGATTACACATTGGTACAAGAGCTTCTTACACACAACAGATATATCCCAGGTGGGATAAATGGATCTCCCTAATCCTCCTCGAGATTTTCATCGCAACAACCTTGTGGCAAAAACCATCATCCCAAGAACTTAACGGGCTGATATTTTGGGGCCTTTCCCACCTGTAGGACTTTGTCTTCTAAAATCTGACTTTTTAACCTTACAGTCATGTTGGAGAGGTCCCTCTCCATGCCCCTCCTTAGCAAGTGAATTTATCTTTAAAAATCAGTTGGGGATACCGTTCATGCTATTCTACCGCGCCTGGCCTGTGTACCATCCTAGTTATGATTCTTTATATATGTGTGTGTATATATATATATACAGGTGGTAGGTAAAGAGTACAAGGTCTCAACTTAGGAAGACTCATTTTCCTAAGTTCAAATTTGGTCTCAAATACTAGCTCTGTGACTCTGGGAAAATCGCTTAACCCGGTTTGCTTCAACTTAAAATGAGCTAAAGAAAAAAGGGCACAATACTCCAGTGTCTTTGCCAAGAAAACCCCAAACAGGGTCACAAAGAGTCAGAGTGACTGAGAAAAAACTGAACAATAAAGAAGGAAGGAAGGAGAATCCCTGTGAGCTGTGTGGATTTGCCCTCCTGTGGCAAAGTTATGTCTAGACATGGGTGAGAGTCACACATGAGGGCAAGTATAACATAGGTAGTTCTTTGTTTTGGTGAAGGGGATGCCTACATCAATGAGCCCCCAGAGCCACTAGAGCATATTTGAAAACTGAATAAATAATTTTAGCATTGATTTTCTTAGAGGCCGGTCCAACCTGTATTGCTTTGCTATATCTCTTATCCTAACCAGTAGCACAGACTTACTACAACTTACAGCTAATGGGAAAGGAAGATAAATTCTAGAGAAAACTCAGCAAACTTCTTGAAAATTATCCAGAGCTACCATCAACTAATCAAGCAAATAACAAGTGTGTATTAAGTGACCATTATGTGCAACCTCTTGGGACAGGAAGGCAAAAATGAAGTAGCTTTTTCCCTCAAGGAATTTACATTTTAATGGGAGAGGCAACATGCAGACAAAATTAAATGCTGGAAGGAAGGGCACTAAAAGATAAGGGAGTAAGGAAATATCTGATAGAGAAGATGGAATTTGACTGAGTCTTGAAGGAAAAGTCAGATTCCAAGAAGTGAACGTGAGGTAAAAGAGTATTTAAAACACAGGACATAGTCAATGAGAAGGCACAGAGGCTGGAGGTGATATGCCATGTCTGAGAAGCAGACAGTACATCAGAGCCAGAGAGCTTGTAAATGGAAGTACGATGCAAGAAAGATAGAAAGAGGTAGGAGGGGGCCAGGTGTTAAAGAGCTTTAAGTACCCAACAGGGGAGTTTATATTTGATCCTGGAGGTAATTAGAGGCCATGGGAGTTTACTGAATAAATGGTGACATGGTCAGACCTGTAATTTAGGAAAATTACTTTGGTAGCTGAGTGGAGGCTGGACTAGAGTAAGGAGAGATTTAAGGAAGGCAGACCAATAAGAGGCCTATCCAGGAGTCAAGGAGAGAAGTGATAAGAGGCTTGAACTAGAGTGGTTTTTATGTCAGCAAAAGGAAGAAGGTGTTGGTCTGAGAGCTATTGTGGAAACAGAAGTGATAAGATTTTGACAATTGCTTGGCCATGATGGGTGAGGGACATTGAGAAAGAGTTTAGGATGACATTAAGTTCTGGACATTGAGAAAACGTGGTGATCCCAACAAAAAAAGGCAAAGTAGAGAGAGGAATGAATTTTTAGAGAAAGATATTGAGCTCTGTTTTGGACTTGTTAAATTTGAGATACCTAGGGGATGAAAGAGTTCAAAATATCCAGTGGGTTGGTAATAAGGGACTAGAACTCAGGAGAGACAGGGGTTGAATAAATAGATCTGGAAGTCATCAAGATTATAATTGAACCCATGGGAATTGCAAAGGTAACCAAGTGATTGCATACAGAGAGAAAGACAGGAGGGTACAGAACAGAGCGTTGAGGTTATACCCATAATTGGAGGGGTACAATATTGATGATAATACAGCAAAAGAGATTAAGATGAAGCAGTCATACAAGGAAAAGCAGAACTAGGAAAAATAGCATCAGGTCAAACCAGAAAGGAGAAGTTGCAAGATGAGAGATGACAACCATATCAATGCTTCAAAAAGATCAAGAAAGATCAGGACTGAGAAAAGACCCATTAGTGATGGAGACTTCATAAAGCAAATGAAGATACCTTTCCATTAACATAAAAGAAAACTTGTTAGACTAGGCTTAGAATTTCTATAAACAGTATACAGTTTGTTCATCATCCCAGATCTGAAAACTTCTAGCATACTGAAGTACTTATGCTAATTTTTGGTGGTAAGGATTCTTATAAATTTCTATTGAACCTTCAGAACCAGCAGTGAAATAGTTACAATTATCAGTCTCCAAGATCATCTATCTAGTCTCAGAATGGTCTTATTTGGTATGACAAATAATAGTGACAAGTCCATTAATAATGAACAATCATACACAATACAGTGTGATCTGCTCTGGTCATTATACCATCTTTCTTTATCTCTGTATGTCTGTTTCTTTCTGCCCACTTACTAGGAAGGTAACAGACAAAAAGAAAGAAAGAAAGAAAAAGAGGAAAATCCTACTGTTTATTTTTAGGATCAACTTGTACAAAAGACAAAAAAAAGCTTCCTTAGTTTGTGGGGTATCAGGCCTAAGGGAGGAGAAGTTATCAATATAAATTTATCTGAGGGTCTATGCTGTGTCTATAACATTCAATACAATAAACATGAGGGCAGACGTGAGTTGGGAATTATTCACTTAACATCTATTTCACCAGCATTCTTTGTTTTATGAATCAGCTAAATCAAAGTGAAATGGTGGATATGGAGTAAGGTAGAATGAGTGGACCTGGATTCAAATTCTGTCACTGTCCATTACGATCTTTATGACCTTAGGCAAATCACCTATCTTATAGATATTTAAATTATTCATCTGTGAAATGAGAGGGATAGACAAGATGGTTCTGAGATCCCCTCTAGTTCTATATTCCTATGCCTAGAATTCTATATCCAACAACTTCTGCATTATCAGGTCACTAACTTCATACACTCCCGTCCCCATATAGTTTTTCCCATCTCTAGTATTTACTTTCTCAATGATAGGCTCTCATCCTGAGCCTCAATCTTAAAAGCACAAGGTCTTTTGCTAAGATACATAGTGAAAAGAAAATAACTTAAATTCGGGATCTAAAACCATTATCAACTATAAAATCACAAAAACTTCACAAACAAGCCTTTGGCCCAAACTATAAGAGGAAAAGTTTTCTAGTTTTCAGATTAATAGTTGAAGGTCCCTGGTTAAAGAATAGATTATTAGAAAAGTGGGTTATTTTTGATTTAATTGTATTATATATTAGTATAATGTAATTTAATTATATTTAATGTAATAATATAATGTACATATAATGTATTTATAATATGTGGGGGGAGGAGATAACACAAAATAATATGTACATACACACAAATTTTTAAAAAGTTCCTTTGTACTTTTAGAAAGATTTTTGTACTATGACAACTCAGATTACAGATACTATAGAAATTTTCTATTTTTGACAGAAATATATCTATTAATATCTGGGACAAGTACTTTATACAAAATACACTAAATATTATACATGTGCACAGTACCTTGCAATAGGTACTTAATAAATGTTTACTGAATTGGCTTCTTACTTTAGATTTTGAGACAGATAATAAACCTGAGAGGGAAAGCTATGTCAAACAGCTAGCAGAATTAAATCTCATGTCAGTGATGAGAACAAAAAGCATAAACCCACTTATATGATACCCACACAATAAATAACTGAAATTTTCAGGCAAAGTTTTAAACTGTACAAAGGTTTTATGAGGACTCAGTATATGATTTGCCTCCTCCTGGTCTTTCAGGACAAATTAAACACTGGCAGGAGGGATGGTAAAACCTTCTAAAACCTAAAAGTATCTGGTGAGGAGGAACCCAAGATGTTTCACCATCTGTGCCATCACTGATGGACCTAATCTCAGACCATTCAACATACTTATAGCTCTGGATTACTTGCAGTGAAGGCTAAAAGTGAAGAAGCATTGAAAGGGCCCAAACAACCCATAAAGCATATTTTGGAAACTTCCTTCTCAGCCTAAGTGCTGCACCTTTTCTGCCTGTTTGTTTTTATACAGTATTGTTTGCCCCATAGGCATCAAGCTGTTAGTGTGTACAGGAGGGATTAAAGTGAAACTGCATGTTGGATGAAATATAAATTAAAATTATTCTTCTGTCAGTCTCAAATCAGGGATTCTTTCTCAAGGTCTCCCCAAACACTTAATTTCAAATGAGTCTTCATTTATTACTTCACAAAAGGCCAAATGCATAATTTATCAGTAGCTCTCAGTCAATATACCCTTATAAGCAAGTTTCCCATGAGCCTTTGAGTAAAAATATGTTATGCTAATTCTATTAGTTGGGTACACAAGAGCTGTCTAGAAGAGTAAACAAGCATTAAAAGGAGACACATGTGAACAAAGAAATGTCTATCCACCCATCATCCTGGGTCAAATTAGTAAGGGGAAAAGTTAGTATCAGGAGGCAAGCTTGGTAGCACATCTTTATTCAAAGATTACACATTGACAGAACCTTCCCTTTTCCTGCTTAGTTCTCTGCATTTGTAGGTGAGTGCGAGGAGGCGGGATGTGATGAATAGATAGGTCAGCTGTATTAACCAGAAGTGGATCATGGCTACATACCTGGTCTCCAGTGGCACATTGCTATTGAGCACCCAGCTGTCCTGAAGCTGGACGGACTCGGGAGTGGTGGCCAAGTCATTTGGAGCAGGAGCTGGGGCGTGGATCTGGCTCCGTCGATTGGTCAGTGAGTTCCTATTGAGGGAGTTGGCAGAAGAATGGTGATGGGACAAGGTGTGATTGTGGGGAGGTGGAAGAGGAGGCCTCAAAGTTGACTGGCTGTGGTGGTTTGGTGGGCCTGTGGAAAGAAGAAAGAGGAAAAAAACCTTTAGTGGATACAGATTCAGAAATTCTTATAGTAACTTTTTTATGCTTTTTTTTTCTGGGAAAATGAGACAACTAACTTTAAGTCTCTATTTTGATAATGGCTGAGTACAGTAAAACAGAGAGACCTGAGACTACAGAAAACATGACAAATAAATTAAGAAGAAACAATATGCTTTAATCTACATTAATCTGCAGGCTTTGATTGAAGAATAATTAGAAATTACATTAGTAAAACTGTGCTGATGTGGACTTCTCAATGGAATTACCTAAATGCTTTTTAAACAACAAGAAAAAGGAATGAAACACGATAGTGAAAGGAGATATGAGAATAGAATTCACCATTTATAGCTAGATGGATTTGTGTCCATAGAGAAGAAAAAAAAGAATCCATTTCTTTGCAAGTAAATTAAGTACAACAATAAGATGTTTAATTCTCCTAATAGAAGAAATGTCCACCACTGTGTTTTGCACCTTATACTTGGTAAAGAAGTTCCTCAACAGGAGCTCTCTTATTGATAAAATCACAGATCTAGTAAACACACAAAACAAACAAAATTAATAGACAGAATTTGGCATTTCCTAGTCAGTTATCATTAAAACAATCTTCTTGAGAAACTCTGGATTGATTAGAACAGTGCTTTACCTCAGTACACAGTAAGTGATTAATAAATCCCTATTGATTGACTCACTCATTTAATTTAAACTAGGACCACCATCCCTCTTATCTTCCAAAGGAAAAATTAAGGTCACAAAAAATTTCTCAATCCTATTTCTCTATCTGTAGAAGCAGTGCAGTGATGACATTATCCATTTCCTAAAATGAAAGTCTAACAAGAGAACTGTCTCTTTCTCTGTCACATGAGAAACATAGCCATATAGTTCTTGACAGTTTACAAAGTACCTTCCTAAGTACAGACTTGATGGAAAATATTTGATGGACAAATATCTATTAACAAATATCATGCCACCCAGTGCTGATGAACAAACAGAAAATCAAAGATGAGGGACTGGCTCAAGGTCACACAAAATCCTCACACCCAACAAAGAGCAGAACGTGATTCCCAAGTGGCTATTTCCGATTGCATTTCTCATTTGCTGTTCCACACTGACTAATCTAACAACTGTAAGAATGAACCTGCAAGTCTGTAAGATGCAATATTTTAAAATTAATGGAAGTGAAAGTAGTTGGGTATGCAACTTAAAGCCTATAATTTTGTTTTAATGAACACTGAAACACGACTTTAATTTGTGTCCTTTGAGAAAGTTTATTTTTTGAAGCTTTAAGTCAGAGCTGGCAGCTCACCAGGTGTCTGCCTGTGCCTTGTCATTTTGCCCCTGCCAACTTTTAAAATCCTCAGCCCCTGCTGTCTTGGCTTTAAGGAGATGGCTGAAGTCATTTAAACAAGCAATTTGACACAAATTTCAACTACTTGTCTCCTTATGTGGCCAGACTATCTCCAAAAGGTGTAATCTACATTCTATGGTTCCTTGTCCACAGAAACATGCTTAGGAAAACAAGACATATCAAGAATATGCTGGCTTTGGAAAATAAAATGAACAATAATAATTAAAAAAACAAAATTAAAACCTGGTAGAAATTTTATACAAGCCAGCATTTCTAAGCTGAAATTATCTTCTGGATTATTTTTTTTTCTTATCAAAAAACAATGAAAAAACACTCAGTAATTTTTATAGATTTCAAGTGTATCTTCAAGGTACTTTTCCCATCATGTACAGTCAAGTAATATGATAATATACAAAGAACATGAGACTTGCGGGTTGATAATATGAATTTGAGACATAGTTCCATTATTTACTAGGACAACTCAAGATGAACACCTCTTTGTAAGATTCTTTCCAAGTTCCCCTTCACCTCTAACATTCAACATTTTGTGACTCTGATATATTTTATTCTGCTGCACCATATTCTCTAGAGTAAAAATACTACTAACAAGTTAGTATTCATCTGACTGATATTAGAAAGAAATGTGGAGGTGGGGATAGAATTATGTAATAATATTCAACTTCTTAGATACTGTGCAAGATACAATAAGTTCATTTTCATGCCTCTTTCCTCTTCCCCCACCAGGTAGGATCATTATCCCCACTGGTTAGGTAGTTATGAGATTTGCCTTGGGGCAAATGAGCTGAGTCAATCACTAGACTGAGAATTCCTTCTTTTCTTCCAAGTAGTAATTTTCTATCTGTGCCTTAATCTTTAGACCACACACTCATCTAGGAATACAAGGGGATGGGGTAGGAGATTTGATTTATTTTCTATATATTGGGATCCTAAGATCTGCATTTCCATTTTATCCATTGTGAATGTTTCATTGCTGATTCCACATTTTTTTTTAACTGATGCTTCTGTTTCTTATGGAAAGGCTTTCTTATAAGCATCCTCACAGTGATGAGAATTCTAAGATGGTGCACAGAGTATGAACTGGAAATATAGCCCTTGATACTACCTGGTAGAGCCCAAGTTGAAGTCAAATTCCTTCCATGAATCATGTGTTTGTCAATGTTTCTCAATGATAAAACAAAAAAGGATTGCAAAGTGTTTGGCAGGAGGATAATGGGGGAGGTGAAGAAAGAAGAAGAGTAGGAGGAGATGAAAGAATACTTATTTTACTTATATTCTCCCATAAACAACATGCCATTTCCTCTAGACACACCTTTCTTCATCCATTCTACTCTGACAAACGGAAAAATGAAGGGAAAGAGACAGCGATGAGGGGAAGAAGGAAAAGTAAAGAAAAAAAAAGAAGACAAAGACAATATTAAATAAGAAGACTTTTTTGGGGGTGGGGTGGGGAATAGATATGGGATGTGATTGCAGAAGGTAATTTCTACTGGGGCAGCTAGGTGGTACAATGGCTAGAACACTGACTGGACTGGTCAGGTTTAAATGTGGCTTCAGACACTCACTAGCTGAACTTGCACAAATTACTTCATCATCTCTCATCATCAATTTCCTCATCTATAGAGTAGGGATAATGCAAGATTCTTGGGAGGATAAGATGAGATATTTGTAAAGCACTTTGCAAATCTTTTAAAACACTAAATATAAGTTACCTGTTGTTATTATGATAAGAATTAGGAAATCCTATCTATCAACTTGGACCTGTACCTGCACTAAAACTTAAAGAGTCCCCTATAAGTTACTTGCCCAGAGACATGGAATAGGTTTTTTTTTAAGAGGCAGGCTTTGAATTCAGGTTTCCCTAACTCCTTGACCAGTAAATTAGCTACCAGCTTCCACTTATGTCCAAGTAAAGTGCTTTCCTTTCTCAAATCCTATGGGGTTTCTAGAGAAGAAAAGTTATGTTTCCTAAGTACTCTTTAGGAGATTAGTAGATTTCTTTAGAACCTATCAAGGACAACTTACCATGATATCAATTAAAACTCTACAAACAATGGGGGGGGGGGGGATGTCTTACATTAAGAAAATCTGGTTAAAAATAATCCAAACTTGTGACCAATAATTTCATCAGTTTGGAGAACTCCTCATGTAAAACTTCCTCCTCTATTGAAGATCCACAGCTTCGGGGAAACTTGCTGGAGCATTGAGAGTAACCGTGTATTTTGTATTACATTGTTGTATAGTCATACAATAGTATTGTATTTTGACTAGGAGATGTGTGATTTATTGACTTTTCTCTATATAAAGTTATTAGCTTAAAAACATAAAGATTCAGGATGGAATTAATCATATTATCTAAGGATTTACATTATTTTACATAAGGATTTGGGATAGCGAGGTGGCACAATGTGGGCCTGGAGTCAGGAGAACTTATCTTTCTGAGTTAAAATCTATCCTCAAACATTTACTAGCTATGTGACCCTGAGCAAGTCTCTCAACCCTGTTTGCCTCAGTTTCCTTATCTGTAAAATGACCTAGAGAAGGAAATGGCAAACCACTCCAGTATGTTTGCCAAGAAAAACCCCAAATGGGGTCACAAAGACTGAAAAAACAACATAAAGATTCCAACAGTTATTTCAGTGACCCCCGTTGAGGTATGCATTTTATAGATTACTCACCAAGTGGTACAGAAATTTAAAAGAAAAGATAGGAGGGGGTTAAACAGAGAAATTAACCTAAATACCACTTAAAAATAAAAGGTGCAAATTGAAGAGTTGATCAGCTAGGTTTTGTCCCAAATGCTGATATCTAGAGGGTACAGCTTCTCTACTGTGGAACTGAGATATCTATACTTCAGAATTTTACATTGATTTTTGCTCTTGCAGTATTGGGGGTGGGTGGGAAAAGGAAAAGGAAGACCACAGAAGACAGCAAGAGAGAAGAATTACTGTCTGATGGCTCTCTGGTAATATTCATGACAAGTCATCTTGATCTACCCAAGGTCTCCAAAATGGAATTTCAGCTCTTGCTTTGGATAAATGAGTTCTTGATTAGTGAGGGATCTCTATATCAAGCCTGACTCAATATGTAATTCTCCAGTTGTTTCCATGCTTGAATGAAGATGTTTCAACTTTCCCCAACTTCCACTTTTAACAGTAGGATCAATAATTGTATCAACACTTATTCTGGGAAAGAATGTGCCAAATCAATTGTTTTCTGATCCTACTTACCATAACCATTACATTTACACTAAAAGACATCTTTCTAACCTCTTCCCATTTTTGTTGTGTTCTTTTATTGGAATATAAGCTTCTTGAGGGCAAGGGTTATTTTGATTTTTGGTATTTGTATCCTCTATACTAGCATATACAATAAAAGCTCTTTCTTTGATTCTCTCAGTGCAAAATTGCTGAGTAGGGGACTGGGATGAGGTAACTCCTCTCTTCCAATGATTGTATTTTTAATCTGACTGTCTTCCCTGAGGTCTACCTGTCTTTCATAACTTTTTAAAACTCTTTCCCTTGATATTTTTCTCTACCCTTTCATTCTTATCCACCCAATTACTATTCTCTGCCCTCTTTTTCTACAGTCACCTGGAATTCTCCACATAGTTCACAAGTTCCTCTCCATCCTAGATTTCTCCCATTCTTTTCTTCTTCTGTTGAAGATCTTTCTCTTGAAGATATCATATCTCTTTGTACCTGTCCCAAGGCTTGCTATTTTATCTTTCACACCTCCTGAGACATAAGAGAAGAAGCAGTCGGAATGCTTCTTGTTTTCCACTGACCCTTTCAGATACTGCCTCAATCAATGTCATTCACAAACTGCTCCTCCTTTATTACTTTAACTGTGGACCTCTGGGTGACTCCTCATCAATAAGTCAGACCTAGCTCTTGGTCTTCACCCAGAGCTTTTCCTCCTCCCACTAATTGTTATTTCTACCCTAAGCATACAGGTGGTAAAACCTTATTCCTACCCAACTACCTCCCAGTTCAGCTGCATTTGCCCCGGGCATCAGAATTCCTATTTATGCCTCTGGTGGAAACAATTCTTGGACTGGGAGTCAGAAAAACTGAGTTCTAGTGTTGGCTCTACTAACACCTCATTGTTAGACCCTGGGCAAGCTACAACCGCTCTAGTCTTTTCTGTAAACAGGAGATAATAATACTTGTCATCACCTCATATAGTCATGAATAATCTAATGAGAGAATGCTCATAAAGCTGCTCCTAAAAGTACAGAGTGCTGCATAGATGCATGTTTCATTAATGAAGCATTTCTGTCACTATGATATAAATTAATAGAACAAAAAAAGTGATTTCTAGAATTTCTGGTGACATTCAGTTTTCTAGGAATGCATCTTTCCCAAAAGGAGAAGGCACTTTTGTACCTAGAACCAATAAAATCTCATAGTTATAGAAAGGATCTTAGAGGCATAAGTTCTAGTCCACAAGTCTCTCAGTGATTAGGAAACAAGTTAAATATCTTACACCAACTTGTGTGGCTGGCTCTCAGGAGGGTCTGGGTTTAAAATCAGGTCTCTTGAGTTTTGGCCCAGTATTCTTCTCATAAAATATCACATTGAAGCTATCTTCCTTCCAAAGCACTTTTAATCTATAATCTCATCTATCAGTTGTCTGAATGTGCAATTTTCGTAGTTCATATGTGGTAATAAGTCATGGTTCCCAATGGAAAGTACCCCAGGAGAAACTAAAGTATATGGACCACCCTGTTTTGTAGGTAACTGATGTCTGGTATCTATAGCAAATTAGAAGGCAAATAGCTGTGCTTGATTAAGAGGGATAATCTTTTCCCTTTAAGTTCCACAAATTTACTGAATTTAATTAATGTACTTGTAATTAATGTTTCTTATTTTACATAAATATGAAATCACCTAATAATGCAGTATAACTATGAACGACTATATAACAAATGGTTACATGGTGTTGAGCCTCAATAATTATGCTATTAAGAGGCAACTGTCATTAAATGCTCAGCACTGACCTATTTTAGTGTACCTGATTTACCAGTGTGCCGAGAAACGGCATTTTAATTTTAAGTAGTGTATATATAGTTCAGAGGCTTTAGAAGAAACGACTTGTTTCAAAATCTCAGCTAAAGGTTAGAGAGAGCCAGCTGCTGCGATCACAAATGGAAGGGTATTAAAGAAAGGTGTACTTTCTGTATTTTGAAGGATCAGGAGCTGGAAGTATAGTTCATTATTATATTACATATAATATAAAATGTTCACTTTATTATAGAAAATAGAATATTCTCTGCTTTGGTATTGTTTAATATGTGGCAGTCAAGTGCTAGAAGATGAGACAGTGAGTGGCAGAAATTTTGTTTTGAATAGAATAGATATGCTGGAAATTCAGAGCAGCAAATGTGAGCGATTAGTCGATAGCTGATGCTGTCTCACATATATGAGCTTACCCCTTTAGGTCTGGAAGGTCCAGTATCCCTTACCCTTCTTCAACTTCAGAAGTTTGTGTACCATGTATTTCACTGGAGGCCTTGCAGGGTCCTTTGTTCCTCTGGGAGTTAGGACATAAGAGTACATGTGGTGATGGAAATGGGGTTGGACAATATTGGTATATATAGCAAATTGAGCCTTAAAGTCACACTTCTGGTTCTTCATGATGGAGTTTAATATCTTATCACTGGGTAATATAGCCCAGTTCATGATAAATTATGCCAGTTAACTCATTAATTTATTTTTCATATATTATTGTGTGGGTGTCAATCTCCTACTAGACTGTAAACTCAGTAAGAGAAGGGGGTCATACTACCTAGACTCTGCTTTGCCTCCAGCTCTAGCACAGTACTATGCAGAGTACAAACTCTTAACAAAGTGTTGAAAAAACCCAGAATCCATCTTATGGGATAAGAACTCATTATTTCACAAAAACTGCTAGGAAAACAGAAAAATAATACGGCAGAAACTAGGCATAGATCAACATTTTATACCATATTCCAAAAATAAGGCTGAAATAGATACATAATTTAAACATAAAAGGTGATACTATAAACAAATAAGGAGAACAAGGAATAGTTTACATGTCAGATCTATGGATTCGGGAAGAATTTATAACCAGAGACAGAGAATATTATAAAATGCAAAATGGATAATTTTGATTATATTAAATTAAAACTTTTTTGCACAAAGCCAATGCAAGCAAGATGATAAGAAAAGCAGAAAACTGGGAAATATTTCTGATAAAGGCCTCATTTTTCAAATGTAGAGAACTGAGTTAAATTTATAAGAATATAACTCATTCCCCAATTGATAAATGGTCAAAAGATATTAACAGGCTGAAGAGAAATTAAAGGTATTTATAGTCATATGAAAAAATGCTCTAAATCATTATGAAAAAGAAATGCAAATTAGAACAACTCTGGGATTCTACCCTACACCTATCAGATTGGCTAATATGACAAAAAAAAAAAAAAAAAAGGAAAATAACAAATGTTGGAGATGTGGGAAAATTGGAACTCGAACACATTATTAGTAAAGTTATAAATTGATCCAATCAATCTGGGGAGCAATTTGGAACTTTGTTCAAACTATGCCTACTTTTTGATCCAGCAATATCATTTCTAGATCTGTATCTCAAAGAGATCACAATAAAAAGAAAAAGACCTATTTGTACAAAAATATTTATAGCAGCAACTCTTTTTTTTTTTTTTTTTTTGATGGCAGAAAATTTAAAATTGAAGAGATGCCCATCAATTGGGGAATGGCTGAATAAAGTGTGATATATGGTATATGGATGGAATGCTATTGTGCTATAAACAGGCTGATTTCAGAAAAACTGGAGTCATATGAACTGCTGCTAAATGAAGGGAGCAGAACCAGTCCATTGTATACAATATCAGCAACACTGTGTTATGATTGGCCTTGAAAGATTTAACTCTTCTCAATAATACAATGATCTAAGACTATTCCAAAAGACTCATGTTGGAAAATGCTATACACATTCAGAGAAAAAAACTTGGAGTCTGAATGCAGATTGAGGCATGCTATTTTACTTTTTTCTTTCTTGTGTTTTTCCCTTTTTTTGATTTTTCTTTCACAAGACTAATTTGGAAATAGTTTTAATATGGTTTTATGTGTATATATATATATATATATATATATATATATACATATATATATATATATATATATATATATATATATATATATATATATATATATATATATATATATATATACACACACACACAGATTGCTTGCCATCTTGGGGAAGGGGGAGAAGTGGGAAGGAGGGAGAAAAAATTAAAACTCAACATTTTATAAAAATTAATGGTGAAAACTATTTTTACAAGTAATTGGAAAAAATAAAATACTATTAATTAGGGAAAAATAAAAAAAGATAAAAAAGAAAATGATTGTTCTATTTAATTGATCATTTAAATACATGCCAACTCCTCTCTTTTTTATTGGGTAATAAATAATATCTCAATACCAGTGGTCTTCGAAAGTCTAATTTGAGGCATTGTTTATTTGGGAGATTATTGCCTGCCTGATTATACTGAAGATGTTTAAACATGAAGAGAAAACAGCAAATGCTCAATTCTTAAACAGCTTATGAAGGAAGAATTTTTCTTAGGGCTAAGGAAGTGGGATACTAATGAATTGCCATTATTGTTAACTTGTGCCTAAATAAGCAGGTATTTCAGAGGTTTTACTTTTGGCCATTTTTTGCCAAGGCTTAACAAGCCTAATTGCATTGTTTTATTCTCTAACCATTTTTTCCCAATGATTAAGAATTCTGATAAAAATGTACATAAGAAAAAATAGTCAAGACATGTCTTCTTGCCTGCTATAACACTCCCTCTTGGAGATGGATCCAATTGCTGCTCTTTGTTAAAATCAAAACACTTCCAAAGCCAATAAATTAACCACAAACTCTTTGCTTTCTCCTGCAGGACCACCCCCAAGAAAGCAAGCTGTCTCTTGAGGAAACTGTTGGAGAATGTTAAAAATTGCATCAGGACACCCACTTAAAATCTCACTATGCAATGGAAACTATGGACATTAGATGAAGAGCTGGGAAGGGAAAGAAAGTCATATGTCCAGCAAGGCATAGGATACATAGTACTGGGGTGAAGTAAGAAAACTTGGGTTCTGATACCCTAGTTCCGAAACTCTGAGATAATCATTTACCCTTTCTGAAGCTCATTTCCTCATCCATAAAATATGGGAATAATAATACTTGCACCACTTACCTCATATGATTTGTTGTGAGAAAATCATTTTGTAAACCATAAACTGCTATAAAAATGTGAGCTATTATTCTTGCAGAGCAGCAAAGGTGGGGGTGGGGAAGATGCACAGTGTAGAGGAGCTCCAGAGTAATAGATGTGATTACAGCATGGTACAGTGGGAGCAATAATTCTCAGTGGAGAGTTTTGGTCCCTATTGCCCAACATAAGTTATGCAGACACTCTCTAGATCCCCAGAAAGGCTTTCTGCCCTGCTAAAGTCTACTCTCTCCCAACTACACACGATGACCCTCTGGACCTGCAGTTTCAGCATCCGAGTCTCCCCATCCTGGAGGACTGAATCCACTTAGTTTCCGCACTTACCTGCAGCTGAACTACCTTAATTGGTGAGGCAGTAAGTCATCATTCTAATCCATTGTATCCAGCTGACTCCAGACCATGTTTCAAATACATGGCTCTCCACCGGGATACCAGAGAGCATCTCCAGAGTCAACATTGTCCTGCCACCTTGAGTGTACTGCTTCTTTGTCTGTCTCCTGCTCCTCCCATCTCTTGCTCTTACTCTGAAAAGTCATCAGATACTGCCACAATGGCTAGCCAAATAGTGTGACTATTAACTGTCCAGTGACTTTGTTTACAATTCCTATAAGTACTCTAGCAAATCAGCTTTTCCTGATCCCCATTCACCTATGTGTGTTATATCCCCGTATTCTAATGTAAGCTCCCTGGGGCCAGGGACTCATTCATATTGGTCTCTATATTCCCAGTGAGTAGCACAGTGCCTGGAACATAGTCTCAGATAAATCTTACCTTCTACAAGAAGCTTTTCTCAATCCCCCTTAATGCTGGTGCATTCCCTCTGCTGATTATCTCCAGTTTATCTTCTACATATCTTGTCTGTTCACGGTTGTTTGCATGTTGCCTTCCCCATTACGCTGAAAGCTTGTTGAGAGTACGGACTGGCTTATATGTTTCTCTGCCCAGAATTTGGCACAGAGCACACAGCAAGCACCTAATAAATGCTTGATGACTATTTTTTTTAAAAAAGCTTTTTCCTTGACCTTTCCAGAAAAGTACTGTGCTAGGTGCTATGGGAAAGACAGATAGCATTCTATTTTTTTCCTTCCCTTTTATAGTCAAACTTGGGGGGGAAAAATATTTTCCCTTGGTGTTTCCATCTCTGTTTCACCAAAGTCTCTTCAACCCACTGAAATCTAGTTTTAGTTTAGGATCTGTTTAAACTTCACCTTCAAAATGATTTAACCAGCAAATCCAATGGGGTATCATCTTTCTTGATTTCAGCATTCTCATACTCTTTAATTTCCCATTAAGTATTACTTCTCTAAGTACTAATTCTCTATATCCTGGGGAAATTCCTCATCATTTACCCTCAAAGGTGGATATTCCTTAAGTTCTTATCCTTTTTCTCTCTATATCCTCTCTCTTGTCAATCTCATTCAGTGACAGTGCTTTGGTTGATAGTTACCAAATATTTATCTCTATCTTGAAGCTCTCTTACAAGTTTTAGAACTTTATTTTGAACTATCTATGGAACACCTCCACCAGTATTTCACTAAGTCCTTGAACTTGACCTGTTGAAGAATATCTTAAAATTTTATTAGTAATATAACCAATCCATTTTCCACATCTGAAACCACTGAAATTTCTTTGTATTTTTTATCTCTCTTACTCCTTAGACACCTTAATAATGCCTACTGTATTCATCTGTGTGTGTATATGTGTGTGTGTGTGTGTGTGTGTGTGTTTGTGTGTGTGTGTGTGTGTGTGTGTGTGTGTGTGTGTCCGCTCTCTATCAAGCCCTAGGACAGCCTTTCCTTAACGTCTGGATGAAATACTGCTAAGGTCTCAATGAATGTAAATAATTAATCCCTTAATATGGTCACACATATCTAAGAATGCCAGGTCTGAAGTCAGGAGACATGAGTTCAAATTTGATTTCAGACACTTACTAGTGTCATCCTAGTCAAATCACTTAACCCCTACCTCAGGTTTCCTTATCTAAAATGGTGATAATAATAGCATTTCCTAGGATGGTTGTGAGGATCAAATGAAATATAATTATTAAGTCCTTAGCACAGAACTTGACATATGGTAGGTGCTACATAAATGTTAGTTATTATTTAAAATATGATCATTGGTTCCAACCCAATGGAAATATGCAGCACAAATTTGAATAATGCAAACATTTAGGGAATCACACTAACCTGTATCTAGCAGCACTGCAATAATCTTCTATCACCTCCATTCTTCTTTATTCTAATCCATTTTTCATACTGTGCAAAATAGTTATCTTTATGCATACATCACTGTATACCTTTTCTCTTCTCAAAACATGGCCCCTATTATCTATCAAGTAAAGTCCAAACTGTTCTGCCTGGCATTTAATGTCAGAGTACACCACCAACCTATTTTTCCAATATTCTATTGCCAGGTCTATCCTCTGCTGCTTCCCAACATTTGCTACAGGCAGCCAAAATCTTTTGTCTTTCAAACCTCTCTTGGGCATTCTGTCTTTGTCCAGACCATTTCCATGGTCTGTTTCCTACACTTTCTCCTTTATTTATTTATTTGTTTGTTTGTGGTTAAATTTCTACTCTTCATTTAAAATCCAACTCATATGTCACTTTCTCCATGAAGTCTTTTTCCACTTCTCCTCCTATCCTCCCCCAAGGCTAGTAATGTCCCTTTAACCCTCAGACCTTACAGGATACTTTGTTTTGCACATTTGACATAATTTATTATTATATTTGACCATTCTAAATGTTTTTAAATCAACTGACTACTTTGTTAAGGTTCTTGGCTTTGGAAACTATAAGTAATTGGATAGAAAGGAGCATCACAACAAAAAAAAAATAATCAATTAGGAAAGATTATTGCTTCTCCCTAAAGAGTAAGCACTTTCTCTGGATCTTTCTCCATGATAAATTCTAAATTCTGTGAGGACCAAGATCTATGGCTTATCTGAACTCTGAATTTCTTCGATGTTTAGTACAGTGAGCTATATATAGTGGGAATTATTAAATACTCAGTGACTTGAATCAAGATGGTTATTCTCTCATGTAAAGGGAATGGTAAATATTGGATCAATTGTATTAAGAGTTGTAGATAAACCTTGTTATTGTCACTTCAAAATCTTGCTGCAATAACCAGACTTGAGTTTCAAGTTTATTTACACTGAGTAAGGGGAAAGAAGGAGAGCAAAAGAATATCAGGAATTGGTCAGATAAATTCATTTAGGCGCAGATGGAATAAATAATTTTGCATTTGCACTCTCATGAACAAATGCAAGGTAAATGCCATCAAAATTTATTTTTGTACATTTGAAGTCCACAATTCAATAGATATTCATTATGAACCTGTTATATGTAAGGCATTGTCCTAGGTACTATTGGAAAAGCAAAGTTGAGTAATTCAATAGAACTAATCAGAGTCAAATGTTTATTACATATAAATATTTAGGCAGCTAGGTAGCATAGAATACAAAAATTGCTGGGCCTGGAGACAGGAAGATCCGAGTTCAATTCTAGCTTCTGACTTTTATAAATAGTGTGACTTTGGCAAATCATTTAATTTCTATATATTACAGTGTCCTAACTGCAAAATGAGGCTAATAAAGTACCTGCCTTTACTGTTGTAAGAATCAGATGAGCCAATATTTGTAAAGTAGGTAAATGGTATCCTGGGCACTATATGAATGCTTTTCCCCTTCCCCATATGCAAGGGAGTAGTACTGTAGCACTGTACTGGGTAAGACAGCTTTTGTGGCCAAGCAGTTTACAACATAATAGGGGAATAATATTCTTTTTTCATGAAACTTACAATCTTTGGGCATAAGAAGAACAGTTATAATACAAGGGAGAATAGCATACTTTACATTTAAGAAATTAAGATAATGCCCTACGGAGGCTCAATTAAAGAAAAAATAACAATCTGCAGAGAATAATCAGGAAAGGAAGGGTCCATGAAGAAGAAAGTCTTTGAGATGGACTCTGAAATATAAGTAGGATTTTGACAGTTGGGCGAAGAAACTATATCCAGAAGAGGGAATAACAGCAGTAAAGCAGGATTGTCTAGAACTCTCTTGCTTTTTTTTAGCTGCTTCTCTAAGCACTCCTGTATGACCCTTCACCACTGGTAGAACCTCCATTTTTGAGGAAGGACCTCCCCTTGCCATTCTCCATTTCCTGGACTTTACTACCATGCCATTATGTGAGTATCTTCTCTACTCTGGACTATATCTCCACTTTCTATTGTCTTCTTCCATTAGAATGTTAGCTCCTTTGAGGGAAGGGCTTATTTTTGTTTTTGCTTGCATCTGTATACCTGGCATTTAGTACAGTGCCTGGTACAGTAAGTACTTGATAAATGTTAACTTATTGATCTGGAATGTAGAGAATATGTAAGGAATCTATTAGACTAAAGAAATATTTTAGGTACATTTGATGGTATTAAATATGGTATTACAATAGGCAGCTAGGTGGTACAGTAGGCAAAGTGCTAGGACGGTGCTACTGAGACGGATTCATCTTTCTGAGTTCAGATCTACCTCTGTCACTTCCTAGCTGTGTGACCATGGACACAATCTTGTTTTCCTCAGTTTCCTCATAAACTGGAGAAGGAAATGGAAAACCATTCCAGTACCTCTGCCAAGAAAATCCCACATGGGGTCATGTAAAAGTTGCACATAATTGAAAAAAATGTCTGAACAACAACAAATGGTATTAAATGACAGGCAGAGGACTTTGGACTTTTTATTCAGTGGTCCTTGGGGAGTTAGCAAAAGTGTTTTGAGCAACAGAGTCCAGATGTGCTTTTTGCTTTAGAAGGTTAACCTGACAGGGATATATAGGATGAATTAGAGGGAGAAGAAACTGGTGAAAACAAGAAAACTCTAGGCTAATCAAATTGGACCTCACTATGGCAATAGAAACACCAAGAATATGGATAATTCACGTCATATTTTAGATATAGGAGCAACATAATTCAATATTGCTTGGATATCAGAGTAAGAATAATAGGATCATATATTTAGAGTAGGATAGATTAATAGGTATCACCTAGTCTAACCCCTCATTTCACTAATAAGGTTATAGAACTCCATAGAGTTAAGTGACTTGTCAAGAGAGTAGTGGGAGAAAATACTCATTCTTGGATTTAGATGAAACCTGGATTAAAACTCTGCCTCTTGTACCTATCGTGGGCAAGCTGTTACCTTCTTGCAGCCTCAATTTCTCCTTAATTGAATGAATATATTACATATAGCATTGACATCACATGTAAGTTATGAGAATTAAATGAAATAATGATTAAAAGCATGTTTCAAACCTTAAAGAATTATATAGTGAGCAGTGATTATATTTGTCCAAGGTTACACATAAGAGAATGAGAAGAATAAAATATGATTACAAGATTTAGAGTCAAGTTGAGTGGGAGAAGCTAGGGGTGGAGGTTTATGTGCAGGTTACCATTAACAGAAATAGGGAAATTAGGAGGAACAGTAGCAGCAGCTATGTCTGTATGTATTGGGGGAGGGAGGAAGAAGATGATCAGTCTGATTTTGGACATTTGATCAAATGGCAGAACCAAATCATGTGAGGAATAGGAGGTAATCTCCCACCTCACAGTTTCATGCTTTATGATGCCATTTGAATTAGGAGAAATAGGCCAGAACAAAGTAATATTGCAGAGCAATATCTTTTCTGGGTCAAAGTGACTTCCCAAAAGACCCTCAAATTTTTTTTAAAAACCCTTCTTTTGTGCAGAATTTTTGGCTCACATAACCAGCCCTGTAAAAGACAAGAAACAATTAGATCTAACAGATGCAGAAACATGGCTCAACCTAATTCTCAGAGTATTCCAGTACTCCCACGGCTACAAAATATTTCACCTGGCTGCATGAGAGGCAGCCCTGGTCCCTCTCCTTGAAAGTTGAATTCTCAGAAATGGATTCATTGATTTCTCCCTAACTAGAGCTTCTGGCTTTTCCTTCTAAATAGTCTGACTCTTTCCTAGTCTTCCTCTGAGTTAAAACTTACTAAAAGACATTGACTCAAGGAAGAGGCATATCAAGTGAATGCCAAACATCCTAAAGCAGCCTGATCTTTGGGGTTGCCACAATCACAGTTTTCCTGGATGACCAATACAATGAACTTGTTTGGAATATTCTAGTTTAGCTAAAACCATGGCAAAGTGCAGCAATAACAGAGGGAAGGTCTGCAAATGCCTTGTTTTACAGAAATGGAAAGTGGGACCCAGAAAAAATTAAATTACTCTCTTGAAATTACAAAGTTGTGTATAAGAATCAAGACTAAAATTCAGGTTTTTCTGATCTCCAGCCAAATCAATTCAATGACACTTTTTTTATTAAGCACCTATTGCATGCCAATACTCTACTAGGTTTTGGGGGAGAGATAAAATTTTAGAAAAGATATGATCCTTCTCATTATAGATATCTCATCCTAAGCAAGGATGGAGATTGGAAAGAAGATCAATATACAAAAAAGCTACAATAACAAATAGAACCCCTAGGGCTTTTGAGGAATATAAGCAGTCTAATTCTGGTGTTCTTTTTAACTATATTATGGTCAGAAATTACCTGATGGGAAGTCAGGGAATTTTATTTAGTTCAATTTAATATATATTTATTAAACATCAATTATATGCACAGACAATATAGTATTGTTCCCGATGCTAATGGAAATACAAAGATAAATCAAATCTAGCTTCAGCCTTAATGAAGCTTACAATTTCATAGAAGGATATGCCACATAAAGAACTATTTGGATAGTGTTGAGTACACCAGAAAAGTACAAGGTGCTAGATGAAGTTCCAGGAGGGAAAGAAAATTTCTGCTTGAGGGAGGTGGGATTATTGAGGACAAGGAAAAACTGTTAAAGTCTTTATTAAGAAAGTGACATTTAGATTCTCTTTGTCAAGCAACAGAGAAGTATTCAAGAGTTTCTTTAATGGTAGGTATGTAATTTATGAAAGGCTGAGGCTGTGGTGGAAAGTCTGGGAGGGTTGTTTTCTGCTTAAGGGTAGAAAACTCCTTTCAGACATTAAGAAAAAGTCCCTACCATTCTTCTATCTTAAGGAAAGGGAAACTCCAGTCTCCATAATGTGGAGGAAAAATATAATTCAAAGGATGGTTGATGAATCATAACTCCTCTACTCTAAAATGTAGGACTATCAGACAAGTATCATGATTTGAAAGTGGTATGACAGCTGACCATTTACCCTAGGCATAGGGAAAGAAGAAAATGGTGATCATTTCAGTGTAGCTATATATAATATGTTGGAGTTCTCCATCTTCTCTTTATTTTTCTGATTTTTTTTCTTTTTAAAAAATTTCTTTTTATGAAAGTTTTTTATTTTCAAAACATATGCATGGATAATTTCTAGTGATTTTTTATAAAGCACTTGCATGGTCAGGTATTTTGGGAAAATGCTATGAGAGTGGGAGATGGGGCAAGATAAGTGTGTCAGTACCTGCAGGCTAGAGTTGATCAGGCTCCAAATATAGGGATTAGTAGGTGATGTCACCTACATAATATGATAAAATTCTGGGAAATCTACCTCCTCCAGAAAGAATTTTCTAATTAATTATAGGGCAAATAGCTTCACTGACCTTGCCTGGCTTGTCCTTCCTCACCCCCTCAAGCTTATACCCTATCAAATCACCTTACTGCAAAACAACTTTCAGACTCCCTTTCACACAATCACAAAAGGTCCTTGCCTTTTTGCTTGTATGCAATGAAAATCTTTTTATTTGCAAGGATGCCCTTATATGATATGCCTAGATGCATCTCTGCAGTCAGACTACAGTTTCCTGTAGGCAGAAATGCCTATTTAATGTGCTTTTTACAGCAGCTTCTATCGTTACACAGGGAATCTGGAACTTGATAAATCCTCAGGTGATCATGGACTGAATGACTCAAAATTTTGGAATAATGAAAAAAGGAAAGAAGAGAGAGAGAAGGAAGGAAGGGAGGGAGGGAGAGAAGGAAAGAAAGAAGGGAGGGAGGGAGGAAGGAAGGGAAAAAGAGAAGGAAAGAAGGGAGGGAGGGAGGAAGGAAGGGAAAAAGAGAAGGAAAGAAGGGAGGGAGGAAGGAAAAAAAGGAGGAAAGAAGGGAGAGAGGGAGGAGGGGAGGAAGAATAACCATTAATTAAATAATTACTACATGCTACACATTATGATAATTTCTAGGAATAAAGATTCAAGCCAATACCCAAAACCAAACCATCCCTGTCTTCAAGGAACTTATATTCTGAAGGAATACATAAAGGACAATTGGAAAATGGGACAAGAAAGTTTCTGCATGGGAGCAAAGTGGAAGTCCTAAATCTCAAGAATGGAGCTGGGAGAGAAGAAAACCTATAATGATAGAATCGTAGATTCCTGCAAGTATTACCATAAGAAGTGGATTGTTAAAGAGGAAGGGCCTCTGAGGAACTTACTATTAGGTTCAGAGAATCTTGGAGAGGAGAGACAGCAGAATTCAACTCTTGTGAAATAAACTTCACAGCTGGAGCTGCTTGATGGAGTTCCCCCTTCTCTTTTGTTCAGCTGTGTACTGGGGACTGATTTGGAGGGCTCTTTAGCACAGAGGCAGACACAGTAGGTGAGGGGGCAAACTTTTTGAATCCTGCTTATTCTGTAACCAAAAAAAGCCACTTCTATGGCAGAGCCCTGTTCCAGCTGATAGAAGTTAAGTTCCCGAAAGGGGCACACTTCATGCTACTTAAAAATAATATCCTCCCATGGCAACCTAAAGCAGCTCCTCCACAGGAACATTTTGGCGGGGACTCTGGGCCTGTTGACATTTTTCAGACAGGAGATCGTTAGCTGGGCACAGCTTGAGAAGCTGATTGTGCTCTTGAGTGTCCGTGGGGGAGCCTGAAAATTGTTACGGTGATGTAAGAGTGACCGTAACAGGAACTGAGAGTTATTCCAGATCATTCTCAAAATCATTCAGGCATAGGGAAGAAAGCTGGGAGTGGGAAGAAGGTGGGGAAGAAACTAAATCAGATGTAGAATCTGGGAGTTCCCTTCTAGCTAATAATTGCAATGACGATTTAGTGTCTCCTACAATCTACCCACTGTGGATAGAGTGCTGGGCAACCCGTCTTCATGAGTTCAAATCTGATCTCAGACACATATTAGCTGTATTATCCTGGGAAAGTCATTTAATCCTGCTTGCCTCAGTTTCCTCATCTGTAAAATAAGCTGGACAAGAAGGAAATGGCAAACCACTCCAGTTTCTCTATCAAGAAAACCCCAAATGGAATTTTGAAGACTTGACTAAAGTGGCTGAACAACAACAACAAAACAACCTATCCAACTAGGACAAGTACCGTGAATGAGGAGGAAAAAATATGAGCCACAGGTGCCTGTAAGTGCTCCATCATTTGACTGCAAAGGAGTTTCACAAAATTCATTATTTGATGCCCCAGATCATCTGGAAATTATCACTTTATATCAATCCCAACCCCATTAGCTACTTTCACAGAGACAAAGTCTTTCAAAAACAGACCACTTGAAATCTTTAAAAAGTAACCCTGCCAGAGAGGAGATTTTATTACAAAGTTAGATCTGAGCAGTGCCTATCTGAGCATTTCAATAAATCTACATTACCCAAGATATTTCAGTATCCTCTGGGAAAGGAAAGTCTATCAGTAGAAAGTAATGATTTTTGGTTTTTCAATTGCCCTAAGGATCTTTACAATGCTATTAAGACCCATGCTCTCCCTGTTGAGAAGTTTAGGAGTGAAATTATTAATATACCTAGATGATATGTTGATTGTTGCTCTGTAACAGAAAATACTTTCTCTGTTATTTGAGCTGCATTATCACTTTCCCCAAGCAGAGGATTGCATCAAAAATTTAAACTCCCCTTATTCCGGCTCATCATATTGCTTTCCAAGGTCCTATTGTGAAATATACTGTGCAGATTTTGGATATTTCACTACCAATGAAAGGAAATGTGTTTTTCAAAGATCAGACTACTTTTCAGAAAAAAAAATCACAGTGGAATTTTCTTCCATCAAGATTCCTCTTTCTCTGGCTCTTTAACCAGATTTTCCTTGGGCTGTATTTCTTTTTCTCTGAGAGGTTCACAATACTATCCCCTGAATGCAGGGAGAGGATCAAAACAAAGATAAAATATGGTTTTGATTTCAGATTGAGCCTCCCAAGAATCAAATGATGGGTACATCTCTGATCTACACCATTCATTAATATCAAGAATGACTGACTGGAGCACACCAGTTAAATGGCAAGGACAGAAGAAAGGTTCTGGGAGCATTTCCACTTCAAAGCTCAGCAGAAACCAGAATTATTTACTATCTGGGTGACCTTTTCCCAAAATCTCTCATGGTAGAGGCCTTATAGGGCAAGGGAACAAAAGTTTCTCCATATTGAATAAACAAAAGTCAGCTGAATGTCAGGCCTAGAACTGCATCTGGTTTCATGTCAAGTGACACCTGATGTAACAGGATGTATATGCCATATTGGTAAAGACATTTTGTTAAAACAAAAACTCCAACAGGAGCACCTAATTACCCATGAGAAATAAATATTTGATGGAATCCCTGAAAAAAGAGCCAACATAGGGGATCATATGGTTGGTATAACTTCTGTTCAAAGATTTTGATTTTGTTTGGAATTGTTCATTGTTTTTTGAAGAGATGCCCTTTTCCCATTGCTTAGAGTTGTTTTTATTTTCCAATTAAGGTGGATCACACTTTCACAATGCTGACCCTTTTCATCAGTGAAACATGGATTGTGACCAGAAGTATTTGGGCTACTAATCAGGGAAAGGCAAGAAAATTTCTCATCTCCAGAAAACAGCTTTCCAAAAGGCGAGGACCAAAATATTACAAATCCTCACTTTCTGGCTTTCTTATCATTCCACAAGCTACATACTCCATCTCTTGGAGCCAGGCATTTTCTCCTGATGTTCCCCATGCCTGGAATGTTCTCCCTACCCAACTATCTTGGTTGACTTTCTGCCTTCAAGTCCCTACTAAAATCCTCTTTTCTCAGAAGCCTTTTCCACCCTTTCTTAATTCTAGTGCCTGCCCTATGTTAATTATTTCTGCATATAGCTTGCTTTCCATATATTTGTTTGTGTTTGTCTCCCCCAATATGCCCTTGAAGGCAGGGGCTGTCTTGTACCTTTGTTTGTATCCCCAAAGCTTAGCACAAAACCTAGCACTTGTAAGTTGACTTGCCCAAGATCACACTCAGGTAATAGGTGAAAGAAGGATGATGATTTTTTTTTTTCATTTTTTCTCACATATACAGATGGTATTGGGGTTCTGAGATGTAAAATACTACAAAACACTCGTGTTTGAATGTAATTAATCAAAAACACAAACCTTCTTCCACCTTCACTCTCACTACTACATACTGATTTATAATCTTTTGATAATTATGTCCAGCATGGTATACTCTCATCAGAGAAGGCATTGTGCTCTGTAAGCAGAGCAGAACTGAATTACCTCAGAAGTGTGAAGTACTCAGAGTTAGAGAACCCTCCCCAAATGTTCATAGGGACTATTTATGTCTGACCTGTGGCATAACATTCCAAGCTCACATTGGTCTGATCAATCACTGTAAGAGATAGTTACTTGACTCTAACATAGTGATGTCATTTTGGTCCTCTTCAAGAATAAAGTATAATAACCAACCAACCAACCAATCTTGTTGGATATGGGTAATGGTCATTTTCCTGTTGCAAAGTTTATTTATCATTTAAACTACACTTCATAATACAGTGAAAAATTATAAGATTGTTAATTATTATCCACTAAAAGGGACTGTACATTTTTGATTTATTCATATTTTCAAATGATTGAGATATTTTGTATGTAACTGGAAAAAAAAGAACACATTAAGCATTATAAGTCCTTAATGGTATAAATGGTAGACCGGACTCAACATTTCCTATTCCACTTTCCTTAGAAAGTCCAGACTCAATTCATTTCTCATGCTCTAGACATCTGAGTAGAGCCCACATTAATGTAAGCAGCAGGGTAAACATTACTTTCAGTGTACCATCTACAGACATAAAAAGGAGTAAAACATCTGGATAAGTAAAATGAGAATGGACCCAGGGGACATTAAAGAAAGCAAACTATCCCCATTTTGCCCAGATTGTACAATCCTTGCCTATTTGTGCAGCTATGCATGTAGCTAACATCATAAAGCCATTTCTATGAATAACATCAATACCCACTATTTAGACATTTCTCTAATTAAAACACAAGTAGCTCAACACAATAACAACAACAAAACCCCATTTAAATTACTCTGAGGAAAGCAAGGAAATATACCTTACTTTTTTTTTTTAGAGAGACATGTTTTGTAGATTAAAAAAATTCTACCATATTTCTTTTAGAATTCAGAAGTTGAGTGCCATAGTATATTGAATTCTGAGTTTTCATTCCAGATCTGGGTTGAGATTCTGCCTCTTATTTGGGTGAACCTGAATAAATCTTTTAACCTTAATATTAATCACAAGTTTTGTACTGGATGTGTGGGGGGGGGGGAGTTCCTACACCAGACTTTCTCCATGACATAGGTTCTTCCTTTATTTGCATATTTCATTAAAAATGGAAGGCAAAAAAAAAAAAAAAAATCACCAAACTAACTATAGGCAGATGATAAATCATTATACAATCTTCCAGCAAGGCCTTATTTGGTTAGAAAGGGCTTTAAGTTAAAGGAGCAGAGCTAAAATTTCCAGCTCTCCTACTTAACCTGTTTGACTTGGGGTAATCTTAGAAGCATCATTTAACTTTAGTGGATCTTAATGCCATCATGTGTGTCATGAAAGGTTAGATTGGATGATTTTTAAGATCTCTTCCAGCTCTGAATCTATGATATGAATGAAGCTTTTGGCTAATTTTTAAAAAACTTCTTCCTTTGGCAGCCAATCCTCCCTTTTCCCCTTCCCCCTATAAAGTACAAAATATAAGACTGGTTCTAGAAATTGGACAGAATTTTTTTTTTGGGGGGGGGGGTGGAAATCAAATCAATACAGATAGCTGCGTAGATACAGACGTCAAAATTATTCTTTAAAGGAATAGAAGAAGAAATCAACTTAACAACCTAAAAGTCTGTTCCTAACATACTTATCACATTGTAAAAAAAATGAAACAAACCAGCAAACCAGAAGCCTAGAATAAAAGTCTGAATAAACATCTACATAAGATTCCTATAGGCATACAGCTAATAGTTTCTGTATCTCAATTTGTTTAAATATTGTTTGCTAAAAGCTCAGGGATATATAGCAAGCTGTTCAAAAATCTTCACAGTGGCATGGAAACAGAATGATGTAGCTTCTAAAAAAGTTGCTGCTTTCTCTGCTGAGACTCAGCACAATTCATAACCTTTGTGAAACATTAACAGGATTACATTATTCATCAGTAATAAGTTTATGACTGTGATGAGGAACAAATTACATGGACTTCATAATCTACTGTTCTTCCTAACTGCACATGAGGCAGTTTTTTCATGAATGGAAATTGTTTCAGAGGAAGGGAGATTTCCTCCATGGATCCAGAGATTTCAGACTTGGATAGTCTTGTTTCTAATTGGGCTATGAAGGAACAAAGGAGTGAGAGAAAAATTATGAAGATCAAAGAACAGACTGAGGTAATTTAGGCCACCAGTAAACAAAGAATTTTTACAAATGATGATTTAACCTCACCAAGTGAGATGACATGGAAGAAAGAAAAAAAGAGAACCATCTCTTCTTGGCAATCTAGCTCTTTCTCTGTATAATGTTCTTAATCCCTTGATAAAGTATTTAAAGCTTTAAAGTAGAAGCAAGCACTAGTGAGAACTAGAAAATAGTTTAGTTATCCAGTATATCCCAAAACATCTTTGTTTCAATTAGTATAATCAGAAGATCATAGAATCATATATTTAGAGTTGAAAGAAGCCATCAAGTCTCATATCTTCATTTTACAAATAAGTAAACTGAGGCCCAAAGAGATTAATTGACTCAGAAAATATTAAAAGTTGGATTTGAACTCTAGTCCTTTGACTCCAGAACCATTATCAAATCTATTAAGTGAAATAGGTACCTTCTGCTCATGTGTCCTTAATCACTTCTAAGTGACAGGAACAGAGAGAGGAAAGTAGATAAAAAAGAATCTTTGGGCTCAACACAAGGATCATACCTGACAAAGAATGATGCAGAAAGAGATGAGGAGGAAAGTATGAGAGCTTAGAAATGGCCAATGATTAAAGCATCATATATGAGACAGACCCAGTATACACCCCCTATATTTATTTGGCAAGAATAAGTCACCTTTGCAAGCATTTATTAAGCACCCAATCAGTGCCAGATGCTGTGGTAAGTGCAAGGGGCACAAAAAACAAGAATGAAAAATGTCTTGGAGAAAACAAAATAGAACCAAATAACTAAGGGCAAGGTAATTTTCAGAAGGAATGGCTAACAACCAGATTGACAAAAGATCTTACCATGGTCAGGTGAGCTATGAAAAAAGATAAAGATGCCATTGCTTTTAGATGTGGAAAAAAAAATAAAAATCGTAATACAGATGTTTTTCTCATTGCCTTCAAAACTGTGCAACCTCTTCCAGGACTTCAACTATTAAAAACCCCACAATTTATTACCCTTCTGGACACCAGTAGAAGAGCAAGTTTGATTCATTTTTATCCCCCAAACAGCAACAAAGTCAGGTTGCTGTATACCCAATTCTACTTTACTACTATTGGTTTCTTCTTGCTCCTGGCCCACCTCCTCTTGGTTTAGAGGATAAAAAAGTTTTTGATTATCTATTCCTGTTTACAACCTTCTCTTCATCTTCGTTTGCTGTCCATCCTATATATCTCTCTTTGTCACTACTGTCATGATTTTATAGGTGTCTTGATCTTTACTCAAAAGTGCCTACCAGTTGGGGAACACCTGAATAAATTATGGTATATAAATGTAAAGGAATATTATTGTTCTATAAGAAATGATCAGCAGGATAATTTCAGAAAAGCCTAGAGAGACTTTCATGAACTGCTGCTGAGTGAAATAAGTAAAGTTAAGAGAACATTTGTACATAGCAACAAGAAGATTACTTAATAATCAACTAAGGATGGACTTGTTTTTTTCCAACATTGAGGTGACTCACGCCAATTTCAATAGACTTGTGATGGAAAGGGTCATCTTCATCCAGAGAGAAGACTATGGGGATTGAATGTGGATCACAACATAATATTTTCACCTATTGTTTACTTATTTTTTCCTCTCTCTTTTCCCTTTTTAATCTGATTTTTCTTGTGCAGCATAATAAATGTGGAAACATATTTAGAAGAATTGTATATGTTAATTTATATTGGATTACTTGCTGTCTAAAAGAGAAGGGAGAGGGGAAGAAAGGGAGAAAAATATGGAACGCAAGGTTTTGCAAGGGTGAATGTTGAAAACTATCTTTGCATGTATTTTGAAAAATAAAAAGCCATTAAAAAAAGAGAATAGCTATCCAAGAGGCTGAATTCAAGATACACATCTGTCTGTTTGTCTTTGAATCTGAATCTGTTTCTCTGTTCATGTTGGTCCATCAGAGAAAAATCAACACTCTGCTTACCTAACTTATTCAGCACTAGCAATAGAAATGCAACACTGAAAACATAAGTTAAACATAACCTCTTACATGGCCTTTGCTTGCCAGCCACTCTGCTGAAGACAGAAATAGCCTATCCTGGGATGGTGTTACTAGCAACATTATCCAAAGCTAAGGTTCTCACTCAGTGAACATTCTTGTTCTCAATGCTCGAGAAATATCAGAGATAAAATAAAGGCACAAGCTATATTGGCAAGCATTGAGTTAGAAAGACAGATGCTATCTTAGTCTTTCCTCCCAGGAATTTTACTGTCAGTTTAGTTAAAACCCAAGGGACTTGGCATTTTTCATTGTTCTGTCCAACCCCCTCTCCCCAATTCTCTTCTCTACGGGATTCCTTTTTTTTTGTGTTACACCAGTGGGACAGACTAGTGACAATTACAGATCCTCCAGTGGGAAATGATGCCTTTTTAAAGACCTTCTTTCAGAGAAAGATATTGAGAAAGGCTCTTCTATATACTTCCTAGATCACATTTGGGTTATAGTAAGAACTTTGGTCTGAAAACAAAGCAATAGAAAGGAAACTCTGAGGGCAGGAAAGTCTCATCTCTATCATTTTGAAAATATATGATTCTAGGTTGATAAAATAGACTTCTGGCATTCCACAATAAGACTATAAATGTGATAGCATGTCACAATGCTAAAAAGGTTAGGAAAGTCTGGTGCTAGGGTCTGAAGAGCTCTTTATTTTAAGTGGACTGGATCCCTTCAACTTATGCCAGAAAAAACAAAAAACAAACAAAAAAAAAAAAACGCCATCTATTCCCATCAAAACTGCATATCATTATTAGTAAGTTATACCCAATTTAATCTCCACTATTATAACTGTACTAGGACAGAATTTCCATGGTACAATAGGGAGAAAAAGTCCTGAATTTATAATGAGAGGACCTGAGTTCAAATAGCGGATCTAGCACTAATTAATTAGGAAACTTTGAACAATTCATTTTGCTTCTCTATAAAATGAAAGTGGACTAGACAATAATCTCAACTCTGGCTCTGTGATCCTTTGTTCCTCCCTTCTCCCTAAGACCTTCCCCACATTACATGACTTCTCTTTGCCCTGAATTGCTATCACACTTATTAACTCTTTTATTCATTCTGCCTGAACCATTAGGGAATAAAGTCTTCCAAATAAGTGAATTTTCCAGATCACCAATTCTTATCCATTTGAGCACCAACTTTTAAGACTTTTTAACTAGGAAATGTTTAAATAAAATGTATCTTCTACTTTCCTATCTTTTAAAACAGAGCAATGTAGTATTGAGCTTTATTATATTATAAACACCGATAATTATATCCAGATTGCCATCCTTGATATCAGGCTGTCATTAATAGAATTTCGCCTCCTTCCCCAACTTGTGCTTGTCCCTCACTTCTTATTTACTGCTACTGTTTCTAATCTGCTAATGGATGGGAAGCTAGAGACCAAGCTTGCTGTGAATTATATTACATCAAATTTTTAAAATCAATAAGGAAGCCTCTGAATTAAAATTTAAGGAGAAAGATTAGAGTATATCTTTTTTGCATGCTAGCTATTTAGACTCTAGCTGTATGACAATAAGTAAATCACTGATCTTCTCTGAGCCTCAAATTTCTCATCTATACAATGGGATAACAACTAGCGTACCTATGTCAAAAAAGTTATTGTGAAGATTTATATTCAATAATGAATGTATTTTATAAAACCCTGAAATGTTAAACATTGGGTAACATTTTAGATAGCATGGTATGGTACAGAGAGAGTTGGCCCGAAGGCTAGGAACACCTCACGTCACAGGCTGCTCCTGATACATTTTGCCTGTGTGACCCTGAGCAAGTCACTTAACCCCTCAGTACTTCAGACAATTCTAAGACTCTAAGTAAAAAAACAGATATAAATCTAGGGGTCAAGTGAGCGCCTGGTTGGGAATTTAGCATCCCAATGAATCCACTGGGGCCCAATTAAAAAAAAAATCATTATTATATATACTGCTGATGGATGAGATTGCTAGAAGTCTGACTTTTGGATAATTGACATGTTATTTTCTGGTACTTAACTAATTCGTGTGCATGTGTTCTCAACTAGGTTATGAATTCTAAGAAAATATGGATCACATATTATCTTCTTCATTGTATGACAGTACAATATATCTGACGGGTGCTTATATGTGCTGAATAAATAAAGGACAGATATTTGCAAATTTAATTATGCTGGTCAGAAATTCTTGTTCCAATACTTCCTCTCATTTTGAGGATACCATAAACCAATATGGTGGGAAGAAATACAGACGAAATAAAAAAACAAAACAAACAAACAAACAAAAAAAAAACCACAGTCATACCTTCACTTTCTGGGAAGAACAACTGAGAAAAAAAAATAAGAAACACAACCAATACTCCCTTCTCCAGTTTTACCTTACATCCTTTCAGAATCACTCTGCACAAAACTTCCAGAGACATTCAAATATAGAATTATGGTGGCTGACACACTGCTAAGGACCCAATAAATTACACAACTCAGACTTTAACACCCCCTCCCATTTACTGCAGTAATACTGCCTCCACACTTACAAATGTTCACCTAGGCAGCTCTATATGAACGATGACAAAATCAGCAAACATGATTTTTTTCTTCTCCTGTTTCATATCTTGCCTACGATTTGGACTTCATTGAAATAGAAATGTCACCCTGCTATCTTTAGAACACTTGTAGAGTTTGAGCTAAAAACACTTCAGCTGATGCCCTAGACAGAAAGGGAAGAGAACTGGCTTCTTGCTACCAAGGAGCAGTCAGGCACAAAGACAAAGCTCTCGATGCAGCCAGACACCTTAGAAGCCCTTCCCTGCCATTCCACAGGTAGTGTTGAATCATTCTATTATTGCTAAAACAATTAGCAACATAAATTATTCCCCTTGCATTTAGCAATAGTGTGATTTTGGAAGACAAGATTATTTTTGATATGCTTCACTACAAAATTTATTTTAAAAACAGGAAGATATCCTAAGACTATCTGATTCCTCATTGGCTGGTTCCCAGAAATTTTATCTTTAAAAAGAATTGACAGGATTGAGGTTCCCTTTCAGTGGTATCAGTTGCACATAAGCCCTCACAGTTGAGACAAAGAATTTTAAGCTCGTCCTTAAACATCTATAATGGGAACTGGACTGTAAACAAAGCAAGTCATAATAATACCCAGGAAACTTTGATCTGCAGCAAGGAATTAGGCTTTATAAATCTGATCAGATGAAAATTAATAGGAATATATATGTATCCTCACTTAGATTCAGTCTTTGATGTCATAATAAAGTACAGTAGTGACATTTTAGAAGAGAAAAGGCAGATATGGAGAAATACCCTTTAATCCTGTACCACGGCAGGGATAGGGTCTTAATTTCTTTCATTTTAAGAATAGATTTTTATTGATTTTTTTTCTTTTATATCCTCCTAGATTTTCCTCTGTACCCCTTTCTCTCCCTCCTCAGCTATCCTTTACATCAAATTTTTCAAAAAAGGAAGGAGAAAAAAATTCAGCAAAATCAATCAATACATTGACAAAGTTTGACATTATATGAAATGTTCCATTCTTGTATAGCTTCCCATTTCTTCTAAGGAGTGGGGGTGCTTGGGAGAGAGGTGTCTTTTGTTACCTATACTATGGAGCCAAGGTTATTCTTAATAATTTGTTAACACTGTAATTCTGAATTTATTTTTTAAAAGTTGTTTGGTGGATAATATTTTTATCACAGGCAGATAACTTGTAAGGTTCTATTACTGTCAGCATTTATAAGCTATACATGAAATATGTAAATAGCAATACTTTTAAAAATACAAAGAGTGTATTCCTCTATAACTATGCTGTATGTAAACATGTTCTTGTCAATAGTGTTGTACTTAGACAAGTTTTTTTTTTTTTTTTTTAATTAGAGGAGTATTGACTCATTGAAGGTATCTGAGGTTCCAGTCCATACATTTCCAGATTTGTAAAAGTGTATAGTACTTCATACTCTCTTTCCACAGAGCCCCATCGGCCCCCCAGGTGAAACCTACTCCCTGCTAGGATATCATCAGAGATAATCAATAAAAATCTATTCTTAAAATGAAAGAAATTAAGACCCTATCCCTGCCGTGGATCAATCAGAGAGCAAAAAGCTAGTATTCTAAGTAAAGCTCAGTTAATCCATAGCAGACCTCTGTAGGTTTTGCTTTAGTTTACAGGAAATAAAACTAATTCAATTATGTGAATAGATCTAAAAATTCAAAGTGAAAAGTTGTGGTGAATGAACTCTGGTGAGCATAGAACTGATATAAAAAATAAAATAAATTCTAGACAGAAACCACCCCATAAATAACTCTACCCCCCAAAAAAATCCCACTGCTTCCATTTGTTACAATGGTAAATTGAATTTTCTGTAAAGTGCTTAAATGTATATACACCCCCATAAAAGATAACTATAGGAGATCTGTGCTTTTAAAAAAAGTTCTCAGGTCATGTTAACCCTGTCATCAAAGTTACTTTTTATAAAGCCTACTATTTCTGAGTGAAGCCAAGCCAAATTGATCCTTTTATATTCCTGATAGTCTTCTTTGGAAGAAAATAAAAATTGCTATTTCCTGAGGGCCTCGCCAAGAGATCCAACCATGCTTCTTCTTTACGCCATAACCCTTAATATGGGTTCTGCTTATACCTGACATCTGTACTGCTTTGGGCTGTATTTTCTGGTGAGATAACAGCGTTGTCTTGAGAATCTGTGCATGAAGAGGACAGAAAGGCAGGAAGTCAGAGCAGAGCTGCTCAGTCATGCCCTGTTCTAAGGGACAACACTTCTTATCTTGCCACAGAACATAACCCTGAGTGATGAAGAAAAGTTTTAAAAACCTCTTCCCACCCATTTTGTCAGTTCTTATTCTTGTCTCTGTCTGATATTAACTAGAATCATATTTTGCCATGCAAAAATCTAAATAACCTAAATTAGGATAACAAAAGAACATTATCACCCCTTTAGATCCACCCAAAGAATTTTTTTTCCTCAATATGACTTTATGTTCACAAGCACTCAGGAAGAATCATGCTTTTAGTGGAAACAAAAATTCATTTAACTTTCAGATAGACACTCAAGATATTCTATAAATGGAACTATTTCATGTACAAGAAATGGCCATCTGGACCATCCCTATAAGAGATGTATTCTCTAGGGTTTTTGTCATGTTAAATAACTTCTATTACAATACACCTAAAACCTTGAGAAAGATGGTATTAAGTATATTGCTTGATGGTATGCCTTCTACCTTGCCAATCAGCCACTAGCTGTGCTTAGGTGGAGTGGGGAATAAGGAACTCCAAAGCAATTAAGTCCTACTACTTGGGAGGCAACACAGCCTGCGAATAAGGAGATCTGAACTCTAATTCGAGCTTTGTTGGTAACCAGCTGTAAGCCATTAGGCACATCATCCTAAGTGACCACAGATTCTGCATTTGCAAAGTGGAAAAAACTCACAAAATGTCTCTTAATGACATTTTGTGAGTTTTAGATCACTCAGGAAATCTGTAGAAGGCCTGACTAAAGAAGGACATTTTGTCAATCTCCAAGTGACATTTCTACAGTATTTATAATTCAAAGTATTATAATTTGAGTGGCTATTATGTGAATTACAAGTTACTATTTTTTATTACAAAGTGTTGATAATTTTAAAAATAAGAGCATATTTGTAAAGCACTTAGCACAGTGCATGGCACATAGTAGGCACTTAATTAATGCTTATTCCTTCCTCTCTTCTCCTAAAATCCTGCTATATTAGTAGTGTAACAGAGACAGAGATTATATGGCAAAAACATTTTCAAACCCCTATTAACAACCACCCTCGAATAGGACAATAAAAGGACACACACAGATTGCATGTGAAAACCTATCAGACAAGTCAACACAGGCTGCTACAAATACCCGTCTCCTGTTTACCTGATTTGCTATCAAATTCTCTAACCTCTTTTTTTCTTTGGAGAATCTTCTTTGACTTAGATAAGCCCTTTCAGGAGTGGAATTCTCAAAGGGTTAAAAAATTAAGTGTTTGAAAATCTCATCAATCACTTCCTTTCCTCAGACATAGACTATTTCTAATAGTCTAAGAATGCTATCCTTAGAATGTCTGCTACAGACAAGGAAGCTACTATCCAGTATAGATTAGTATATACCAAAAATTGATTCATGCACTCCATGTCCCCAAGGGAGTGACTCAAATCCACATGGTGTCCCAGTATCCTGGAGATTGCATTAGCACTACTGCATTAGCTAGAAGGTGTGTAAAATCACATGCAGCTGACACATCTTCCCATAGACCCTGCTTCAGGGATGTTTCATGGAGCATTGTTTATGCTGCACTGTGTGAGGAATAACTGAATGCTCAACAAATGTATTCCCAAAGCTGGACAGTAAATCTGAGACTTTGGAAATGGAAAACTGGAGAGGGGATGCTGAGACTTTTCTTCTTAGAATAGTAATTCTTAACCTCTGCTGTGTCACAGACAGGGTGGTAAAATCTAGGGACCTCTTCTTAGAATGATGCTTTTAAATGCATAAAATAAAATACATAGGATTACAAAGAAACCAAATTATGTGGAAATGCAGTTAGCATTTTTAAAAAGTAGTTCATAAACCTTGGGTTAAGAACCTAACCTCAGAGTTAACACAGATCCATGGGGGAGGGAGAGAGGCTTTTCAAGCACAAGTACACAAAGTCACTTATAAATCAAAACCATTGGGCTTGCTGAAGTAGGCAGAGCTCAGCTCACAGGCTGTAACTATTCCTTCAGTTATCTCAAGTGCTATATTCTTCAGTGAGATAGATATGTTTACACACTAAGTAAGGGCAAGACATAGTACTGGTATGCTTTATGGTTTGGATTCATAATTTCAGGATGTGGTTCTGAGCAATGATGTCTAGCTATGTTTGGATTTAGTAGGAAGGAGAATCAGGTTATTAGATAAAACACAAGATTTCACTAAAATGATATTTCACTGTTATCTTTCTTAGGTTGGGATAAAGTGAGTGTGTGTGTGTTGTGTGTATAATGTGCAAATGATGGCACATAGGTCAGGCCCAGCTGACTGCCCATCCTGCCCTAGTTGGGATGTTGCTGTCCTGAAGAATGGTGTTTGGCAGGTTGATGGACATCACATTGACTCTAACGTTTGGTCTTTGGCCAGTTCCCATTGAAAGAAACAGAGCAGAGACAGTTCATTTGACATTGACATTCATGTCAGTGATAGCAGCTCCCCTTCCCCTATGCCCTAATCCAACTTAGGAGTAAAATGAACTCTACATCCCTACCATAGCTGCATCCAATTCTAACTACTTTATGTAAGAGTTATGTAGAAAGACAAATACATAATGGATATTTTTCTTTCTGAAGATGTTAAATTAGATTTTTGTTTTTAAAACAAAATGTTCTCTCCCCTGAATGCCATATATAGAAAAATATAAACACATACAAGGTGTGACTATAAAGTAATGAAACCAATTTTCATGTATGGCTTATGGAATCAGTTTTATTTCATCATACTCACATCTTGTGTATGTAGAGACACAAATAGAGTGAGGTAAAGAAGATAGGGAGAGTGAGAGACTGATTTATTGACAGTTTTGTCAGCCCCCAACAAAAAACAATTCTTGTTTAAAGTCACCTAAACTTTCTCCTTACCTATCAGGCAGAAGCAGTGTGACTGCACAGCTAAGCGTTTAACTTCAATGGTTTAAAAGTTAATCATATTCCAAACAAAGTAGGAGACAAAAAATATGGTTTGGTAAAAATCCAAGTGGAAAGGAAAGACCTTAAATTAAAGATGGAAGGTCACCCATGTACAGATATCCCTGGTTAGATTCTAAGAAATAGGAATGTTTTAGGCATAAGTTAAAAGAAAAGTAAATGCCATAGCAGTTTTTAAAAGCTAGGAATAGAAACTTTTTTTTTTATTATGATGTATGTATTACTTACCTAGCATCTCCCTTGGACTATCTCTGAGCACATTTCTGGAAATATATAAATCCCAATAGAAAATCAGAATGTATATTCTCTCTGTCTCTGTCTCTGTCTCCTCCCTCCTTGCCTCTCAGTCCTCTCACTCTCTGTCCCTTTTTTTTCCTTGTCCATTCAAGATTAAACATAACTATGAGATAGTTTTCCTATTTATGGTGCACAGTCTGCCCTGATAAATCTGGGGATAGAGCAAGACTTATTTTGTAACAAATCTTGACCTCATTATAAAGCATATTATTTGCTTCAGCCAGAAAGCACTCTCCATTTGACAGAGAATTGCTTAATTGTGGATTTGTATTGTACATTTCGTATGTTCCTCTGTATGTTTGACTTAAATGTACACAGAACTAAGTAAAATATGAAATATAGTCTTTGGAGGCTCCAAAATACTTGGAAACAATGTTTGGGCATTAAAAATAAATTCTATTCTACACATAGCCAGTGAAATCCCTGCTCATCCAAATGTAATAAATATATTTTTCAATGTCTGTTTCATAATTTATCACACAATTTCTCTCTGTGGTTACTATGGCTTATCATCAGAACACCACCAATCAGATAAGATGAAGACACTGTTGGTAATTTTTAATATTAAGGTGCAATCGTATATTTTCCTAGATGATTGGATTGATACAAAAACTGAGTTCATAAATCTTACAGCAGCTATAGTTGCTAAAATTTTTTAGCACTTAATCTATAGAATATCTATAGATCATCACTACCTAAGAAATGATTAAGAACAACTTGGAAGATGAGCATGGATGATAGTGGTTAATAACCTAATTCCAAATGTATTTAGAGATAGATGGTCCCTGGAACTGCCAGCAGAAGTCGATTTTTTTTTTTTTTTTTTTTTTTTTTACTCTTAACAGCTTGTCTCTAACCAGTTCGCCTCAATGTGTATGGTATTGGGACTCTTCTCCAGAATATTTTCTTTTAAGATGAAGAAACTTTAATATTGCTGCCATTTCACTGATGATATTTTAGGCAATGGGAAGCTATTATTCTTGGGATAGTCTATCTGCAACAGGCTACTTTTTCTTTTCATTACTTTTCTAAGTCCAGGAACACCTCTCCATGAGATGACCCTTCCCTTTTCCCTAACTTCCTACTTCTGTTTCTCCCACCCCATTAATTTCTCCAGTTTCTGATTGTACACTTTATAGCTATTTTGCTTTTGTCTTGGTGTCTTTTTTCTAAGATGTCTAGTAGAACTGAGTTGCAATATCATAATCTCCTACTAGGTGCTATTATTCAAAATTATCCAGCACAGCCTGATAATTTGAAATTTCAGACTACATAAAAATGATTAGTCTTCTCTTTTATTGGCATACAGCCATTTCAAGAACTTGTTTCTCACAGCACTATTTAGACTCTAAAGTTTACAGGGATAACCCCATTTTAGGAAAATCACATAAGGAATCCATGTGAGGTAGAAAAGAGATAAAGATAGAAATATTTCTCATCTGACTTCCTCTCTTCGTTTTCCTCCTCCCTTCAGCTCTTCACCCCTCTCCCCACCTTGGCTTCCATTCAATGTATACATCATGTTAAATCCTAATTCTGTATTCCTATTTATGTCATGCCCTTCTAATGTGAAATGCTTTCTCTCCACTGATCTAAATCCTATCCATCCCTCAAGGCTCAGTTCAAAGCCATACATGCTTCATAAAGTTTTCCTCTCTCCCAAAGAGATCCCTCCTTTCCCTGTATTCCTATAATATGATAGTCAGTATTATATAATTTTCACTTAATTATTCTCCATTTCATATTCATTAGTTTTGTCTATCTAAGGAGACTATAAGCTAGTTGTGTGTAGGAACCAAGTGCTAGGCTTTGTTTTTTCATCTCCAGTCTCCCTCATTTTCACTTAAAGTCTTAAAGACGATTAAATACTGTTGTATATTTTTCTTGAATGATTGCATTTTGATTTGTCTATTAAATTTTTTATTTACTTAAATATCACAATAAATGGGTCATACAAGTGACACAGGGAATAGAACACTGGCCCTGGAATCAAAAGAACCTAAGTTCAAACTGAGCTTCAGACACTATGTATGTGATCTTCAAAAGTCACTTAACCCTGATTGCCTTACTACACACCCTCCCAAATCATTCACAATCGCTCAGTTTCCACCTACCCTTTCTTGTCAGATCGGCATACTTCCCAAAGCAATTTTTTGACCTCAAACAACATGCAAATATTGAAATCCCAATTCTTTAATAGTATTTCAAATGGATATATTTCCAAGCTCACCGTCATATTCTAGCAGTATGTTGAGGTAAATACATTTATACAACACAGCATGTATCATCCAAAAAAAGTCCTAATTTATTTCATCTATTATGACCTTGTGGGACTTGAAAAATTGCAAATAAGCTGAAGATGGAAATGATACTGATTCGGTTCTCCTTACCTTAAATTTTTAACCTACTAACTAAAAATTATTTTATATATATGTAAAAGTGTATATGTATTGAGCACCTACTTTGTGCATGGCACAATGGTAGGTGTGATAATACCGATTCACCTCAACACTTTGTCTAGGTTTTATAAATCCAACATAATTGACCATGCTTTTATTCTTTGTGCTAGGATTTCATAAAGCAGAATCAAGAAGTAAGGTTGCTTTTCAAACAGAAAAACACCTCCTTGTAGTCCTAGACCAGCTCATCCTTCAAATACTGCTTTAGTTTTTCAATAAAATCTGGGTATTCTTCCACCCCCACCCAAAGAAAGAAAAACTTGAGCTACTGTCCCCCACTTAGAATAAAAGCCAAGGAATGATGTGTCCTTAAACTGTAATTTGCTTGCATTTGATGGCTTCCTATCCACTGCCACAATAGTCCTCCTATGTAAATCAGATTTATTTATTCATAGGCACTAGCATTCCATTACTTTCGTCAAAAACCAGCCACGCTGCATTTCGTCCTCTCTGCATTCTTATAAGCCAACTGGAAAAGCAATTAACATTCACCAGCATTTTAGACAGTGGGGAGAGGGCGAGGGAGAGACCCTTCCACACTCTTGATAACACCACCTCTGTAGCCGGATGGTAGTGCAAAATGACTGCATCTCTGTGTCGGGGGAGATAAGAGAAGTGACATAGATTAAAACAAATTGTTGATCCATACCAGAGAGAAGCTAGGGAAACAATAGAAGTAAAAGCATAAATGTCAATTTGGGATGATAAAGGATACAATCTAAATGTAATATGAGAGGCCCCCAGACAAAAGCAAGAAATAGAGATTGCACATTACTGAAGTACCAGAGTACCAGGACATTATCATACACATACCCGCACGCACAGTCATATGCTTAAAGCGTAGGAAAATATGAGCAACACATTGCTGATTGCTTAGCAAACCCAATTATAAATTAACCCAGTATTGCTGAAAATTTCCAGAATTATGCTCATTTCAAGCTGCTCCGAAGAACATTTTGTCCCCTTGGTAACTTTGTTATTCCCCAGATTGGCTCGATTCTTCCGTTTTCCTTCTTTTGCGTTAGTGTAGCATTCTAAGTGCCCACAGGCTAGAGAAACTATCTGCTACTGCTGCCTTCCCTAACAGGAGGTCCCTGCCAAATGTTGCTGGTCTTGCTGATAGAAAGATTAAGATCAAGGTCATGCAGCAAGGTCACTCATTTCATCCTCAATAATAGTACCATATAGTTCCTCTTTCACTCCATGGCAATGTGTTTCTTAGGTTAAGATCTGGGAATTTATTCGTAATTACTCCAGTGTCTTGCTTTTATACTGACAAAAATCAAACTGCAGGCTCAGCTGCAGCATGAGCAGATATAATAGCTTCAGCTTCCTAATGTGGTGGAAAAGGCTTTGAGGGAAGATGCAGGTGGTCAAATGTTCTCCCAATCCTCCCAGACCAATGGGGGCATTCCACCCCCAAACCAATATTAGGGTGCTGATGAACTACTTGAGTAGACTGTGAAACTCATTGCCTCTTAGAGGAGACTAGCTTTATTCTCAGTACACAATACATTGTCTTACTTACAGTATTTTTGGTCTTATAAACTGACAAGAACTATATTACCGTATCTTTTAGTGGCAAAAGAGAGAATTCACAGGTGTGCAACAAAAAGTTGCATAAATTGATGCTGTGCAAGATAAATCTAGTACATATATTAGAAGTCATCCTATTAAGGGAAATTAGTGGCAAATCATTTTTATAAACTAACAGCAGCATTTATTAACAGGTTTCTATGCATCGATTGGTGAGGTTACTAGGAATACTCGGATGGAAATAACATAGTTCTGATTTTAAGAAACTTATATCCCACTGCAGGAGCAGCCAGTTGTGAATAAGAAATAAGAAATATTTATAAAGTAAATTCAAAATTCAAAATAATTTTGGGGGCATTTAGGAAAATTTTTATTAAGAAAATAGCACTTGAACTGAGTCTTGAAGGTAGATCTACAGATTTCGAGAGGTACCAGCAATGGAGAACATTCAGTAAAAAGCTTGGAGGCCAAAAGCTGCTGGTAACTCCTCCTCCCACCCCCACTCCCATGCCCATCCCCAATTTAGTTTTGTTTTAAAGTTCAGGTGTGTGTCTGTGTGTGAGAATCTAGGAATCTGGGATTTGGGGGAATATTTTCCTCAGCAATATGACTTATTCACAAAGATGTTCTGCTGACAATCAGAATATTTCTTAAGTCTACTCTTTAAGTTCCATTGTAAGGGAATAAGAGACTCCTGTTTTGACCCTGAATCACACCCCTAAATTTGGTGCATACTGTTTTTGACTTCTTGTCTTAGCTGATCCAGCCATTCCAGTAGGTTCCATATTTAAGTTAGAGGCAGAATAGATGGTAATCTGAAATCAGCATTTCATATGCATAAGTGAGAAATCAGAATTTAACTCTTGGCAGGACTGGGGGGGTCCCAGATTAATGTAATCCACTGTGCTTTCAAGCACAATAAGTCTCTTCTCGCCCCTCCCCTCTCAACCCCACAGTTGATTTTTAAGTCATTTTTAGGAGGGTCATAAAGTAAGAGCTTATAAGAGGGACCTGGAATTTGAGTCACCTTATTCTAAGGTTATGTTATTTTATCTGTTTCCTTTTCATACTCAGGGAGTGGATACTCAACCAGGATAAACCAGGGTAGAAAGAAGAGGGCTGAAGAAAATGGACAAAAGAGTTTGTCATAATTACACATTTTTAGTGGGTTTGGCTATTAAGGTAGAATATCAAGGATTTGTCCTTCCCACTTAGGTACGGGCATGATTTAGAATCTTTCAGGAAGAGATGGCTGATAAGCTTCCCCCCCCCCCCACCCCTGTCATCCTGTTTTCCTCCTATACTTTCCTCTTTCATCTTTCTGCCTCTGTTTTTCACATACAACTTCACTCTGAATACAAGGCATAATCTAGCTCCTTGTTTGAATTGACAAATTAGAAACAAACCAATGCCTAATTCTGCAAAGCTGAAAAGATAGCAGTTGTGCGAATGTAGATGGGGAAATCCCAGGATAGTGATTTTGTTAATATTATAGAAACTTCACAGCAGATTCGAGGGCAGGGTCCCATTGTGTATAAGCTGTCTCCTGTAGATTGTTTTTTTTTTCCCCCCCAAGGCCTTTCTCATTTTCAGAAAATGCTACCTTGTGCACAGGTGTATGCATGTATATACATGCACACACACACACACACACACACACACACACACACACACACACATATTTTGGCATTTCAAGGTGAACCTCTTCACTCCTGGAGATGTGCTCCTCAGCAAAGGCTGAGGAGAAGGGGAAAAAAACAAAACCAGATCAAAGCTAGCTTTGAAGTGAGTATAATTTTTGGAACGCTGCTAAGAGTATAACATACAGTTCAGCAGGAAATTGTCTCTGGGTCTAGCTTTGTAGTTGCTCCCCAGGATTGATGATTTCCCTGACCCAGTGGCAAAGGTGTTGTGTGGAACAGTGGGTATAGATGAAGATTACTGACTCCCATCGATCGGATTTAAATTTTTTACTAGGTCCTTTGGCTCCAGCTCTCCAAACAAAAATAGAGTAAAGGCAAAACCCCCAAGAGAAAGCTGAGCTATTTCCACTTATCCCAGGCTGGTTCCTAGACCAACCTAAAGGACAGTAATGGTCTATAGTTCCTCTTTGCAGGACTCAATAATCCCAACAATGAGCTTTCTTGGAACACTAAAACTTACAAGGAGAATCAACACCAAAAACTCATTCTACAAACATAGTGCAACACCAAATTTAGAAAACTGGGTTTTTTTTGAGGTGATAAAAAAATCTATAAATTTTGTTGTGGGAAAAGAAATAAGAAGTCAATAATTTTCTGTGCAGAATGCAAGACCTAGCTCCCTCTCCTTCTCCCTTTTCTCTCTGTCTCTCTGCTTCTGTCTTTGCCTCTGTCTATCTCTGTGTCTGTCTGTCTGTCTCTTCCCCTCTTCCTCCCTCTCCCCCTCTCTTTTCCTCCCTCTTCCTTTTTCTCCCCCTCTCCCTCTCTTCCTCCCCTCTTCCTGTCTCTATCTGCCTGTCTGTCTGTCTGTCTGTCTGTCTGTCTCTCTCTCTCTCTCTCTCTCTCTCTCTCTCTCTCTCTCTCTCTCACACACACACACACACACACACACAGAGTGAAGCTTCCAAATATTGTTCCCTTGATAAAGCTAAAGACCCTAAGAACTTCAAGGATCTGTTGGAGAAGGACCTGAAGTCAGTGCCAGCAGAGATGAGTTGGTGGTTAGTAGAAGCATTTAAGAGAAAGAATCAATAACAACAAAATTATATAAAGTAAAAGGGAGGGGGAATCTACATTTCCAAGAACCAATTAAGATATTTTGATGAGAACTTTTTTTGGGAAGAGACATGACCACCTCTCCCATCTCTATAATACTAATTTATATTTATTAATGACATTGTAGGATTTATAAAAGTCTCCTCACAAGAACCCCATAAGATAATAAGAAATGTTTTAGTCCTGTTTTAGAGATAGTGACACCAAAGCACAGATAAATTAAATGACTTGTCCAGAGTTATATGGCCAGATTTCAAACTTGGATCTTCTGTCTTCAAGAATAGCATTCTTTCTACCCAACAAAACTTTATAATTCTCAAATTTTTTGGTTTCAAGACCACTTTACACTTAAAAATTATTGAAGATGACCCCCACCCAAGAGCTTTTGTTTATGTGGGTTATATCTATTGATATTACCATTATTAAAAATTAAATTGGGGGTATTATTAAATAGTTTCGACCTCCCAGATTCCCAGAAAGAATTTTTGATTTTCAGACCTCTGTGAGAGGTCACTATCCACTGCTCTCTTTATGAACCACAATTTAATTCTATTTAATTCATACAAGCACTTAATAAGTACCTATACTATGTTTCAGTTCCTGCTCCAGGAACTAGGGATACAAAAATAAAATGAAGAATAGTTCTTGCCCCCAAGGAGCTTCTTAATGGGGGAATGAAACATTTAAACATGAATAAATACAATATAATTTGAGGGGGCAAGAGAGCATTAAAAATTCAAAAGAATCAGGAAAAGCTTCCTGCAGGAGGTCACATTTGAGATGAGCCTTGAAGAAAGTTAAGGATTCTGAAAGATTGAGGTGAGGAGAAATGATGTGAAAAATGGGAACAGGGAACATCTAGTCAGCTAGTTTGGCTGATAATGTGTCAGGGAGAGTAAGGGGAAATTAAGTCTAGAAAGATTAGGCTGAGGTCAGATTGGGAAGGGCTTCAAGAGCTATATAGAGGGCTCTAACAATTCCTAACTAGATAAGGCTAACAGAAAAGGGGAGGCTGAAGGAGGTACAGGATTTCAGGAGAAAGGATGAGCTCCATTTTGACTTCAGTCTTTATATCCGACTTCACGTCTTGTACAATGTGTACGTTTCCTTGTAAATGGTGAGATGGAGGACCACTAGACATTATCGTCTACCTTAACACTACATTCTAAGGGTCCTCCTTTAAAGGCCCAGACTTAACCATCTGCTTGTCTTTATGCCCTTCAAACCCTGGCAATATCATCTGACCTAACAACATGCCCTAAAGACCCAAGCCTTAGCTATCTGTCCTACAAGTGTAGTTTTAGGATTTCCGGGCTTTTCTTTACTCCTTGAAGCTAAATTTCCTTCTGTGCATTGTTTCCCTACCAATTTGATGTAAGCTTCTTGAGCTCGGGAATTGCCTAGCTTTTACCGTTTCTATCCATAGCACTTTTAATAATGTTTGGAATAAAGTAAGTACTTAATAAATGAGTATTCATTTCTTTACTATATCTACAGCCAATCTAACCAATCACATTCTACATTTTGGAGCCAGAGGCTAGTTACATATCATGTATGTAATGAAGCTGACTTAGTTTGTATAAAACAATCATGAATGAATGGAATTCAGGATAGGAATCAGGCCTAGTCTTAAGTCAAGCTAGGGAGCAGGCAAATTTTTCTTTTGAATACCTCTCTTCTTTTGGTCCCTTTAATTCACACCCCAGAAGATGTCTTCTTAGTTCACATAGAGGTACCTCTGACCATGGTGCTGACTGAAAAGGTCATTGAAAGCCAGCCATGCCTACATGCAAAAACTTACCCCTCCTCTTAACTATGGAAATAGTCATAGTACATAATCATGTCACTAGTTGGCTACAAGTATCAATTGGCATAAGATCAGTCAACCACAGTATAATAACAACCAATTTCAAAACATCAATAGTTAAGCTGATGAAAGGTCAAATAAACATCTTATGGAATGTAAAACAATAGGATCTTTTATCTTTTTCTATTCTCAAACCTTGTGTACCCTCTAGTTTTCCCTATTTCTGTTGTAGGTACCATTATTTTTCCAGACATACAGATCAGAAAAACCAGCTAGTTAATAATGCCTAGTGACTCAAAGGCAGTGGACAAATTCACTTCATCTCCATTGATTTAATACAAGAAGGTACTAGTAGCAGTCTAGTGATTTAAGGTGTCTGTTGCTCTGGACACTACCTATTTCTCAAACTGCTATTTAGCATCCTCCTTTGCCATCTTATAAGCAACTAGTGAAAAGGAGAAAAAGAATGAACTTTCTTAAGATATTCCTTGTCCTATGGTAATGAGGATCTCTAGAGGCATTATGGGATGGGTAGCCAGGTTGGAGGAAAGGGGAAAAATCTCTCTATTCTTTCTAGCTGCAAAAAGCTAGCCAAGGGAATACATCTCTTATGTTATTGTCTATGTCAGCTCACAGGCAGTGGCTTTGTTTTAATTTCTCAGTCACAAACTCATAATAGATCAAAAATGAAGATACTCAGAACCTTGAGGAGAGTCTCTATTCAAAGTTGGCAATAAGGGGATTGAGAAATGGGAAAATGTTTTTTTACCATTTCAAATGTGATGCCAATATCCCGCAGGGAAAAAAGATAAAAGAGAGCTGCTGCATAAATAAATATGCTTTGTAACACCACTTAAACTTATTCTTCCTGCCTGATAAGAAAATACAGTGGGTGACAGCATGTAAAACTTTCTTCTTCCGCCATTCTGTCAAAGTTTATAAAACCAACTGATCTTTGGCAGGGAATCAACACACCAAAATGACATGCAAAGGAGAAGGATTCAGCTCATTAGAACTTAGTCAAATGCTCCAGGGATTGCTAGGATGCCTCAATGCCAGGTTGCACTAAGAAAAAAGAAAAAGAGAGTGAGGGCAATGGAGTCAGGCAGCCCAGAAAGCCTGGAATAAAATTTGGAACATATGTGATGCACATAACATAATGTAGATGCACACTCATCTTGGTGAAGCTATAGAGCATTAGAGCAAAGTAGGGATGCTGAAAGGTAAAAGGTCTTTAGGGTTCCAATGGTTACTCCTACCTATTCAATTTCACATCTGCTGATGTCCCATGTAGGCTCGTTTTACCAACTCTCAGAGCATTCTTTTCTTTCCCGTTATTTGCTCAATATCTCACCCATGTGGAGTTCATAAGAAACAATCTCTGAGTCACTGCCTTCTGCTATATTCTCCAAGGGCAAGCTAGTATAGTCAGTTACTTTTGCAAGTCAGCATGTAATGATAATGAAGATTCTATTCTTTTGGGGAAATTTGCTGACTCTTAGTCTTGAAATTTTGTTCACCAAATACTGGTCACTTTTCCTTCAAACCTAAGTTCTTTTTGTACCTCTTAACATGAACTTCCATAAACATGTGGATTCAGAGCTTAACCAACTATGTTGGGTAAAACAACGTGGTGTAGAGAGTTTAAATCCTTCCTCTGACACATACCAAGCTAGTAATGCAACCCAGGAAGTCGCATAGCCTCAGTGGAATTTCCTTCCTCATCTATAAAATAAGTAGATTGGACTCAATGATCCTTAAGGTCCTTTTCAGCTCTAACACTTTAATCCTTTAAATATCCCACCATGCTTAACCATAGATATAGGGATAAAGACTGGATCTGGGAGTTCAGATATATGATGAACTCCCAGATAAGAAAACTTCCTCTACCAATACTGGGTGCAAGATTATATATTTATAACTTTCTGCTCTTTGCAAATTATAGTCTTACATGTTATATAAAATAGATTGCCAATCTTTGAGATAAGCAAAACCTGGTTTCAAGTCCTGCCTCTGGCCATGAGCTCCTGGGCAAATCTCTCAACCTCTCAGAATTATAAGCACTTAAAAATACCTAACATTAGCAATAATTAACATTGATAAAATGCTTTATACATATTATAGCAAAACTAGGAGGGAGGGGCCATTATACCCATTTTTTATATTTGAAACTGAGGCATACCCATTTTTTAATATATGAAAATGAGGTTGAGATAGGTTAAATTAGATCCTTAAGTATCTGAGGCAAGATTCAGATTGAAGTGTTCTTGAGTCTAGATCCAGTTCTTAATCCATTACACTAACAGGTTTTCCTGATATATAGTTACATATATGGCATTGTTGGGTTAACTTTTTAAAAATTCCATATGAAGATTACAGCATTTACAAAACTACCTCTTGGATAATGCTGCTTCTAGTATAATGTCCTATATATTGCAGGAACTCATAAATACATATTTGACTTGGGCTCAATACCTTCTTCATCAGCCACATTTTATCTTTGTTAATCAGAACTTCAGTGGTAGAATGGTGGCAGAAGGATACAGGGGAAAATGCTGAATTGGAGCCAAAGGAGGTCTCAATGTCAACTCTGCCATTTATTTACCTATGTGATTTTGGGTGTCACCCCACCTGAGTGTGCTTGCCAGTACAACAAGAGGGTTCAGTTAAATGACCTCTCTAAGGCTTTTCCCAGAGCAGTTGGAAAGGAACCTTCTATGATAATTAAAAGTACAGGCGAAACCACTTCTATCAGGTACAATATGATAGCAATAAGAATGAAAGCTACATTCATAGAAATGAAAGCAAAATCTACTTAATTCTACAGATTCTGTGGGGGGGGGGGAACATTCAAGTTTTTAATAAGAAGTTTATATTTTGAGCTCTTAATGACAGGTTTTAGATGCATAAACATGTGCTTTTCTAGGGTTTGCTTTAACAGAAAAAAAGAATATGTATTCATAAATTGCATGGTCCTCAAGTCATTTAGCAAAGATCCAAAGAGAATCCCAGTGTAATGATAGGTTCCTATTCTTATGAATTTAACTACACTGCCATGGACTTGCTCATTTCACTGTAACCCATTATAAATTATTCCTCCAAGTAAATAATACCTTTACAATTAAAAGAATCTTTCTGTGGATGAATAGTCTTTAGTATCAGTATACCAGACAAGGATGAATTAGCATTTTGAATAACTGACCCATCAAGAAAGAACTTAAGCATAGTACAACTGTGATGCGGGTATTTCATTCATTTATTCATCTATCTATTTATTTTGGGATGGAGTAAAAAAAGGGAGTATCAATTAGAGCATCTCAATAATGGTTCTTTCAGGGGGGAGACTATTCCATTATTGTGGTCACAAAGACACTTCCAAATCCTTTATAGAAATTCTTTTGATTCAGATTATACTTTGTATCCTATCTGATTGTTTACTTGGAGTGGAAGAAAAGAATATTAAACTTATATTATCAACAGACAAGTACGGTGGGTTTTAATATCATAATAGCTTCTAGAAACTATAAGGTTTGACATTTAGATTACTAGGTTCCAATCTTGCTTTCAACCCTTTCTTTAGCCTTTGAAATTTCAAGAATTGGAAGGGACCTTAGTGGCAAACATTAATAATTATCTGACCATAAACCTCTTCTCCAACATTCTCCAATAGAGACTCCTCTGCTTGGAGACTTCCAGAAGCAACTTGTATTTTGGGGTTTTTCAGAGTTAAGAATTGGTTTCTTCTGTTAAGCCAACATCTCTACCACTTTCATTTATTGCTTCTATTTCTGTCCACAAAGGTCAAACAGCACCTCTACTTCTACTTTTACAAGAAAGGCCTTTAAAGACTAGAAGACATTTTCCCTGTATGTCTTAAGTACACATAATGGACCTTAGAAGTCATCTAGCTCAATGTACACCTTTAACTGAAGAGGAAACTGAGACCTAATGAAATGACTTGCCCAGGGTCACACAGATAACAAGTGATTGAAACAGAATTCAAACCCAAATCCCTTGGCTCCAAATATAAAAATTGTTTTGTTTTGTTTTGTTTTTTAAGTCTAAGCACAGTGTTGTTGGAACTATGAATTAATAAAACCATTCTGCAAAGCAATTTGGAAGTAAGCAAATAAAACGATTAAAGTAAATGTCTGTTCCCACTGACCCAGAGTTTTCACTGTTAGATAGACACAGACATAGACAAAGAGGTCACTAACAAAAAATAATGGCTCCATGTGTACCAAAGAATTTATAGCAGCACTTTTTGTGGTGGCAAAGAACTAGAAACAAAGTAGATGTCCATTGATTGGGAAATGGCTAAAAAAAAAAAAAATCACGGCACATAAATGTAATGGAATAGTACTATACTCTTAGAAACAATGAACATAATGAAGTAAGCAGAGCCAAGAAAACAATATATACAAGACTAAAACAACCCAAATGGAAAGAATAATAACCACAACATAATCAAAAATGAATGTTGTGAAATTATGAAGAAGGAATATGGCCTTAAAGAAGAGATAAAAGATACTTATCAGGAGTATGTGGGAGGGGAGAGGGTGGGAGTTAGAGAGCAGGAAACCACAGGTATAAAATATTACATGGATATTTTTAAAAATCTATTAATAGATTTTGTTGATTTTTTTCTTGTGTTCTTTAAAAAATTCTTTGTTATAAAGGATGACTTTTTGGAGTAGGTGGAAAGTATAGAGGAAAATCTTTGGGATAGAAAGGTAAAAGCTATCAATAAAAATCTATTCTCTAAAAATAATACCTTGCATTTCTATAGTGCTTTCAGTTTATAAAGTGCTTATTTCATTGCACCCCTATGGTAGTAGAGGTCCTATCAACTGCCCCTCCTATTTAACAGATGAGAAAAATGAAATTCAGAGAGGTTTCTGATTTCCCACAGAGCACAGAGCTGATAAGCCAATCTATGACTTCAGCACATCTTCTTATTCCAAGTACAGACCTATATCCCCTCATGACATTGCCTCTCACTTTCCAATGAACCTAGTATGTATCCGCTTCTCTGATCATGATTTCATTCTTCTGTCAATGTTCTGTGAGTGTTAAAACATTCCAAATTGTTAATATTCTTTCTAAAATGTGATGTCCAGAATTGCAGATGTCGTCTGACCAGGAAAGAGTAAGGATGACCATCATTTCTCCTGTTCTGTACATGATTCTTCTAATACAGGTTAATATTACATTAGTTTCATTGAAAATTGTTAGACTGATAATACATACTCAGTTGAGGTCTACTGAAAACTCATCTTTTTCAAATGCATTGTCATCTAGTGATACTACCTTATTCTGTACTTGTATAGGCTTGTGAATATTATTTTTAAACCTTGACATAATTATTAACCCAAGGAATGAAAAAAATGTACAGTTTTGTATCTAGAAGTAGGAAGGTAAAAATCCAAGAAGCCATATTTTCAACTTAAGCCTCTTTCAGGACTTTTATGTACTATAGAGTGGAAAGAGAAGGGAGTAGTAGCATTGTAGGAATAGAGTAGGTTAAACATGTGACAATAATCTCAAATTGGTTCTCTTAGAACAAATGACCTACAACAATAACCACAGCAACCCCAAGTCAAAGATTCCACAGAAATTTAAAGCAATATTAATACCAACTCTGTCCACTGAGAATTTGGGCCTCTTGATTATTATTATTATTATTATTATTTTTTTTTAAAGAGGCAATTGAGCTTAAGTGACTTGATCAGAGTCACACAACTAGTGTTTGAGGCCAGATATTGAACTCAGGTCCTCCTTTCTCCATGGCTGGTGCTCTATCCACTGTCACCTAGTTGCTGCCTCTTTTTTTTTTTTTTTTAAAGGTAATTGGAGTTAAGTGATATGCCCAGGATCACACAGCTAGTAAGTGTATCAGCTGTTACTCCAGAAATGAGATGTTGATGCATCTGGTCAGTGACTAAGTCTTATGTCAATACTAAGGGTTCCAGTATTTTTTTAAACCACCAATTCCATATTTTAGTCCTGGAATTCTTCCTGACCTTAAATCATGTGCTATCCTAAAATTTTATTTTCTTAAAAATAAAATAAAACAAATGTAACTCTTCTCCTTCCCACCCCCATCTAATATGTTTTTAATTTTCAATTAAATTGTGAAAATCCAGGCATTTCAACCAGTTGGTAAGCACTTATTAAGCCCTGTTATGTGCCTTACACTAGAAACACAAAAGACACAAATGAAATAGCCCCTAGCTGGTAGAAGCTTACATTTTATAGGGGGAAAAACATGTAAATATAAAAGTTTATGCAAAAGATATCAGAAACAGCCAGGTGACATGTTGGATAAAAGCTAGACCTGGAGGCAGGAAGACTCCTCTTCCTGAGTTTAAATCTGGCCTCTGTCACCCTGGGCAAGTCATTTAACCCTATTTGCCTCAGTTTCCTCACAAATGAGTAAAATGAGTTGGAGAAGGAAATGGCAAACTATCTCATTATCCAAATGAGGTCACGAGAGTCAGAGATGACTGAAAATGATTGAAAAACAACATGCAAAATGCTCACAGATCAAATATAGGGATATTTGGGGGAAGGAACTGATAGCTGGGGCAATCAGGAAAAGCCTTGTTTAGGATGTGGCACTCTAATATAGCTTTGAAGTAAACTAGGGATTCTAAGAGATGGAGGTAAAGAAGGAATGCATTCCAGGTAAGAGAAACAATGGTGTTGAGCAGAACACAAAAGACTACAAAGGTAGGTTGGGGTTAGGTTATGAGAGAATTAAAATGTCAGACATTTTTGGAACATTTTAATCTTTGGGCTAAAATTCCAACTACTGATGGTTCTTTTAAACTTTTTTTTTAAAGAGTAGATTTTTACTCTTTGCAAATTTAAATTTAATATCCTGATTTGTGACACTGATCATTAAAAGATGGTGTACTATTATGGCTCTAGGAATACTCTTAACTCAACAGAGTATAGACAAATAGGAATTAAAAATCATGCAATTATTAATGAAGTACAGGAGCCGATTACTGACACTACAGGACTGTCTAATGGGAAATTCTGCTGTGACATTGTAACAATACTTTTGATAACCATTAGATTCCTTACTGAGGGAAAATTAAACACAAGTGATTACATTATGCAGAATGAAGAGAATGTAGTTAATATTTTGAAAGGGAGAATATGATCTGATGTTCAGTCTGCTCACCCTTTGAGAAGGCCAGCTCTAGTATTTTTACACTGAATAATGCAAAAAAGAAGAAACTTTTGTTCAGTTTCTATTTTCTTAAATTTGAGGCATGGGTTTTTCAGTTTGGTATTCTTTTCAAAAAAGAATGCTCTCATCCTTGGAATAAAAATGAAATGGGTTCAATTTTGGCTAAAAAATTGAAAACCAAGATTTTAAAAAATTCAGCAGAAATGTCACACTCAAGAATCATAATAAGCACTCCACAGTTCTTAAATCATGCAGAACCACTAAAATATATGAACCCTTTCCATAAATTGAAAGGCCCTTCATTCAGCAGATTATTGGTCTCAACTGCTGAACTCAGAAAAGCTCCAAAGTTGCCTAGAATTTAGTAGTCCTAAAGATTAGCTCTGGTCTGCAGTACCTTCATCTTCAAGCAAGCAATGGAATTTATGTGAAAATTCAAAGGGAATAAATATATATAGTGGCAGTGTTGTATAATGGAAAGATTGCTGGATTTGGAGACAAAGGACATGGATTCTAATCCTGCCTCTGCCACCGATTATTATTCATATTATTTCTGGGAAAGTCACACTACTGGTCTGGGTCTCAGTTTCCTTCTATGTAAAATGAGGGTGGTAGATTAGGTGATAGCTAAGATCTCCTTCCTAGACATGGTTTTGTCTTCAACCAATTCAGCAATTATTGAGGTTGTTGTTGAATTGTTTTAGTTGTGTCCAACTCTTCATTGCCCCATTTGGTTTTCTTGGCAAAGGCACTGGAGTGGTTTTGTCACTTCCTTCTCCAGCTCAATTTATAGATGAGGAAACTGAGGCAAAGAGGATGAAGTTACTTGTCCAGGGTCATACAGTAAATGTCTCAGGCCAGATTTGAACTCAGAAAGATGAATCTTCCTAACTACAAGACTAGCACTCTATCCATTGTGTCATTTAGCTGCTGAGACAAATTAATTTAGGAGGCATTAGTAGCTAGAGGAATTTTTCACTAATAATACACAAATAGTAGGGTGTCTCTTGGGACACATGCAATAGAAACATGTTTCTTAACTGAACTGTTAGAAACAGAAAACTGAAGTACAGGAAAATCACAAAAGAGGGCAGCTAGATACTGCAGTAGATAGAGCAGCAGTCCTGAAATCAGGAGGACCAGAATTCAAATACAGCCTTAGACAATTAACACTTACTAGGTGTGTGACCCTAGGCAAGTCACTTAACCCCAATTGGTTCATCAAAAATGTTCCTAACAGAAAACAGGTGAATCATAAAAATCTCAGCATTTCAAGATCTTTCCAGTATTTTTCTAAATATGAAATCTGGTTAAATAAACATTACAGGCAGTCATTTTAAAAAATTTATTTTAAATCTAATATTTTTAAAGGGCAATCTCGAAGAAAAAGGGAAAGAGGGGAATAGTTGCCACAAAAGGATCAATGTGGCTGCCTCAGGTCTTTCCTCCTTGAGATGATTTCTTTTTTCTTTTTTTTTTCTTTGTCAATATGGTACATTAGAGACAGAGGACCTGGATTCAAAACTCAGTTCTGTCACTTACTATCCATGTGACCTTCAGCAACTGACTAAAATTCCCAGTCTAGGTTTGTTCATCTATAGGATCCATTTTCTCTATCAAAGTATCCATAAAGTCACTTGTATGCTCTCCTTCCTTCCCTCTACTCCAAAAAGATCAAGGACCTTGGCCTCAATGTTCCATTTGAACAGATTTCATTAAAGTAAAAGTCACAATTATCCAGCATTTATTAGACAAAGCAGAGAGAGACCTATACAGAAAATTTATGGAACTGAGAAGACATGATGAATTCATTAAAGCACACATTCTCACAGAAATCTTTTCCTCACTTTCTTAAATATGGTTCATCTACTCCCCACCCTTCTAGATTGGGAGCAATGTCTTCCTCTTCCCTAAAATAACCTTACAAAATATACTCCAGAATTTAAAGCTGATATATAACAATTTATAGAAGCAGGTAAGGATGAATTGGGACAGAACAGGCCATCACAAAAGCACTTGAAATATTTCACTTCATGCATTAGTGGAGAGAATCGGGAAGGCTTGAATTCAAATCTTATTCAGAGATTTACCAACTGACACCAGGGACCAGTATTCAACCCTTCATGAGCCTTTGTTATTTTGTCCAAAAAATGGAGATAATGACACCTACTTTACTATGTTGTTATGAGGATGCAATGAGATAATTTATGTAAAGCTAACTTTAAAGACATATCACCTGCTTTTATTTTTTCCTTTAATTTCATTTTTTCAATGAACAAGCATTTATTTTGTCTCCCTCTTAATCTTCCCCAAGTTCAAAGGGGGAAAAAACTTGCAATAATATGTCTAAGCAAGAGAAAGTAAATTCCTGCCTTTGTCCATGTCCAGAGGACTGATAACAAACTACAAGGAGCTCCTGACAAAGGTGATAGATTCAAGATGCAGCTGCTGTTATTATTACCTTCCCTTAGTTGATATAAAGTGCTTTGCCAGTACTGCATTCTCTCATTTGATCCTCATAGCAATTCTCTCAAACAAGCTGAGCAGGTGCTCTTCCCAACTTTCCAAAGGAACTTATTCACTAGATAGGACAAAGGGTTTGTTTTGGCTTGAAACTACAGATGGTCTAAACAACACCTCTCCTCATCTCCCCTCAACCCCACCAAGAACAAGCTATATAGGAAATCACTTATTGAACCAACTATAGAGACTTCGGAACATAAGGGAAGAAAGAAGTGGCACTTATCTCCTGAATAAGGTGGTATGTGTAGAAGTCGAGAGCTTTGCTCTTAAGACTTATTATAGACAGGCTGAGTCCAAAGTGGGCAGGAGGTGGAGATGACTGTTTAGAAATGGTGACCTCGAGTACTTTTGTTTAAAAAAATGAAATAAAAATAAAATGGAGAGGTTTGCTATTGGTCACTGAGTGCATGGTTGCTGGGTAGCAAAGGCTTTCTCTGAAAATCAGCAGCCCTGCTTGGCCAGACAGGTGCCTGCTAATTGCCAAGATACCCAGCAGAGTCTGCTAATCACTGGGGAGGAGGACTGAGCCTTAGGAGCCCTCGGGAATATTCACTGATTTGATTGTTTAGAGCCACCCACAAGAGACTGCTATTTGCATTCCCAGAGTACTGGCTTTCTGTAGAAATTACTTAAAACACAGCTTAAGTGTTAAGTCTGAACTGCATAATGTGCAATTGAGGGTTTTATTATTATTATTTTAAAATAACCTCACCCAAGGCTGCCTCCTTGCAGGAAGCTCTGACAGGTTCTGTGGGGAATCTTGGGACAGGAATGCATTTCAAAGTTATCTCCTGCAGGGTTGGCAGGTGTGGGCTATGTCAAATAAATTTATTACAGTCTGTGCTAATAATGAAAATTATAGAAAAGCTAGATGAAAGTGCTCTACAGCCAGCTAATTTGAAGCTACCTTACGAGACAATAACAAGCTCCTAACAGTTTTTCCTTTTTTTAAAAAAAACACTAATTATGCTTAATGTTCCCTGTCGCATTAGCTTTCATGGTAATTATATTTCAAAACTTTTGCAATTAGGGTGCAGTTAATATTGTGGAATATTGCAATTATTTTTCATTGTGACACTTCTATTGAAAACTGGTGGCGTAATGATCACATTGTTCAACTAAATCAGAACTGTAGAAATATGGCAAATGAACCAATTACACATTATTATTTCTAATTACAGATAATGTCATTTTCTCTGCTTTTGTCCAAAAGAATTTCTCAAACACAGATATCCAGAATTCTCCTTTTTCTAAAGACTCCCTACCCTATATTCACCTCGCCTCCTCCAATTCATGCACCAGCATATTTTTACATTAGTACCTCAGTTGCTAAATTTAAAGAACTCTCCTAGGGAGTCCCTGATATTTCATTTTCATTCTAAAGTTTTTACACTCCTTGCTTTCATTGAGAGATCTCAGATCAGAACTGGCCTCCAATCGCAGGCAGCACATCTGTGCTATGAGCTAATACTGATTCTACTTCAGATAATCATCAGCTCCAATGACTAATTTTTACTCATCCAAAGAGTCTAACCTTTCAGTCCAATGAAGATTCATTAATAGCAACTTGCCGTCTCCCAGATACTCTCAAAGCAACAGGCATTTCCCCTTTTCATCATAAAATGGAAAACAGAAATTTCAGCATCCTGGTGCTGAAAGATTCTCAAAACTTGTCCATTTGATAAGATGGATTGAGGAGTCCAAGAAAGTGGTGCTATGTAAGGTAATTTTTTTTTTAATTAAAAAAACCAAGCAAACAATAACACATGTAGTTTTCATGGCTGTTGTGCCTGAAGTGAAATCACTTGTGAATTGGGCAGCATAATGAAGTACTTTTTCTTTCCCACTTTCATTCTAAAATTTCCGAGTAGATGCTCCTGGGAGAGAGGGCAAATAGACATTTGGAGGGAAGAAAGAACCCTTCTCGGCAAGTAGATGATTATTTCTGTCCCTTGCAGATAGTAGGAAGTCAAGAGATATTTGTTCAATAACTACAACCTGTGGATCAGCCTCTAGTTTCTTCAAATCTTTTTAAATTCTTGAAACTAAGAAACTAGTGGAATTCTGGCCATAGACTGGGCAAAGGTTAGTGAGTCTGCCCTAAGAGGATCAGAAATTTAGAGCTGGAAAGTAACAGAGGCCCTTGAGTCCAGCCTCCTCATTTTACAGATAAGGGAACTAAGGCTGAGAAAAGTAATTTGTCCAGGAAGAGACTGTTAAGAATTTTTGAGGCAGGATTAAAACTCAACTTTTCCTGAATGAAACTGCAATATAGTAGGTTACTTATAACCCCACAACCTCTGGACAAGACTAGAAGCTAGTGATCTAGCAGTAGAACCCCAAGGCACATTACAACCAATGGATCAGAGGACCAGAGATTTAGAACTAGATGCAAACACAGAGTCCAACTTCTTCAAGTTACAGATAAGGAAATTGAGGCAAAGACACTTTAAAATGACTTTCCAGGAACCGGTAAAGGACTGAGGCAGGTTTTGATCTCAGGTCTCCCTTTTTCTATTGTTTCTTATATAGGCTCTGGTTAAATTCATGGGGGTAGGAAGGGGAACCTTCCTCTTGATAGGCAGATTTCATTTTTTCTAGAATAAAACATTCATGTAAATTGCTCCAGGTGGAACTGCATTTCTCCTTGGATGACAAGCCTGTTTCCCCCCATGTGTAAAGAATAATATGCTAAAAATGCCAGATTTGTTTTCCTATTCAGAACAAATGTGACCAGTCTAAGTGCTCTGCTCCTTTCAGTGTGGGGGCACAAAGCAAACTGTCATGTGCTATCACTTTCCAGGGAGAACTTAAGCATTACAATATGAAAACAGGTTTTTCTTTACAAGATGCAGAAATCCACCAAACACTTAGGTGACATCGGGTGTCATTTCGGATGAGTCGGCAGCAATAACACTTTATTTATATGGCTGTTTCTGTTCCCCAAAGGAATTTTCGTCTCATCAGTTTTCCTCTGTGTGAGGTAGCTAAGTAGCCTGGATTATTCCATTTATTCTGGGGCATCCCCAGGAGGTGAATTATATTGTTCCCCTGTCACAGAGGCAGGAACTGGGGCCAAGACCACTGAGATAGCCTTGGAAACTAGCCACGGGAAGGCCAGTGGAACCAAATGCCAGGACTGCATGGTGTCTGATAAGAGGGCTTCAGCAAAACAGCATTTGTTCCAGCCCACACTCTTTTTCCTAGAGGATTTCCTAAGTTGGCTTCTCAAATCTGTGCCTTTGATTCCTTAGATTTCCTTGAACTCTGTTCCTCTCTCTTAAGATAAGCATCTGAATTTTCCTCAGGAACCATATGAATTAAGCTTGATGTTGGATTGGGAAAAAATGAACACCTGGGCAACAAACATTGCCCTTTCAATATAACTGCAGAGACATTCAAACATACTTAAAGAAGGCTTAGCTTTTGGTGCCTCCTTCATCTTGACAGAGAATCACCAATCCTGGTGACTGCAATCTGCAGAGACTCAGGATCCTTCAGTTCACAAAAAGCCCGGAACCTCCCTGGAGGCTGCTTTTATGTTCCTCACATAGAGGGGCCCATGTCAGGATAGGGCCACTAGGGCAATTGTTCAAAGATAGCTATTAAAGCAGATAAGGTGTTTTGTGTCTTGATGCTTAACCTGTTTTTAGTCTTTCCTCTTCTATTTTTAAAACTTAGTTTTCCTACTTTCCCATAGGGTTAAATTTCTATTCTGCTACAGCCTCTGAGTGCATCTATCTCATTTTGATTTGATGTGAACCACTGGGAATTCATGGAAGAGAAGGTCACAACTAAGTTTGTCTAATGCTATCATTAATTCTTTACTTCCTTCTTAGGAACTTTTTTTTTTAAATTATAAAAAGTATATAAATCTTTACTCCAATCAGATAGACTCTAGACTCTGTTTAATTCTTAAGTGAGTGGAAGAAGATGTCAGGGAGAAATACTGGATAGGAAGGACATTGAGAAAAGAAAAAAAATAGAATTTTTTTTTTAAAGTACACCGAAGTTTATTGGACTAGGAGTAAAAATAAACAAAAAAATAGATAGCTAGCATTTGAGTAGTTCTTTAAGATTTACAAAATGTTTGCTAAAGGTTATCTAAATGTTTCCTTACAAGTTAGAGAAGTAGGTGGTATTATTATCCCTACTTTACAGATGAGTAAACAATAACAGACAGAAAATAAAGGACTTCTCTAACATCACAAAATAAATTCATTTCTGGGTCTGTATTTGAATTTAAGTTCTTCCTGAGTTCTTAAATCTAGCCCTCTATACATTGTGATACCCTGTACTTTCAAAAACATAACAAAAAACCTAGGTTTAAATCCTAGCTCACCCTATCACATGTCTAGTAAGTAGTAAAGTCATTTTATCTTTCTGAGTTCCAATGCCTCATTTGCAAAATGGGGATGGTAATGTTTGGACTGCCTGACTTAGAGGCATGTCAGGAGTAAAGTGCTTTGCAAATATAAAGTTGGTACAAGTTAATAGTAATACCATGAGGACCAGATATTATGAAGGGGGCCTTTAAAAAAAAAATTAGCCTGCTTCGACGCAATCAAAACCTGCATACTTTAATCTTTTCACTTCAGCATTTTATAATATTGTGCAGCGTGCTGTATTGTATGCCCTGTTCTTGATGATAAACAGCAAAAACATTTTTAATAGTATGATTTCCCTTTTTCCATTGATATAGTTACTCATGTTGTCAGCTCCACTCCACCTGCCCCTCCCATTTTAGTCTCTGAACTTCATAACCATTCTATCAAGACAGAACATGGTCAGGACTACTGAAGGCATGTCCTGATTTTTAGGCAATCCATCTTTGTTGCATTCACAGCTAGGCAGTCATTAACAAACCTAGTTATTAAAAGACAATTAAAGCTTTTTAAAACAAGTCCAGTCCTTTCACTTGAAAAAAAGTGTCAGCTAGCACATCAAAGTTCATTTTCAATTAATTTCCACAGAAAACCATCACTTGCAAGCTCAGTACCTTTCACATAGTAGGGACCTATCATATAGTAGGGGATACAAACTAATCTTTTCATATAGTAGAAGCTTAATACTTATAAGATGAACTGAATAGAATTTTTTTTTTTAAAAATTCCTTGATTACCTATATTTTGTAGTATTTAATCATCTATATACCTATAATTCAAACATATTTACTGTATAGGTAACTGGGCTAATCTAGCAGACTAAATACAAAACTGAAAATTCTTACTTCAGTCTGCCTACATGGAAAATAGATTACAAGTGAGAGAAGATGAGGTAAAGAGGCTGTGATAGTCTCTGATACAGGAGATGAGATCTAAACCCAATTGGTAGTTGAATGAAGAAAAGACGCAAACTGAAGAGATGTGGAGGTAGAGATGACAGGTTTGGCAGCTGATTGGATAGGTGGGATGAGGATGGTATAAAGGTTATGAACTATATGACTCACTTCTGTTTCTTAGAATCTCTTGCACTCTTTAAAACTCAGCTCAATTTCTTCCCTTCTTCTGAGGTCTTCATAATTGACAAAATGTAAGTGTTGCTTTAGTGTTAATTCTCTTGCCTCCCTCTGCCTTTTTCCTCCATCCCTTCCATTCCTTCCTTCCCTCCTCTCTCTGTCTCTCTGTCTCTCTCTGTGTCCATCTCTCAGTATGTCTCTGTCGCTTGTCTGTCTCTGTGTCTGTAGGTGTGTCTCTGTCTTCCCCCTCTCCCATTTTTAGAGGGATGGGAGCACAGATTAAAAGATACCATTTAAAAATGGTATGAGGTCTAACCATTTCAGGTGTGAAATGAACTTTTGCTGGCATTGTCTTGCATGTAACAGGCAGTACAATATCTAACTAAGCTTGGAGAAGGGAGGCGAGAGAGGAATAAAAAGCCTTAATTGTGAATGCCTTTGCGTGAGTGGATTTAAACAAGATCTTTCAAATTAATTTAACACACTCTCTTTATTTAATTCTCTTTGTTCAAATGTCAACTTTTTGTCAGACTCTGCAGGAGTGCTTTCGCTCCATCTTGATAGGCGAGTTCATTTGCTGAGAGACAGTCTCTTGGTAAATGGAACCCCTCCCCTATAGAATAGAAGTCAGCCTGGCCTGAAATAGGAGTTATTTCCAGCCTACTGTAGGATTGAAACTTCTGGCCCCCTTGCTGGTAAACTGAAAGCTATCTAAATAGATATCCCTGCTGATCAAACTCGCTTCACTTTTAAACACTTAAAAATATATTTTAGGGTATTTTGATGAAAAGAGAATAGGGCTGAGAATGATCATGATTCATTCACTGGGTAGACTGTACAACCATTGTAATGTAGGTGAGAAAGTCTCTCAAAACTATCCTTCAGAAGAGGCAGCTTAGTGTAAAGAAAAAGCTGGCTTTGGACTCAGGATGGAGGGCAATCTGGGACAGAGGAAAGAACATCTGAAATCCCAGGGCCTGAGTTTAAATCTTTCCTCAAGATGTTTACTTACTATCTATGGGTCCTTGGTCGTATGACTTCATATTGTTGAGCCTCAGTTTCCTTACCATAAAATAAGAGGATCAGATCTGATGGTCTCTGAAATTCTATAGCTGAGATCCATAACATCTGAATTCAAGTACTATCTCTGATACATACTGGTTGGGTAAGTCCCTTAACTTCTTGGTGCCCTTAACTTTCTAAGACTAAGTTGCAGAGAAAACTCTTTTAACACCATCACTTGCTTTAGTGGAAGAAGTTGATCACTAGGGCCTCCCTACTCTGATGTAATCAAAAGTATGATTTAGAAAAAAACACCAAGCAAATATTTCAGAAAGATCTTACCCTTATTTAACTGGGGAAAAAAGAAGTTGAGAATTTATGTTGAATTCTGCCTTATTCATTGCTAAGACATTTTTTTTTTTTCTTTTTCATTTCCTGCCATCTCCTATATAGAGGAATTAAGGAAAGGATACATCTCAAATATTGCCTTCTCCCTTTAGTCTTTCATGATTCTCCCAACTAGAGTTACTAACTCTTTTCCTCTTTAGCATTATTTTGTATTTTTAAAATACTTATAAATGTAAATGTTGCTTCTCCCAATGAAATATTAGCTCCTTAAAAGGAGAAATTAATTTATTCTTTTTCTTTGTATCCCAATGCCTACCATATATTGGTGCTTCATAAATGCTGACTGATTGACTGACAGACTGAGAGGCATAAGTGACTTTTTTGTATTTTCTAACTTGAGGTATATACTTGCCTATCTCAGTTTGTGACTCTAGCCCTCTGGACTTTCCCTCAATGGCATAAACTCAGTTAATTTTTTTGTCCACCTTCCTCTTATTCTTTGTTCTTTCCTTATTTTTGAGTCTTAGTAAAGTGTCTAAAAAAAGGATTCTCCGACAAAGCTGAAGTATCTTTCATAAATGTGGCTGTTAATGGAAACAGCAACAAAGCATTAAGAGCAGTGGTATGGCCAGAATATTCCATTACTGGAAAGGAGGTGGCTTCTCCTTTTTCATTTCATTTAGGTTTAAGGTGTAATTGTTACATGCCAGGCAGATAAATCTGTACTCAACATTTCCTGCCAGGGATCACTGTAAATAGCATTTCTGCCTGAATTCTAGGGGTTTATATCAAGAATGGGAAATGACTAGTGTCATCTGGGAGGGGTTTTAGAAAATCTTTATAAAGACTTGATTATCTCACAGCTTGCTCATCATATACATTACAATTAAGTCATTAACTAATATTGCTTTTGCTCCCCAAATCAAAATTTACCAGAGCTGTCTTTATTATGAGCATTTTGTAATGACCAGAGAGGGATAGTCACTAAATTTAGAGCAGAGAGTATTAAGAGCCATATTGGTTCACCTAATAACACAAATGAAATATAAGAACATAATGAAAAAAAAAGTTATGGGAATAGATTTAGAACTGAAAGGAATCTCAGAGGTTGACTAATTAACTCCCTCACTTTAAACTTGGAAGAGGTATGATATAGTGGCTCTGATTCTGAACACAGAATCTGAGTTCAAATCCTATCTTTAACCACCTGTAGAACTTTGATCAAATTATTTACTTTTCCTGGCCTTCATTCAGTTTTCTCATCTGTAAAATGGTTTCCAAAGTCCCTTTCAGCTGAAATCCTAGGAGCCTACAGATGAGGAAACCTAATTTTACTAAATTTGGGATAGAGGAATTGGGAAAACTTACAAAGCCAAATTTAACTGGCCCATCCATTTGATTCTCAAGAACATAATGAATATGTGAATCAATCAAAGGTCTTTATTTTTTGAAGCACAAGGAAATGATAAGCCAACATTTCAGACTTTTCATATTTACAAAATGGTTATGTTTATTTAGGATTTTCATAAAAATCCTACAATTATATATTTTATGTATGTTACATTACAAAATACTGTAATTATTTAGCAGTTTGCAAATGCAAACTTAATCAGGATGGGTAAATGTGCATGCTTCCTCTTTTTTGTAGGTTTGACTGGAAAGAACAGAAGGCAAAGAAGAAGGATAAATTTCTAAAGAAAATTTCCATCTGGCAGGACAAGAGTTCTTTGGTTTCCCAGAATTTCCACCCATATTTTCCGATCTCCAATATGTCCATGTTTCCCTTTGATGATGTAAAGTAGATCATGCCTGAAAATCATTCCCAGATGTGCAGCTAGGGTAGATAATAATGACTTTGCATGTACTGATACAAATATTGAATTTTTTTCTGAGGCAATTGGGGTTAAGTGACTTGCCCAGGGTCACACAGCTAGGAAGTGTTAAGTATCTGAGACCACATTTGAACTCAGGTCCTCCTGACTTCCGGGCTGGTGTTCTTTCCATTGAACCACCTAGCTGCCCCAGATATTGAAAATATTATATAAGTGGTGGTCTTGTGTAAACTATCCATCTCCCTTAATAAGAAATCCACCCCTAAATGCCTCTGATCTCTTTAAGTGTCTGATTTTAGTTTATTAACAAGCATTTATTAAACACTGATTTTATATCAGCTACTAAGAAGGATAAATGGTCCCTGCTCTCATAGAGCTTACATTCTAACATGGGGGAAAATATACATTTAAATATGATATATATATATATATATATATATATATATATATACACACATATACATGTTATATGTCTTATGTGGTATGTGTATATACACACATACAAACCTATGATTAGATATACCTGTTATGGTGTGTGTGTGTGTGTGTATCGATTACAATACAACAATATATCAAAATTATGTATAGTAGTTTGGGGAAGAAGAGCTACAGCAGCTAGAGAAGATGCTCCCTAAGCAAACAATGACCTAGGCTCCCCAGAGCTCTCACATTGGCTTGTTCCTGAATCTTAGCCCCATATAACACAGCAGTTCTTTCAGGGATAATACTAATGTCTCCTTCTGTACTGGAAAGTCTCCTCTGACTTTGGATCCTCCAGAAGTTCCCTCAGTCCAAGAAGAGATTACAGCTTTATTTAGTTATGTGGCCAGGAGCTGATATGAGTAAGCAGATCAACATTCCCCAGCTCTGTGCTACTGGCCCCCTTCACCAAACCAAACACAATTTTGATTCAGCTCTTAACCCAGGTCGCCCAATTACAGAATTCTGCTAATTAGAGCCAAGAGATTTCTTGCATTCTCCCATCTCCAGCTGAAACAAATAAACCTCACTAAGAAAAGTAAATTTAATCTCAGAAGCTTAATAGCTCACATTTTGGACCTGCTGGCAGAGAACAGCTAGGAAAAAGTGAGATTATTCTAAACATTTTCAGCAGCTGGTCTAAAAGGATCTTGTTCTGACAGCACTATGTTCACCCCTGAATTCAGTTGTGGCTTGTTTGAGTCAGGGGCAGGGAAGGAGAATAATTTAAAGATATACTGAATCATTGTCAAATATAAACAATAATTTTATTAATTAAATATTTTACTGAACAAGCCATTTCTTGCCTATGAAATAGAGGTTAAAGACTTACCCTTGAGGTCTTTCCCAGAATGCTGAGACATAGAAGTTTCAAAAGGCCCACGAAACAAAAACAGCAAAAAACATTCAAGAGCCTACTATGTACTGAATGTTGGGCAAAGATACAAATGAAACAATGCCTGTCCTAAGATAATTTACATTCTATCAAAAGAGACAACCTATCCAGTAAGTGATCAGAAACAAAAGAAATATATACAAAATAATTACAAGGTTATTTTGAGAAGGAGAGTACTAGGAATTGGGAAAGTCTTCTTGAAGGTGATACTATAAATAAATCAGGGATTCTAAGAGGTGTAGGGGGTACAATGGGGAGTGCATTCCAGTCAGCAAGGGAGATGCCCAGTGCAAAAGTTTGGCAACGAGAGGTTTTGTGTCATGTGTGAAGAACAGCAAAATATAAAAATTAAAATAAAAAAGAAAGGATAGTTTGGCTGAAACACAAAGAAAAGGAAATCATTCTTGATTTCTATAGCTACTGATGTAGCTACTGTGTGTTTCTGAAGTCATTCAGTGTACACTTCTATGGGTACCTGCTGCCTTCCTGAACATCTCCACGGGATTTTGAAATTTTTGTCTTTGGACAAGGACTGGCACATAGTAGACCCTTAATAAATGCTTAATGACTGACTCATTGGTTTATCTACTTTCCTATGCAAATAAAAAAGGAGAGTAGATGGGCTAAGTCATTGGAAAGAAAGGAAGTTAAAAAGAGTCACCATCTTGAACTTCTGCCCTCCCTTGCCATCCCCCTCAATTGAGATTGACATATTTCTTCCTCCCAGAAAACCAGGTACTTGGAGCCAACCCACACTATTATGCATCTCTGCCACATTTAAATGCATGAATATGCATAAACATAAGAGATGGCATTTTTATACAGTATATTGAATTAGCAGCTACTCAGTAAATACTAGGTGAACTGAACTCCACTGGATTAAAACAATCCATACCAAACACAAATCAATTCTGTTCCTTGCAAGGATGTGTGTTTGCCTAAGGAGGTGATCTAGGACTGAAATTATGCATTATACTGTAGATTCAAAAGCCTATGGAAATCGACACCTCTCTTACACTAATTTATATCTGCCTATTCTAGAAACATTTTTCCAGTGATAAAATGGGAAAAATGGAAAACACTAGAAACAAAACCTATATTTAGGTAATTTAAGAGCTGTAGTATGCCAGAAACTCATAAAACAAAAGAGGGTTGCTCTTATTTTTTGAAAGTCTAATTGTATCCTGAGCAGCGAGGTAGCCCAGTGGATGGGCACCGGGACTGGAATCAGGAAGATTCATCTTCCTGGATCTAAATTTGGTTTGAGACACTTCTGTAACCTGATCAAATTATTTAACTTTGCCTCAGTTTCCCCATCCATAAAACATGCTGAAAAAGGAAATGAGAAACTACTCCAGTATCTTTGCCTAATAAAACCCCAAAAGGGATCATGATGACAACAAATTGTATTCCGCAGAGGGACTTGAACAATAAATATGTCTTGCTGATCCATGGATGGAATTATTCGGCAGATTTCTAGAAGTTCAAGTTTGTGTGATATCTTTGAAATGGATGTTCTCCCTTCTTTCACTTTTCCTCTAATATATCATTGTCAAATAATTTCTACATTGAGGACCCTAGGAGAGGATGCCATAGGTAATTTAAATGCAAGAATAATTCTCATACTTTGTTAGTAGCAATAATTTCAACATTCTTTCCCACAAAACTTTAACCCAAACTGCTACCCTGTAACTGAACGGACTGGTTTTTGTTAAATAAGGGCTTGTTCTTTTGGGGGAAGTGAAGATAAGGGAGTAAAAAGATAACAAGAGCAAAAAAAAAAAAAAAAAATCAGACAAAAGCAGTTCTCACTGACTCCATGCACTCGGGGCCTCTGAATTATCAAGCATTGGCCATACTTGCATCACAGGGATAACGCCATGGTTAATGAGCCAATTTAGACAAAGTCTTTGAGCTGTACAGGTGAAAGTGCTAGATACTACTGTTCACAGAGACTATTATTACAATTAATAAACAATAATAACACCTTTTGTGCTGATAGTACCTCTCCTTGAGTTTGAAGCGTGATTTTACACATTATCTCAGAGTATAATTATCTCCATGTTACAGATGGTGAAACTGAGACCAAAAAGCTTAATTAAAGAACTTGCCCAAAGTCACAACTATCTAGAAGCAGAAAATAGAATACAACTTAGGTCTGTGGGCATGTAAAGCTCAGCTCTTAAGGGCTGTATGGGTTTTAAAAAATACATTGAATCTTTCTTCTTAAATCTGTTAAGGGAGTACTTCCCAATCCCCTTGTCTAGTCCTGGTCTGTGAAATTGTAATAGATCTTAAAAATAGAAGCACTATGGATCAGAGATACCTGCCATCCTGTCTGGTTTCAGTCTGTTCTAGCCACACCATCTTTGCTTCTGTCGTACACATTAATAACATGGAATATTATACTCTTGGCTCCTCACTTCAGAAAGGGGAAGAAAAAATAAAGCCCACTTTTTCTATCCAGAAGTCCTATAAAGGTTTTGTTGCAACACGAGGATGCAGTTAGCCCAGCATGCTCTTTCTTTGTGCAGGATAGACATATGCTAAGGGAAAAACACCTTCAGGAACAAGCCATTGGTGGGCAAGGGAGATGCCTTTCTTTGTAGGACATTTCACTCCAATATACTTCAAACACTTCCCCTATTAGAACAGAATTAAGGCAGAAAGAAGGGGAGGGAGATTTTTATGAAAAGGAGAAAGAGAGGATGTTAAAGAGCTTCAACATTGTTCCAATGATTGATTTGCACAAAGTTTTCCTTAGAATTTACAGATCCTAAACTCAAAAAAACCTCCTGACTTACTCTACTCCAAGGTCATAAATTTTGAAGGTGAGAAAAAGGACCACTTGGAAAGATAAGGAGATTATGCAAGGTTTTTCTGGTATTAAGTAGCAGAGGCAAGAATTGAACCCATTTGTTTTTAATTGTATATTTTCATTTACATGTAAAAATATTTAACACTTTAAAAATTTTTGAATTCCAAATTTTGTTCCTCCCTCTTTCCCTTTCCCTCTCCTTGACCCATGTCCTTTGATTCCGCGGTCAAGACTTTTCCCTGCGTCAATGAAACTTCTTTTTACACTGGATCAACGGAATTCCAAAGACATAGGCCAGAGTATTTTGTTGTTTAGTTTTTTAGTTGTGTCCAACTATGTTACCCATTTGTGGTTTTCTTGGCAAATCTCACTGGAGTGGTTTGTCATTTCCTTCTCCAGTTCATTTTACAAGTGAAGAAACTAAGGCAAACAGGATGAATCTTCCTGACTCCTGACCCGGTGCTCTATCCACTGCCCTATTTTAAGAATTAAAGATTAGTGTTGGAGTGACAGTATTTCTACATTGAAACTCCTTTTGAACAAGTCCACCCCCTTCCTCTTTTAATATTTAAGCACCTCTTGGGCATTCAATAATTACTTAATAATTGACTGACTGACCCAAAGTCTTTGAAGGACCCATTTTCCAAAAGAAATAAATGTTATGTTCTCTTGCCAAAAAAACAACAAAACATTGAAGTTGGGTCCTCTCTTCTCAGAGACTATATCACCGACCTTGGCAGAGAGGCAAAAAAACAAGCCATGACCATATACAATTAAGCCCTCTTGAAAGACAGCTAACCTCTCCATGACCCACCAAGGGTTTCATTTCTTGTAATCAAATTAACGTCCACACAAATACATGCAGTAAGTTAGAAACTGAGGGGGGTCACGGTACAAAGGAAACAACCACAGGAAGATTTATTTATGGATTTTTAGCACCTACTGTTTTTGTTATATTTCAGTGCCTGATTAAACACTGTGTTGAATTATTCTTTAATTGTTTTGTGACTAGAAGTCTTGTCTCAATATTCAGATTATGAATCCTATTCCCCAAAGAAAGGGATCCTGTTTTCTACATCATTTTAAAATGTGTTGGTAATTCTTCTCTGTAAGGAATCTGGGTAGCCTCACGGAGGAGCTATTTAAAATAAGAAGCCCTAGGGAGACTCAAAAAACCTGGTCAGGGAAGCTTCGTCAAACTATCAGCATAACACCAGCAGGAAAAGCCCCAAGTCTCTTTTCCCAAAGGAGGCGACTTTGAATATCAACTAGTCTCCAATTCCCCAGGAGCCTTTGTTCTCCTCCAAGGTATGAATAAGCACCAATTCCCTGGTCCAGGCTCCCAGTTCTCTTCTCCCAACACTTAGTCCTGCTAGACTCAGATAAAAGCTGTCCAAAAATTCACCAGACTTTACTGGTTTGGGAGAGAGCACCCCATTCTTTCCCAGGACTCAACATAGTGCCCAATTCCACCTAAGGTCAAAACGCATCTGTTTCCATTGTTCTCCTAGACTGCCCTTCACTTTGTATCTCTTCTCAATAAAGCCGGCTTGCTCTACTGTCCTGTTGGGAGTCCCATGTTGTCTTGTACTGGCCTTTTGGTAGGAAGGAAACTTCTATGAGTCTGTATTAAGATATACTCCTCTCCCTAGTGCCAAGTATAGTGAAAGACACACACTAGGCACTCAAGAAATGTTTGTCAATAGGATTCACACTTCCTTACCAATAAACATTCTTTTATGGGTGGGTAGCTATTGCAACTTAATAATCACACTGAGTATGAGGCAAGTCATTAATATGAGCAGCAGTCACACACCAATTTAGATTTTGGGGATGATCTTTTCTGGCCTTCTAACCTCTCTGGCCCCTGGTCCCTACCCAACATTATTTTCTGGTTAAAAATCCTACTTATTTTTCAAAGTCCAACTCAAGTGCTACCTTCTATGCATTGCCTGTCATGATAGTCCCAGATGAAAAAGTCTCTCTTTGAATCCCCAACTAATCAGGTGACAAGCATTTATTAAGCATTTACTAGGTATTAGTACCATACTAGGTATGCCTAATACACCATTAGGCATTACATATCACACAAGGCACTTAAAATACAAATATAACATTTGACCTAAATTTTTTTTTTTTTTTTTGGCAACATCTTTTCAGATAGATAGAAGAAAAGAAATTTTTTTTTTTTTTAAACACAGAGATGAGCTGGGTGTTAACCACTGTGAGCATAAGGAAAGACCTCTGAAAAGAGATGGTTTCTGGAACCGCAAAGTGACTTAGGTATTTCTAGAGGTAAAACTGAGAGGGAAAGAGTTCCAGGTATGGAGGATATGGAGTTGGGGCTCTGCAAATGCCAAAACAGGCCAGTTTGGTTGGATCATGCAAAGTATGAAGGGGAATAATTTATAAGTCTGGAAAGGCAACTTGGATTTCACCTCGAGAAAGGTTTTGAATATCAAATAGATGAGCTTGTATTTGATCCTAGAGTTAATTGAAAGGCATTGTCTTTTTTTTTTTTTTTTTTTTTTGGAGCAAAGGAAAAAAAGAACAGGGGCTAGAAGGATGACTAACCCCCAAGTCAAAATCTGGGGAGAGGAAAGGGATAAATTGCAGAGCAGGGATTATAATCCAGTTCTATGGATTTCAAATATATAACTTGAGAGGTTTCTATGCTATGGAATTGTAGTTGTGGCAGACGATGAGTCAAGGGTAAAAGAGAGGTGTACTATCCAATTCTTTTTATTTTCGGCAGGAGGGACCTTTAAAAGATGACTCATCTATCAATCCTCAACAGCATTTATTAAGCATCTCTTCCAAATCAGTTACAGACACAATGAATGAAACTGCCTCTTCTCTCAAGGAACTTGTGTTTTATCCAGAGAGACAACAGGCATGCATATATTGTATAGGCACAACCCAAAATAAATGAGGTTATGAGATCATTAGGGAGGATGGTTATGAGGATCATGATGGGGGGATAGGAGAAGAGAGGAACCAGAAGAGATCCTTTGAGAAATGAAAATATTTCTATTGACTATGTAATAGAATCATTATAAAGAATGTGTATTGTAAGCCTTAAAGAGCTTTAGAAACATGAGATAGAGACAGGGATAGGGCATGAACCTATGATTTCACGGGTATAAATATCTCTCAGATGAGGAAATTCCCCCTACCAAGGCAGATAAACATTGTTACACACACACACACACACACACACACACACACACACATATTTGGTTTCTCATATAATCTTATGCATTTTATTGTATACATTTAAATAATTATTCTGGGAAGAGGTCTAGAGAATTTACTAGTTTGCCAAAAGAGGTCAACTATACAGAAAAGGTTAAGAATTTCTAACTTATGAAGTTATCTAGAGTCATATATCTATGATTGTATGTAGTTCACAACACTACTTACCAAATTAAAATGTGATTGAGAAAATATTTAACAAAACAAATAAAAAGACAATAAAAGACAATATTAATATGTGGTTTTCCAAGTGAATATGTGGTGACCTGTCCCAGCGTGATTTAGTGGTCCCCATTTTTATTTGAGTTTCACATTCTTAGTCCAGAGTGATGAAATGTTTCAGAGTTAGGATGGAACTAAGTTTCTCTCTTAGTTCTAAAGCCAACTCCATATCTCTATGAAATGCTATCTCTCAGAAACCTGAGGTATTATTATTTTTATTATCATCATCATCATTCTTTGTATTATTATATTTACCCCCTCATTTTGCAGACAAGAAAATTAGGGGGGTAAAGTAGATGGAATCAGAAGTTAGGAAGACCTGAATTCAAATTCAACTTCAGAAACTTTGTAGCCATGTGAACGTGGAAAATCATTTAACCTGTTTGCCTCAGTTTCCTTATCTGTAAAATGGAGATAATAATAGCATCCACCTGCCATGGTTGTTGTGAGGAGCAAATGAAATAATAATTGCAAAGTGCTGAACAACACCTGTACATAGTAAGTTCTATATTTATTATTATTATTACTATTGTTATTATCTAAGATCACTAGCTAATTAGAATCCAAATAGGATGAGAACATATATCTCCTAATTCCCAACTAGGTGCTCTTTCCATACTTTTCAAATCCTGAATTCTATATAAATGCTACTTCCTATGGCTAGCTACTGCTTTTCATCACACCACAGTGTTCTTCCTCTAAATAAAGCCGTTAGCAATTCTGGACCAACAAAGAAAGGCAGAAAGGTCCAGGTCTGTCTGTTATAATGAAACTTTTCCTTCTCTGTGAATTACTTTTATGATTGACTGTTTCTTGTATTCTAACTAGTTTTCAAGCACTGGAAACTGGAGCACAGGTTAGCAAAGAAATCATAAAAACTCTCTCCTAATACTTTAAATAGGTTGTGTCCCATCCTGTCTCTTCCCATTTCTTTAAACTCCATTCTTAGACCTGACCTGAGAAGAACATGAAAAGAACTGGCAAAAATTAAGGGGGACCATAAGCCAGTAAAGATCACTGTTCTTTTACAGCTACTCTGCTTTATACAAATGCACCCAACAAAACAACAGTGACTGTAGCAGACAGCAACATGTTAAGCAATATCCGAAGCATGGTGAAGGAAGAAGGGGGGTAGGGGACTGAATGGTGAAGCGCCCCAGGGAGATGAAAAAGGTCATTGAAATGAAAATAACCTAGGGAACTGGGAACGAGTGTACCATTACCACAGACTGGAAGAAAACACAGAATCCAATCAAATGGAACAGATTGAAATGTGATTTCAGTCAAGTGTGAATGCCACCGAATGCATTGTGGAAATATTTGGGGAGCTGGCAGAAAGGAATATGATTCTCACCCCCTTAAAAGCCCCCCACCCCCAGTTGGACATCAACACAATTCAAAAGCAGGTGTTTGCTGAAGACAATAATTCATCACTTACACAAATGCCTCCTCCACTCTCCTAAGTGAGGCCACAGAGTGGGGGTGGTTAGTGAGTGGGAGAATATGATGAGGACAAATTAGGGGTCTCTTTGTAACAGGAGCATTGACTGTTTTGCTGAGGTATTAAAAAGAAAGCTACCCTGTCGGCTTAGTTTTAAAAGCAAAGGGATTCAAAGCCTGGCTCTGGAGCATAGGAGAAAAGAAGAACGATTGATCATTGCCTTTTATTGTGAGCTTCCCATGGTTGAATGTTCACTGATAGAATTGGTTCAACTCCAAGATGCCGTCTTAGAAACAATAATTGTTTTCAACTAAAATACAACTCTAGCAGAAAACATTAATTTAGGTGATAACCACCTAAATGCTTCGGGATCAAGAATGCATTTGGCCCCCTCATCTTTGGCTTTTTGAGCACCAGAAATAATGGAGGAATGATATTAAGAAACAACTACATTAAAACAAAAGATGTGGCTGAGAATTTCCAAAGCTAATACAACCCAAATAAGGAGTAAATGAATGAGTTCAGGCAAGGAGCTTTTCAAAAGGAAGATCTAGGAAGAAAATGGGGTACTCCATTGATATATTAAAGTGAAAAATCACTACCAAAAACCTTGGATTTCTTCAGACCTCGGACAGTTCAAATAGGACATCAACAGAATTAGGATTTTGATAAAGGCCTTATATACCATTTATATTAAAATAAATCATCACCTCAACTTAGAGATGACATTGTTTTTCTATATTTTCCATTATACATCATACAGCATGAAGATGGCAGTGGGAATCCATAGTACTTTCCATTCTTTTCCTACTCCTTCCCCATCAAAGTTATGAATACCACCAACAATATTTTCTTTCCTCGCTTCAGTCTCTTCTAAAAATCTCCAATAGACCTAGACCACATTTGCTTTTAATTGTATATTCAGACTGAATTCACACTGGTCATTTTTAACTAGCTAAGACATAACAGTCACAGAGAGTTAAGTGTCTACTGATTGTGTGGTGAGCCCTTCACTAAAATTCCTTGGCTTCAAAAAAACAAAAACAAAAAACCAAGAACAAAAACAACTATATCAACAGAGTTAAAGCTTGGGAAGACTCTGCTAAACTGGAAATGTTTCACATATAGGTCTGATCATGATTGATTTTCTTGTCTGTCCTCTGAAGACCAGAACATCTGGACAGCCTTGTACTAGAAGGCTGGATATCAGATAGCACTAATCTAGCCTTTTCCAATCCATTTTCTTTTTAGCTAATAAATTGGCACTGCTAAAGAAACAAGTCAGATGTGACTCCCCTTATGAATAAGCTTCAATGGTGCCCTATTGCTCAGAGTAAAACACAAACTCTTTTGTTTGATATTTAAAACTCTTCCTTTCCAATCTGTTTTCTTAAACTTCTCCCTTCATTCCTGCCAACCATATGTTCCTCATATACAGTGTTCTCTCTCCCACCTTCATGTTTCTGAATAAGGAATTTTCTATGCCTTGATAAATCAACAACTAAATCATCCAATCAACAGATATCTCCTGTTTTGGAGTAGCTTGCTGGTACAGTGAAGAGTGTCAGAACTGATGTCAAGAAGACCTTAGTTCAAATTCCACCTCAGAAGTATGTTAGCTATAGCACTTGGATAAATCATTTAGCCTCTTTCTTCAGTTTCCTTATTTGCAAGATAGGGATGATAATTTCACCTACCTTCTGGGTTGTTAGATATTACTTGTAAAATGTTTTGTAAACTTTAAAGTGCTAATAGTTTTTAATCACTGTTGATATTGGTATTTTACTATAAAAATTTTGTTTAGAGTGAACAAAATATGTGGGAAATATATGGTTGGTAGCAACAAAAAAAGGAAGGGCTTTAAATTTAAAAAAAGATTTTGTGTATTACTCTGGAATAGGCAACCACTGAAGCTTATTGAGCAGGTGAATAACATATTAGATTGGTTCTCTAACAATGATAACATAGTAGCTAAAAATAATTTAGTAATAACTTTTTACATTTGTTAGCAATTATTATTTCAAAATTAAGGTATTTTGTGATCCACAGCAATACTGTATTAGAAGAAAATGATAAAGAAAATGATAACGTTAAAAAAAGTGTGTGCATGAGTGTGTTTGGGGTGGATTCTAAGATGGTTAGAATCATGTAAAATGCTGCATGGTTTTACAAAAGCAATTCAGCTTACTCTATTCCTTCTGTTCAATTTTAGGCCAGGCTATTCAAGGAATGCATACTGATGAACTATCTCAACTGATTTATTGGAAGTATTTTATTAGAAAAGGAAGTGAACTATGGATATAACCAAAGTAAGGGATGAGAGAGAGAGACTGAATAGTGAACTATTCTCCACCCCTACATCAACAGCTTAATACTTATTAAGTATTTAATGCTAGAAGTTAGATGCCCTTCCTTGGTATTGTGAGCTATGGTACAGAAATGGCTAATAACCCAAGAGTTTTTTTCCTTAATGGAAGGTGCACTTTCCCAGGAAGAAAAGGGATTGATTGATTTCTCAGCATCTCTAAACTACATGAGGCATATAGTAGCATGTAGGACTCTTTGGAAAGAGGAAGGCAGTTTGCTTGGCTGCCTATGAGCTTGGGTATAACATACGTATGTGTGTGTGTGTGTGTGTGTGTGTGTGTGTATTTTCTTTTTCCATTGTATAAATAAAACCTATTTTTAATGTTTCCAGTCTTGATGGACTTATTGCATATTGGGGAGCTCCAAGGCCCTTTGAACAGAAAAATACAAACTATATACTGTTCCCAATTTTAGATGGATTGGAAAGAGTTAGAATAGCCTAGGAAACCCTAAAAATGTCAGTCTCTAGCTCATCTTTCATAAAATTTCTTTGGTTCCTACCTCCCACCCACACAAACACTGAAAATATTAGTATATAGTTTGTGTTGCTCTCCTCAAAGGGGTCCTCAAACTCTTCTGTACACAGAATCCATCAGGACTTTAAACATAAAAAGGATTTTATTTACAATGGAAAAAAAGAACCTCCACACACAGACACAAACACATGAGTTGCATCCAAGCTCAAAGGGAGTCAACACCCTATCTTCCTTATCCCAAAGAGACCTATAGAGCCCTTTCAACTTGTAATATTGCTCCATGTAGTTTAGAATTGCTGAGAATTCAATTGATCCCTCTTCCTCCTAGGGAAGTCCCTATGAGGAAAGAATTCTGGGTCATTAGACATCAAGATCCTCTTGAACTCATACTATGGCCCACAGTCCCAAGGAATGGCATCTTAACTTCTAATATCAAGTACTTAATAAATGTTGGATGGTAGGAATAATTCACCATTCATGTTCTCTATTCCTTATTTTTGTTATACCAGTAGTTCACTTTCTTTTCTAACAAAATATTTCCAATAAATCTATTGAGATAGTTTATCAGTGTGTGCATCCCTTGGACAGACACTATAGGTATATAGTCATAGGATAGTGATTTTTTTATATGTGAAGCATTTTATATGATTCTAAGATGATTATTGCCAGCTCTCCCAAAAAACATAAATACACACACAAACACAATACTTTTTAACACCAATATTTTTCTAGTAATCCATTATGATCATGAATCATAAAATACATTAATTTCTAAAAAAAAAATAACTGTTAACATTTATATAGCACTTTAAAGTTTACAAAGCACTTTGCAAATATTATCTCATTTAAACCTCAAAGCAACCCTGTAAAGCAGATACTTATCATGCCCATTTTATAGATGAAGACATCAAATATGAGAGCTTACTGAGAGTCATCTAACTAATAATAATCTTGGGAGGGATTGGAAATAGAATCTTTCTGACTCTCAGTTTGTTCCTTTCTCCCTTCTGTTTCCTTAAAAAAATCAAAATAGTAGTGAACCAAAGAGCAATGAAGAGAATCATGGTGGGTATATATAGGCTAAAGCATATCCTTACTAGGGACTTATACACAATAAAGAATATAGAATGCATCTCTCAGAAAGCATAATTTGATAAAGGCTATTGCCGTATACCAGACCTATGCTTTATCCTCATCTCCATTGCTTAGTAGTATTATTTTCCTTCAAAGCTCAACTCAATGACTACTTTCTATGCATGGTCTTTCCCTAACCATCTCAAGATATTAATAACATCCCTCCAAATTATATTGCATGTATTTTTTAAAATATATTTTACATGGACATATATGTATGCAATTGGTGATTTGGTGATTCTATTGATGTATCAGAAATAATTTTATATAATCAATACTGTACTCAAAATCTCCTTGGGGTTTAAGAGATTCTCTTAGTTTCTTATTATAGTACACAATGATAAAAATAAATTTTGAGACTCAAAAAGGAATTTAAAACATTTCTAAAAGCATCAGGGCCTCTCTTAAAGGGAAAATGAGATTGTAGGCAAGAAGTCAGTTCCAGCTCAATGCAGTATTCAGAACTCTGAAGGAGAGCTATCCTGGGTATCAGTTGGCTAAGAATAGTAGGACAGGAAACTGTTAAGCTTTCTATGTACTCCTGAATATCTTTTCACATCTAGGACATCCTTTTTCTATTTCCTAGAGAGAAATGAAGGGGGTAGAGAGAAAGTACACATTGTGTATCGATCATGGTATTTTTGTCAATAGCAAGATTATTTGCTGAGAAGGAGCTATTCTGTGACATCCACAGCTTCCATACTGAATGCTGCTAAAAAATGTCTTGCCATTCTTGACTTGTGTTCATTTTTACTTTGGAGCAGTGAAGTGGTCCCAGGGACAATTGGACTTGAGAAAGCGTGTGTGTATGTGTGTGTGTGTGTGTGTGTGTGTGTGTATGTGTGTGTGTGTATTTAGTTAGAAGACTGAAATGAAACGTTTTAATCCCTGTTTGTTACACTGACAAACATTGATGTAGCAGCCACTGCTGCTAGTCTAGTCACCAGATAACAGAATACATGAATTAGAAGGGGACTAAGAGGTCATGTAGGCTAGGAAGTCTGTAGTCCATGAAATTGTTTTCTTAAATATATTTGCAATAGTTATATTTCAATATAACTGGTTTCCTTTGTAATCTCATGCATTTTATTTTCTTGCATTTAAAACCATTAATCTGAGAAGAGTTTCAGAGAATTTAAACTATCAAAGGGATCCATGACATAAAAAATAATTTCAATGAATCCTCTTATGATTGATACAAATGATCAAGGGATCACAGTTCCAGGGCTGGGAGAAATCCCAGAGATCATTAGTCCCAGATGAAAAAACTGAGCCCCAGAAGTAACGTGGCTTGACCACTTAGCTTACTCAGCTACTCTGGGTCAGAGTTAGCATTCAAACTCAGATTCTTTTTTTTTTTTTTTTTTTTTAAATTTTATTTAGAATTTTCCCCCCACAGTATATATGCATGAGTAAATTTTTTTAATAATATTATCCCTTGTATTCATTTTTCCAAATTATCCCCCCCTCCCTCTACTCCCTCCCCTTGATGACAGGCAATCCCATACATTTTACATATGTTACAATATAACCCAGATACAATATATGTGTGTAAATCCCATTTTCTTGTTGCACATTAAGTATTAGATTCCGAAGGTATAAGTAACCTGGGTAGATAGACAGTAGTGCTAACAATTTACATTCACTTCCCAGTGTTCCTTCTCTGGGTGTACAAACTCAGATTCTTAAATTTCCAAGTTTAACAGGAAAGTTCAAGCTTCTTCTCACCATGTCACACTGAAAAAAATGAGGGCTAAGCTGGAATTTGAAGCCAGGTTTAGTACTTGTACCAGGCTGCCTCTTAATCCCCAAGATGACAGATGTTACTTCTAAATTTTCAGGGACCTAGGTAGCTACTCCCTGAGAATCCCCAAGCAGACTTTGAGAAAGAAAGTTAGCTACCATCACTATGCTTGCTATACTCTCTACTTTAAAGTAGCTAGGTGGACCACTGGACAGAATGCTGGGTCTAGAGACATGAGTTCAAGTCCAGCCTCCGACACTTTGTCTGACCATGAGCACATCATTTAATCTCTGCCAGTCTCATTTCTCTCAAATATAAAATGAAAATACTAAAAATATTTAACAGATAGGGTTAAGAGAATCAGATAAGATAATTTATGTAAATCACTTTGCAAATCTTAAATTGCTATGTAAATGTTAACTATCGCCATCATCAACATTATTATTATTATTATTATTATTATTATTATTATTATATCCTAAGGATATCAATACCAAAACTGCATTCACTGGTTTGGCAAGGGGGTGACTCTATAAGCCTGTACCTCTATGTGGCTCTAAATCCCAACAATGTCCTAGAAGCTGGTGTGAGACTGGAAAAATGTGAGAATAAGTCTGGCAGGCTCCCTTCATCTAGTCAGGCTTCAAAGATAGAGGAAAATAGGATGTATGGCTTGAAGGGACCTTAGAGATCACTTAGTTCTATTGCCTTATTTTACATATTATGACACTAAACTCAGACTAGGAAAAGTGTAGGAAGTCTGAATCACTTCCTGAAGTCTCTTCTCTTCACCTGTAGGGTAGGGCATACTGTCAACCAGCACTGAAATAGAAGCTTGTTCAGGCACATCCATCTTACCAATGTTCTAGCCGGAATTTTAGATGAGTTAGTTCTGTGTTACTTTCAAATCATTACAATTCCCCTCAACTTTATTATGCCTCTCTGACTTGGCCCTTCATCATTAGCTTCCTTCATCCCTGTTACCTACAATTATTACTGTAAGGATGGAATCTCCCCATTTCAATTTGACGTGATATTTTAAATGCATTGTTCTAAACCCTGGGATTCCTTTAACTGTGTCAAGAATTAGTCCAACTCTTATACTTGATGAAGAAACTAAGGCTCAGAATTTACGTTAGACCATGATAATCCAGCTCCTGGGGGCAATATCAGCATTTAAGTCATATCCTCATGGTTCCAACTTTTTAACAAGAAAGTTCAGATTTCTAAACACTGTTAGACACTGAAATCCCTAGATCTGAAGGACCTGTGTATTACATAGTAATCAATCCCCATCAGGTAAACTCCAAATTCCAGTTGGAACCAAGTTCCTAAAGGAGAATTATTCCTAAGGAGGAGTTTCTTACAATACTTCCTCCCCTATCCTCCCACCCTTTCATTCCATCTTCAGAAGCTTGACTCCATATGGAATCCTCAACTCCAGAACCTGGGGACTCATTAATATCATTGACCATGATAGTCCCCTTCTCCCACTGTGAGTTCCTTTTGGGGCCTCCACTTTGTGAAGGGGCCCAGGCCAGCAAACTATTCTCCTTTTGACTGCTTATGTCTTTCCAGACTTTTTCCATTATGCCCTTAAATGGATAACTTTTCCTTTGCCCCTTTGACTCCATTTTTCTTATCATCTTACCCCACTCTAATGTAAGTTCCCCAAGGACAATGACTATCATTCTTTTTGCTAGATTACAAATCCTAGGGCTTAGCACAATGTTGAGCACATAGTCAGCATTTCATGAATGCTTATTGACTTGTCCTGCCTTGCCTGAGAGGCTATATGACTTACTCATTCACATATCTACTACATGTTAGATGGAAAACTTGAATCTCTATTCATTATACCATGTGGCGTCATGATCTGTGTAAAATGATATTTAATTGGCAAGATATTATTACCACCATTTACCATTTACCATTACTGCCATCTTGACCTTACCACTAGCTTTTCCTCCATTTACACAAAAATTTTGGACAGAATATTCCTTACTCTTCACTCCAACTTCTGAATCATTGTTCTACCACTATCATTTGACAGTATCTTCTCATTTGAAGTCCATTAACCATTTTATGAAGACTGTCCCAAAAGGTATAAAGCTTAAAGAACTTTGGAACACCCTGTATAATTAGTCTCTCACCATCTTTGTAATTATTCCTACTAGAATACTTTTTCACACTTTTTGATGACTTCTTTATCCGGCCCCTTTGTCCTCCCTTTTCCCTGACAGCATCATACTGATACACAAAATATTGGCTCTATTCTTTGAACAACTGCTCCTACTCCTCCACTTCACCCTAAGACTAGCAAGGTCACACCTTATCATATCAACATCAATTACTGTTCTACCATTGAAATACCCTTACAGCTCTGAGGATGACCTCATATATTTCCTTTTGCCCCCAAACTCTTCCCAGCTCCCCACTAAATTAGCTTTTCATCTTCCTAAGGAGCTCTAATTGCTTGATCAGTTTTCTCATTTTTTTCTTCTTAGTCAAATAAGGTTAGATAATATGATCTCACTGACAAGATTCTAGTCTTCCTCATTCTAGTCTAAAATTCTATGTATATGCTGTGTTAAAATATATTTTGCAAAAATTATATATGCATATATGTATATATAAACATACACACACAAGTATGTGTTTGTACATATATATACACATACATACGCTTGGAGCATACGACATAGTACATATACAGCTGACATAAAAGCTAGGAAATCCTGGGTCCCTTGCTTCAAATGTTATAGTGACACATAATGGCTATGTGACTGATTAGTACAAATAACTTCTCAGTGGAACAGGGAACTCTCTCAAAGTATAAGGCTCAGAGAAGATTAGGGCCAGTCTATATTTATAAAATAAGTTCCTTGATTGAGGATATCTTACATCAGGTTTAGTAAAAACAAAAATCAAAATGTTCAAATTATCTGGAAAATCTGCTTATATTGAAAATTCTTCCTTCCATGATGACACTAGAATGACAAATGAAATGTTAAACTAAACACATCTTCCTGTATAACTAAGCACCAATAAGTTTTCATTTGTTCCATGTATTTTGAGTTGATTACCTGACTGAATTTCTTTCTTTTTTTTACCCTAGAAGACCAAAGGACCCATGGCTCTTCAAGCACTTGAGCGGCACCCATGGTCCTAGAATATGGATCACTGGTTTTGATTCTCATTTCCACTTTCAAGTGACATCCTTCTAGCAAACTGAAAAAAGGGCTACTTAAGTGACTCCAAAACCTTTATTTAGACTCCTACATAACTAAAACTCAATGTTTTCTTTAAGGAAAAAATAAGATAAGCCAGTATTTCTGGACTGCAATATAAATGCTGCCATATTTTTTCTCCCACTAAGCCTAGAAAGTGGCAGAATTCTTCATTATGTTGCCAAAGGGAAGTTCCAGGTGATTTTTCCAGATGAGTTATTACACAGGGATTCAAATAATATTATTGAATATAAGAAATGCTGGTTTCATTAATGTGGTCCTTAGAAGGTCACAAAAAATAATCCACTCAGAGCGATGGTGATGTGAAAGGAAGTGGCTAGAGGGAAGAAGAATAAGGGAGAACATAATACTTTATTTCCAATACTACTGTTCCAGAACAGCACTAGCTAATTTTCTCTAAGATCAAAATAGGCTAAGCTTTAGGATACTATGCTGTTACAAGATTTTAGTTCTTGGCTCCAAAGAATGATCCCTAGACATGGAAAACAACCAGAGATGAAATTAGAGCTGAGAAGAACCTTGAAAGTCACTTAATCCATCCCCCTCAATTTATAGACATGGTAATTGAGGCCCCATCAAAGGTCACTTAACCAATACCAGGATTCAAATGTGGGTCCTGTGACTTTCTCTTCTGTACAACACCACTTCCCATGATAGCCAAGTCATAATGATAAGGTTCTGCTTTTACTTTACAGGAGTTTTCAAGTCTCCCAGTAAATGTAGCATATGATTACTTTGTCTTTTTTAGACCAAGAACATTAGACATCATAATTTGCAATGTGTAAGATGAGATATATGATACCTCTCAAAAAGGGGTGCTTCCATGTAAAATGTATGGGATTGCCTGTCATCTGGGGGAGGAAGTAGAGGGAGGGAGGGGATAATTTGGAAAAATGAATACAAGTTATAATGTTATTTAAAAAATTACTCATGCATATATACTGTCAAAAAATTTATAATTATAAAATTTTTAAAAAGTTAAAAAAAAGGGGGTGCTTCACTGATGTCAAGGAATAATAGAGAATGGGAAACAATTTTTGGCTATCAGGGTTGAATAATGCAATGTAATACTTTTATTTTATCTCTGAGAAAAAGAAAGATAATAAGATGAGCCACATAAGCCAAAGAAGTTCTTCAGAAAGCAAGGTCTTTGACAAGTGATTAACCACTAAAAGTCAACATTCTTCACTAGCTAAACAGGAAATTACTGGAATCTAGGTGGCACAGTGGATAGAATGGTGGACACAAAACTGGAATTTGCTTCTGATCATGGACAAATCACTTAACCTCTTGTTAATTTCATTTGCCTTTTCTATTAAGAGAGAAAAATTATAGCATCCAATGAGATGGTTATATATGAAATGATTTGCAAACCTTAAGATGTTCTATAAATGTCAGTTATTGTTATTACTACTACTATTATAATTAGAGTTAGATGGAAGCTTTGACATAATCTGATTCAAAATACTCATTTTAGAGATGAGTTAAACATAGACCAAGACAGGTGAGATGATTTACCATTAAATCCAGGTTGTCTAACTTCCAGCTTATTGCTTAAAGTAGTAGACCACAATTGGCTCTACAAAAAATTGGCTCTTCATTTCAAATATGATTCAGAATACTCTGCCCACTATGTGCCCAATTTGAAGTCTATCATATTAAATAATATTAGTTCATAGGATCAGAGATTTAGAATTAAAAGTGTCCATGCCCAAAGGGCTATCAAACTGTGCATACCCTTTGACCCAGCAGTGTTTCTACTGGGCTTATATCCCAAAGAGATCATAAAAGAGAGAAAAGGACCCACATGTGCAAAAATGTTTATATCAGATCTTCATATCAGGATGCCCATCAACTGGAGAATGGCTGAATAAGTTATGGTATATGAATGTTATGGAATATTATTGTTCTGTAAGAAATGATCAGCAGGATGATTTCAGAGAAGCCTGGAGAGACTTATAGGAATTGATGCTGAGTGAAATGGGTAGAAACAGGATCTCATTGTACATAGCAACAAGAGATTATACAATGATCAACTGTAATGTACATGGCTCTTTTCAACAAGGAGGTGATTCAGGCCAGTTCCAATAAACTTTTGATGCGGAGCTATCTGCATCCAGAGAGAGGACTGTGGGGACTGATAGTGGATCTTATCATAGTATCTTCACCTTTTTGTTGTTTATTTGCTTTTTTTCTTTCTATTTTTTTCTGATCTGATTTTTCTTGTGCAGCATAATAAATGTGGAAAAAATGTATTAAAGAATTGCACAAGTTTAACCTATATTGGATTATTTGCTGTCTAGGTGAGAGGAGTAGAGGGAAGGGAAGGAGAAAAATTTAGAACAAAAGGTTTTGCAAAGGTGAATGCTGAAAACTATCTTTGTTATGTATTTGGAAAAATAAAATATTATTAACAACTGTAAAAATATTAAATAAATATATGCCTTTGCTTAAAGTTTTAAAAAAATCAAATGTCATTTAAGTTAACATTTTTTTTAAAATAAAAGAATACAGGGCTCAAAGAGATTAAGAGATTTGCTCACATAGGTAGTAAATTACAGATTTGAATCCAGGTCCTTTGACATCACATAAAGTACTCTTTTTGTTACATTATGTATTTCTTCAGACATGATTACCTAAAGAAGCCAATCATAGAAACCATTTTCAAAGTTAAGATACTCCTGAACTGGGATCATTATGTATCTTTCTTATAAAGGTTTTATTTTACTTTATTTTATTTTATTTTATTTTTTCTCTCAGTGGAGCAAGAGATAGAAAGAGAAAATAAATGTTTGCTAATTGAAAAACCAAATTTGATTAAAAAAAATAAAAAGAAAATAATAAATAAATTGAGCATTTTGACAGAGTCTCTAGTTTATCCTAACCCAAATCTATTGTGTGGAGGAGAAGAAAAAAATAAACAGCAATTGCATTTGCTTTCACAATAGCTAAACCAAAGCAAGTATTCTGAATAGTGTCCCATTTGGCTGGATCATGAAAGAGCCCTCAGCAGTGTCCACTGAAACTAAGTGTATTGAATAATAGGGTCAGGAAAAGATATTGTGTCCACACAACCATTGTTTAGAATTAATATGGATTCCCAAAACCTAATATATCTTTCTCCACTACTAAAGCTCAAATGAGTAAATCAACTTAGCAGACTGGTTTTAAAAATTAAGACTAAGCATATCTACCTGATTCTGATAACTCAGATTCAATAAATATTCAGTGTGGTCAGTTTAGAGCTGTTTTCATCAAAATGATGCCTTAATTAGGCATAAAGTCAACAAAAATACCCTCAACCAGCTCCAACTGTAGATAGATCCTAAGAAAATAAATTGCTTACAATACTATCTATAAGAAAATAGTCTAGATGGTGCAGAGAGATGAACTGACCTCTCTTATGGAAATCATCTTTACTCTGGTATCTTTATATGCATAAAAGGATATAGCTTTGAAAAAGTCTCATTTTCTCTGTAATAATTGTCTGTTTTTAAAAAGCTATCAGCAGGTGCACCTCATTTCAACAGCCTCTTGTCCTTCATAATACAATATGCATCACGATTACACAGTACAGAATAAAAAGCAGAAAAACATCAGTGAGGGTAGTTCAATTAAATGCAACATAATCTCTGCAGCACAAAAATGATTCTGCAACTGAAATCAAGTTCTAATGAGAGAAAAAAAAGGAATATATTTCCACATATTTTTAATTATATAGAATTTCCTCAAACATGATTTTTCATAATATATTCCATTAAGTTAACATCATATTTGAAGAAAGAGCATTTTCCGATTCCATTTTAAGCCTGATTTTGAGCAATTACAGTGTCATTGTTCTGTGGTAGAAAGGTTGAATTCATTTACTGTGTGGTTATGCTAGTTATGATTGATGTCTCTTCTCCAAATGATAAACCAATCACCCCAATGATGTAATGTCATTTTAAGAGTGCTATAATCACATTTCTCTCCAACTAGAAGCTCTGATGAGTTCTAATAAAGATTTATGGTAGATTAAAGGCCTTCATAATATCAACAATGGATTGCTCATTTGATGAAAGATTTGATTAGGTAATTTAAAAAAAAAAGAATACGAGTTTACTAAATATATCAGGACCGGCTATTGGGAAGGGCATGGCTATCAGGAGTGGCTGTCTGTCACTTCATGCCCAGAAGGAGTCCTCTTAAATTCATTTGGGTGGCCTCTTCTAATTGTAGATGTTGAGGCCAACAGTAACATATGTTCATACATGAAGCCAAAGCTCTCTTTTCCATGACAAGTATAATCTCATTAAGCCATGCTCTTGGCAGAGCCTTCTGTTTCCTATTGCCCAGTGATAGGAAGGTAAAGGTGAGAGATGAATTTCTTGAGTGACCAATTCAGAAGTTATTGAAAAAGTTAAGGTCTCCATCAGCAATACAGGAAAAAAGGACAAGCCATGATGTCCATGACATTCTTCCAAAGTGTGGCTCTAAACAATTCCATCGAAGTACTCAAGATAGGTGGTGAAGACAGAAGTAAACCTGAAGCACCTGATTTTTATAGGAATAATTAGGTGATGCTGGTTTGGGGCTGATCATGGAGGGAGCACAAAAAAGGCTTTTTTATGAATGGAGTTCCAGGGGACAGGAAAAATTCAGATCCTGTTCTCTGCTAGAAGCCATAGGAGAATTTGTCTATGAACTGAACTGAGAACAAGATTGGATGTCTTTACAATGGTCATTCTAGGTCCCAGAGATCTCAGGCCAATAGATACAATGGCATTAACATCATATTTCACTCTTTCCAGATTTTTCTGGTCAAGAAAATGAGAGGTCATTTCATCTCTCTGACCCCATCTAGACTTTTTTCTTATAGATAGCATTGTGAGCAATTTATTTTCTTAGAATTTGTATATAATTGGAGTTTTTGTTGGCTTTCTGCCTAACCAAGGCATCATTTTGATGGTGACTGCTCTAAACTGACCACACTAAATATTTACTGAATCTGAATTATGAAGAGTCAGATATGGTTAGTCTTAATTTTCAAAACCAATCTGTTAAACTATTTTAACTTTGGTAATAGGAAAAGATATATTGTTTGGGAATCCATATTTATCCCAAACAAAAGTTTAAAGTTTAACAGTTTAAGTTTTTCTTTTCACTCTTATCACAAAAATAGACATAGGATATTTAATGCAATCACTACCTAGACACAGGATATTTAATGCAATCACTTAATTCATAGGAAAAGAGAAGTGAAATGATTTGCTCATGGTCTAAGTGTCAAGAGCAGGATTTTAATTCAGATACTGTGTCACTAAAGCCAGTGATGTTTCCACTATTCCACACAGTCTATTACCTGTTACTTGAAAATTGCAGAGTAATGTTTACCACCATACCACATGACCCAATCAAAGTCATATCAACATGAACCCCTAGAGAGATCCCTTTAAATTTGTCACAGAACTCAGGGACCATAACAAGTAAAGGCAATTTGAGAGCAAAATCTCCTAACCAGTTAAGGCAGCCAGAAATCAAATATCACCCATCATAAAATGATACCTTATGTGCATATATACCGGGATCTGGAAGGGCACTGGTATCTCCTTGAGTGGTATCATAACAGAAATGATACAAAATTCAACTTTCAAATTTAACAGCCTGCATCTGTATTCCACCTTTGAGATAATTTTGCTTCTATGTGGAATCTGGGGAAATCTATCCAAGAAGGCCATCAAGATTAACATAATTAAGATAATTAAAATTAAGATAAATAAAGCCTCTTAAATAATGTAGTTATACCGATGCATTCTTTAAGTCTTTACTAACATACAAATACACTAGACAAGATATTTTTTAGGAGGAATCATAGACACACTCTTCTTTTGGCAGTTTAATGAAGCTGATGAACTCCTCAGATTAATGTTTTTAAGCACACAAAAAATAATACACATAAGATTACAAAGGAAACCAATTATAATGAAATTAAGATGTATTTTTTTCTTATCTACAATCATGTAGCCCTTGAGGATCTATAGACCCAAATTAAGAATTCTTTATATAGAATGAAATGAATAAGAGGGGAAAATAGATGTTATTTGCCCTGAAAATGAAATGCCTCATAACAGAAATGTCTTTCCCCTTTACTCCCTGCCACATTTTCCATCCCCATTCCCTTGTTTCAGAAACTTCTGAGCAAAAACGTGATCATATGACAGACAGACACAAACAATCACACATCCAAACTTGATGTGCTTGCTGTTTCCTTACCACTGCTGGAGGCTTGCTGGGGCCCTGAGCATGCTCTGAGCAGATATGAATTAGGGGAGAACTCCTCATCGGGGGTTGGTATCCATGATTTGATGAGAAGTGTTGCTGTCTAGCAATGGCATCTGGCAGCTAACTGGTGGAGGATTATGGGAGCTAGGCAGCTGAGCAGATGGGAGAAGGCTAGACGAGGATGTAGGTGGAATGGGACGACCTGGGAAAGAGGACAGAGGGATCAAAGGTCAGCAATGAATGTAATGAGTATAATATTAAGAAAGTTATACTGAAATTTGCTGGTAACAGAAAGATTTTAAAAATATATATTGTGTCCCACTGAAAACACTGCATGTGTTATTAGAAGTAGTCCAATGTGTAAATTTATACCAGAGGAAGTGTTATTTGTCATTTCAGAAACAACATGACATCCATCTTCATGGGTTAGGTAAGATAAGCTAAGTTCAAGTGAAAAAGAATTAGGAAGAGGAATCACACTTAATGCCCACCCCAAAGTATTGGTGACACTCATGGTTTCATGAAGAGATTCCTTAATAGGCTGTCAGTCATTGTCAACAAACATTAATTAAGCATTTACTATGTTCTAGGCATTGTGGCAAGCCCTGAGGAGTAAAAACCAAAACAGGCAAAGACACTGTCCCTGACTTCAAAGAGCTCACAATCTAATGAGGGAGATAATGTGCAAAACTTTGCTAAGTGGAAGAAATAGGGAGGAGCCAGGCAATGGGATGCTCTGGAGAGATCCCAGATGCTGGTTATTTTTTTCCCTCAGTCTCTCCTTTCATGTGGTTTGTAACACCTGTTGGCCAATTTATCAGGAAAAGATTACCACAAGGTACAGTTTTACCTCCTTTATAATACATCTATAAAACCTCAGTTGCCCACATTGTTATTTTATTTATTTGTTTTTAGTTCTACAACTGTGAAATTGTCCCAGCTACAACAGGTTAAAGAATCATGGTCTAAAGCTGAGAGATAAGGTGAGTGGGGAGTGGTGAGAAGGAAGAACAAGGGGATGGAAGAGTGGAGGAAAACCCCAAAGGGGATTCTAGAGTGTAGTCCTTCCTCACCTCTGATAAAACTTAGCTCAGGCGCCAGCTTCTGATGCCACCCGTTTCTGGTGCCTTTCCTATCCTCCGAAATTATTTTGTATTTACTTAGCTGTGTTTAAGTAGTCTCCTCCAATAGAATGAGTTTCTTTAAACGTATAAACAAACGCTGTTTGTTTTTGGTTTTGTATCTACACTGCCTAGCATGATCTGATACATTATAAGTCTATATAAATGTGTGCTTCATGAATGAATGAATGAATGAATGAATGAATGAGGTTCCTTCTGAGCACCAGAGTTAGAAAGCCACCTGGCCCTCAAAGAATCATCCTCTTAATCATTCCTAATTAAAGGAAGTTCCATGGATACAACACAAAACTTATAAATAAGATATATTTTGAGGGAAGGGTAGTTGCTTCTTACAGAGTTTCTCCTGCAACAGTTTCTTTTAAATGATGGGCTTTTAAAAATACATTTCAGTGTTTGCTTATCTATGAATTGCATTTTATACTGTTTTTCCTATTGTCACTTTTATCCAAACTCTGTTTCTTTGAAAACAGAAAGTCTTCTTTTCCCATCTGTAATCCTTAACGTTAGCACAGAACTTGCCACATGATAAATTATTAATATCTGTTTTTTCATTCATTTATTTACAAGATGATAAAAACATGGGAGAATAAAAACAATATGTACAGTTAGAGAGATTAGAAACCTCTGTCCAGTGAAAGACAACCATAAATCAAGAAAAAGTATCCTTGAAATCATGTCAATTAAGAATGAATAGGATATGATTTACCAGAATCAGTGTGTATAGAACTGTGCAAGAATAAAAGCTTTGGTATAATGAAAACAGTATACCTAAGAGCACTATGTAGATTTGGCTGATATTATTATTGTTGTTGTTAGCAATGATTACTGCCAAATTTCCAGACCAACTTTGAATGTGAATTATTACTTTCTCCCACTGGCCCAAGCTCACTGATAGCACTTAATGAACAGTTTCTTCCATGTATCTCTCTTCTTTAAGGGATAGCCTAAATAAATTGTTGGCTTTTAAGTAATTAGGAAGGGAGGGGGTGGAGAATAATAATGGTCCATCATTATAGGAATTTAAAGATTGGAAAAGTGATGGGGATTGTAAGTATAGGGAGATTTCATACAGGACTTGACTTATAGCAGACAATGAATAAATGATTGTTAAAATGAATGGAATTTAACTGAGTTGAGGGATGAAGAATTTCACAAAAGGATATTCCAGATTGGGTAAATTTTCATGAAAATTATTTTCCAGAGATTAAAAAAACCCCCCATAAAATTTTGGAAGTCCCTTTATCTAGCCTACAATCGCCCTCTATAGCCCTTTTTTCATAATGCAATTGTGTTTTGATGTCAGAAGTAGCCACTTGTGAGAAACAGTATTTATCTTTTTGAAAGCCATTGAACATAATCTGGGTATTCCAAAGTCAGAATCATTAGGACAGAACTTAAGGAGCGTCGATATCTACTTAACAGCAAGGTTCTAGCCAGGAACAAATTTTAACATAGACAATAATACGTTTTAAAGTTTGTATTATCGGGGGACATATCTGAGAATGAGTGTTGTACAACTGGGATGGCTGGAAGCCAATTTTTAAATTCCTTTGAGCAACTGAAGTGGAATTAAATTCAAGTTTTCCAAGAGTCTGATGATAGTTGCTGTGAAATTATTCTTTATGTGAACTTTTTTGAAATTTTGTTAAGCATGAATTCATTTCATAGCGTACAAGACAGAGCTGCTTTTTAATTTATACAAATACAGACAATGGAAGAACAGTGAAAGCGCTAGGGTGCACTGAGTGCACTGAGAAGATGTGTCGCAAGCTAGTTTGATTCCTGTGAATCCCTTGCCCCTCTGCTTCCAGAAAAGAGCATGCCTGTGTTACTCCCTAAATTCTGCTCCCTGGGACCTACTGTGAACCGTGATATTGCTCAATCCACAGATCTGTCCCAATCAACTGCTATCCTGTACTGTATTCACTATGTAATTTTCTAATTTTGTCCAATTATGCTAACATTTTTTCCCCCTGTGACTGTTCCAACTGACAGAGACCATCTGCACCGATACAGACAGGTTCCAAAGTACAGTGGCAGAAGCTGAAAGTTAACATGTCTCTCTTTGCTTTCTATTTCCTGCAAAACCACTTAAGGTGGCATGGCCCTCGGGTGTATTTCAAAGGTTACAGGGTGCACAGCAGATGGGGCAGCTTTAATAGATTTGTTTAACACACATATATGCAAATATACTAAAATCTCATTAAGGTAACATTCTTCTTAGTTTTTAGTTTTTAACATGCACAATTCAAGACATAAGCAGCTATCCAGATGATTGGATTGATTCCCTGATGCCCTTCCAATAAAAATAGGGAATGATCCAAAAATGGCTAATTTAAGGTCCAATTTTTTTTTCTGGTCCCAAATTAATGATGATTTACTTTTTTTCCAACTCCTACAATTCATACTAGAGACAAGACTCCCCATGGCTCGCCCATAGGCTACATAATAATTTAACCTACTCCTGATATGGATCAATGATGTTGGGGTGGAAATCAGGGGACAGCTTGTGCCAAAAGAAGTAAGGTTTTCATTCTTTAGAGTGATGTCTCTCTTAAAGCATCATTTTGCTTCTTAAACTGATTTGAATTTGCATGAAATATCTGTACCACCCTAAGGCCAATCTATTGCATTTCCATCTTCCCATCACTTCCCAAAACCCAGCTACTCTGAAATGGGATTTGAAAGCAGTTGTTGGCTTAGAGTAGTGTGAAACTTTCTGGATCCATTTCCAAATGTACTAAAAAGTAATAGATCTTTTTTTTTTTTTTTTTTCATTCATGGAGATACTAAAATGTGTATGAAATGCTCATATTTTTCACATATTAAGGATGAAGATTATGAGGGGAAAAGATAAGAAATGGGGGGGTAATGAACACTCTTACTGAATCCTGTATTAAAGCTGATGAAATTTAATTATCTCATGAAATTCTAGTTGCTCAGTAGTACTGAAGTAAGATTACATATCAAAAGAGCAAAGGATTTAAATCTAGTAGGATCATACAGAGGTAAAGTATATAGATGTTTCTTTGCCCTATGGAACATAGAAAAGCATGTCTAGCAAACATGTCCAGAATGCAGGTTTATCCCAGAACTATTCACAAAGACTGTTACTTTTTGTTTTTAAGATGATTTCTTGGGGTTTGGGAGAAATGCCTGATGTGAGAAACAAACAAAAATCTCCCTGTCTGTTGAGATGGAGAAATTATTCATGAATAACTTCATCCATGTGAAAATATGACCTCTGTCAAGGTTAAATTGATTTCGGGAGATAACTAGCACAAAGTCACTAGTGTTTCACTAAGACTATGCTGATACAAGGCCAAACATCTGGTTGAAAAGGGAAAAATTCAGTCAATGAGCCAGATGTTTCTACAATATTTGGCATTGTGTGAATGAAACATACAGATGAATTTTCACTTTCCCTACAGATGTTTTAATGTTGCATAGTCAGAGCCAAAAATCTCTGGAGGTTACAGAGAATAGTTCAGGTGAAACAGAGGAGAGAATAGATATATTTTCAGTATCTGAGACATTTCTTTGCCTCATTTTATGCATTCCCTGTTTCTTTGAAAATACAATCCTCCTTGCCCCTTAAATTACACTTTAAATCAGCAGGAAAGTTCTTCAGAAAAGACACCAAATTCTAGGACGACTGTCTGGTTTTGATTACAGGAGAGCAACGATGCTTCTTATCTGACTTGCATAAAAATTCAAGGCAGTGTGAGGTCCCCATCTTCAAAGTAGACTGTGGCCCAGAGAGGTTCTGCCAGAGGTACTATCATAAATGCATATGGTGCTATTATACAGGGAGAAGCCACAGGAGGGTGGCCTCCCAGCTAGATTCCCTGGCTCAGATTTCTTCCCTACTTCCTAGTCAATTTTGCATACCCTACCCAGATTCGTCTTCTTAAAATATTACATTCATAAGGGAACTTCACTGCTCAAAGATCCACCCTGCTTCTCATGGGGTTGGAGTTGCAAGGGACCTCAGGGGTTATTTTTGCAACTCCCTCATTTTACAGATAAAGAAACTGGCCCATGTAGGTTAAATGACTTGTCCAAAATCACCCAGGTTCTAAGTGTCAGAGATGGGATTCAAGCACAGATCCTTTGGCTTCAGATTCTGCACACTTTCTACTATATCATCATGCTTTTCACAGAATGAAGCCTAATCTTAATGTGATCCTTCAAATAGATTCATCTAAACTACCCAGCTGTCATCTTATTGTTCCCACTTCACCCCTATCCCAGCCCCTCAGAGGGAGAAGGGACAGGGACAGAAGAGAGAGACAGGGACAGAGATAGATACAGAGATAGAGAGACAGAGACAGACAAAGACAGATAAAGAGACAGAGAGGGAGAGAGAGACAGAGACAGAAAAAAATAGAGGGACAGACAAAGATAGAGACAAAAATAAAAGAGAGACAGAGAGAGAGAAATACAGAAAGAGATAGACATACAGAGAGAGACAGAGACAGACAGAAAGACAAGCAGAGACACAGACTAACACACATGGGAGAGATAAAGATAGGCACAGAGAGATAGAGAGACGAGGTAAGAATAGAAAGAAAACAGAAACTAAAGAGAGGCAGCAAGACAGATGCTCAGAGATAGAAAGAGACAGAGACAAAGAAAGATGGAGAGATAGACACACACACACACACACACACACAAACACACACTGAGAGAGGAGGGAAGGAGAGAAAGCTCTAGCTCAAAATCTCCCATAATTTCTTTTCTCCACCTCAGTATCCCCATCCCAGGCTGGGATTCTGGGAGGGGTTCAACATACCAACTCTCTTTTAACCCTTACAATGGCCTAGGTGGTTTCTAGAAGCACTTGGTGAAGTAGAAATATTCAATTTCTTGTCCTACTTCTTCAATTAAAAAAAAAAAAAAAACGTAGCCTGAAGCAAGTGAGTTTCTAGCTTCAATCACAAATGCACAACTGAAGGGACCCTAATGAATCCAGCAAACAAGGATTTTTAAAGTGCAGAAAATGTTCCTTGTTTCCCACTGCTCAGGTACGGTGCTGAACATAGGCTGTGATGTGTGAAGACTTCATATACATATGTTTTTATTTATGTCATGTTGTCACATCTTCAAGTAGCTCCTTTGTTTCCAATGGAAAATTCTAAGGCAATTATTAGAAAGACACAGAAGTAGTTTGATATAGTAGAAATAAAGCAACTGAGCTGGGAGTCAGGAAAACCTGAGTTCAAACACCTTACCTGAAGTTTTTCAAATGTGAGTCTCTGAGGTAGTCATTTCCCTTCTTTGATTCAAGCAATTCCACAAGATTCATTATCTATTGGTAGAGAGAGTCCTCACACTGGGAGCTCCTCCATCTTGATGAAACCACTGCTACTTTCTATTCTAATAACAGGATCTACAGGTATGCAATAAGCCATGCTCAGGCTGGATCACAATACGACAGTGTTCTCAAAGACAATCTATTTGCCCTGGCAAAAATTCATCCCTTTAATGTTAATATTTCCCCAAGGGATGTTATGTGGCTTGCCTCTGGAAAATTGCAAGACTCCTTTCATGACCTCAAACTTCTTGAAACAAAGGTTTGTCTTTTTAACACATATTCTACTAGTGGTGTTGCATGGCTACAAATTATGAAATACGAAATATTTTGGAAAATTAAAAATATTTGGAAAATAAAAACAAAGAAGAAGCTTGTGGTAGATGTAAGTAACTACCCACAAAACAAACTATAAAAAAGAGCTGGAATAAAAGACATTACCAAAGAAATAGATGATTGAAAAAGTAGATGACCTGAGCATGTGATGAGAGTCTGGGATAAATGAGTGATATATAGCTATATGCTAACAGAGTGGATAGAGTGCTGGACCTGGACTCAGGAAGTTCAAATTCAGAATTAGATATTTTTTAGCTGTGTGACTCTGAGCGGGTCCCCTCACAACAATCTGCTTCAATTCCCTCCTCTGTAAAATACAGATAGTAACAGCATTTACCTACCAGGATTGTGGTATCAGCTAAGGTTTTTGTAAAGTAAGTGCCAGTCAAAGTGGTTGGTACATAGTACTCGCTATATAAATGCAAACTATCATTGTTATTATTATTCATTACTACAATCCTTTCAAGAGGAATCAAGTAATTCCCAGTGAGTAACTTTTGTGCCTCCTCCCACTTAGTTGGTGAATTTACAGAGGGACAAAGATAAAAGTCTAAGAGAGATGGGCAGATAAGATTAGGGTTTCTTGCTTTCCATATAACTGGGGACTCCACCCACTTCAACAAGACCACTGATCTATTTGAGCATTGACTATTTGATTAATCCCATATAGCTGCTAATCCTGAAGAAGCACAGTGGCCATCCCACTGAATACATATGCCTATGTCCTGCCCACTTTCAGGGACTGATGTATTCTGAACTCAGTAATTTCCCATAGTGTGTGTCCTTACTGCTTCCAATGAGAAGTACATTGGCTTCTTTATAAGGGGAATGCAAAACCAGAAGCTTCTTATTGATTTCTTTGTAATACCCCTCATTTGCTCCCTTCTTCCATTATAGGAGGAAGAGTTTCATCGCCGAGGATTGGTCATTGGACAGTAAAATATGTCCATTCCGTAAAACTAAAAATGAGAAATAACTTCTCTCACTCAGTTTCCTCAACTATAAAATGGGGAAAATAACAGCCCTATCTTACTGTTATTGTGAGGATTCAATGAGATGCTATTTGTAAAGTATTTAGCAGAATTCCTACTACATAATAAGTAATTCACACACACATACACACACACACACACACACACACATATACACACAAAATCTAATTATATAAATGCTTATCCTCTCTTCTCCTTCAGAACTTGTGGTTTAGGACTTTCCAGAGCTTCCTTACATTTTCCAAAAAGAGGAGGAGGAGATGTCTCTTTCTTCCTCTCTGGATAGATAATGGCTACATTGAACAAATTGTAATTAGCTGGGTTGTCGAGATGAGATGATTGTGAGATTGGACTTCAAGTTCCAAGTATCTCTTTTGCCTTTTTTTTTTTTTTTTTTTGCGCCTAGCTAACTGAAGAATGATCCTGAGGTGAGAAGATTTTATTTGTATTGGTTTTATTTTTGGGACAAACTTGTAAATTCAAGAATTTGGAATCTCCTGTTTTTGTAGTCCTACATGTGTTTCAATTTTTAATGTTTTTAAGCACTTATCTCCTGGGAGAACATGGTATCAGAAATGGGTTACTATTTCATGTCAAGATGTCAGTTTTATATTTTAGACACTTGTTTGATGGTGGAGAAATAAATAAATAGCAGCCCTATACGTCATCTACTTTGTATATCAAATAACTTATTAGATGAGATCCCATTAATCAAGTCATACCATCTCCTAGCTCTGGGCATTCTTTTGCTTGTCCTCAGTACTTGCAATGGTTTCCTTCATTTCTACCTTCTGGCTTCCACTAGCTTTCTTCAAGTCCCAGCTTGCAACCCCTTCATTTTACAGATAAAGAAACTGTGGCCCATGTGGGTTAAATGACTTGTCCCAAATCACCCAGGTTCTAAGTATCAGGGATGGGGTTCAAGCCATCTCTGCAGGCAGTCTTTCCCAACCCTTCTTAATCCTTCTTCTAATTATTTCCTATTTAACCTTTATACAGCTAGTCTGTAATATTTACTTGGGAGATCCTAGAGAGCAGCAACTACCTTCATTTCTTTTGGGTTTTTTTTTTGTATCTCCAGTACTTAAGATAGGGCCTGACACATAGTAGGTACTCAATATTTATTGATTGACTAATCCCTTTTGAAGAGGATTTAGATAAGAGATAAAAGTTAGTTTTTTGTAATTGTTATCTAGAATTCTATTCTTGGATGGTGATGTAATAGGACAAAAACTATGAATTCAGTCTTGAGAACTCAGAATTAGGACTTTAGCTAAATGGTGGAATAACATAATCTCAGGGCAATCAAAATTATAGTGATCCAAAAAGCAATGGAAAGATTCTTTGTGGGTTTAAGTATCATATGACAGGTTACCAACAATAAGAAGTGGCATAAATTCCACCAGGTATGTCATTTCAAAAATGGAAAAGCCTTCGTAATCCCTTCCCCTCATTATAGAAAGAAAGAAATCCAGGCCCAGTAAAGGATATTTACTATTTATTGTTCAAGGTTGTACTGGCTATTGTATAGACTAGAAAAGGTCAGGTATGATTGTCAGAGAATGATATATAAGACTGGAAGAGGTTTGCCAAGTCAGGTTGCAAGAATGAATAGCAACAGATGGACAGTCTGAGTGATATAAAGGCATATCCAGAATGTTAAAAGAACCAGAAAATTACCACAAACATGTTGGGACAAGAATGACTGCATGAAAAAATGGGAAAGAACTGAGAGTTATACTAGTGAAGGGAAGACCCACAAAGCTAACATTTACATAGTGCTTTAAGGTTTACAAAGTGCTTTATAACTATTACCTCATAATATGTTTAAAAGAATTTTAAAAATATTCCCACCTTCTCTCCCTTCCTCCCTCTTTTCCTTCCTTCCTTCTTTCCTCTCTTTCTTCCTCTTGTCTTTCTCTCCTTTCTTTCTATATACATATATAGGTATTATGCACACACACACACACACACACACACACATACATGCACATATATATGCATCCAGATATACTTACATACACATACACATAGAAATTAAAACTTAAAACTGCACTAAAACTTTTGGGGAATGCTATATAGGAATATACAGATACACACATGCACATACATATATCATGCACATAAAAACAGATCCATACACTCATACATACAAATATATATATACACATATGCCTCATTGATATTTTAGGATTATCTGGCCAGAGTTAATTTTTTTTTCTATCAGAGCCCCTTAAAGGCTGCCTGAGGCAATCCAATCAACCAGATAAGCTGCACTCTAGGGAAAGCTCTGTTTTTATAAAACAACTTAATTTGTTCTACCCCCAAATAACCTTATTTTTAATTTTTGCAACAAGAAACCTAATTGCCCACTTTACTTCTACTCAGGAAAATCCCCAAAACCCAGTTAAGCATTTTCTTAAAAAACAAATCTTTATAAACTAGCCACTGGAAAAAAAAAAAAAATCAAAGTTTTGCCTAAGCTGGTAAAATTAATTTAGCGAAAATCTCCGTGTTGGGTCTGCCCCCAATTTAAAGACTCTCTTTTTAGAGTCCAAGAATGGCCAGTCCCCACAGGTTTTCCCTAGATAGATTCATGCATCATTAGCATATTACACCGAGGCTTTGCATGTTTATATATCACATTTTCTCTGCAGCATGGTACTTTGAAAGGTACCAAAAATAGATCAGGATCTAGATGGAGAGTGAAGTTTATTTTAAAATAATATGATTTCAATAGTTTTATAATGGTGGCAATCTTCATATTCATGAGATTGAAAGGAAGTTAATTTGTGCTATTTTCACGTTTGTAGGCTATAGATTGCCAGAAATCTCCACCTTATCTGCAATGACATAAATGTTTATCAAAAGCAATAGATCTTCAAATAACCTCCTATCTAAGGATGTCAAGGTGCCCCATGAACATTAATTAAATCTTCTAACCTTTCTAAGATGAGATTGTGTTATATGTTTCCAAACTTTCTAAATTAGGACAGTGTTATTAACATCTTGAATGGATAAATTAGAAAACTAAGATATGATGAAATGAGTCTCCTTAAACTATAAACAGTCAACACCTATTTACTGAATTCTCTGTCTTGTTCTATGTGCTACGAAGTATACAGCAGTGTACAATATGTTCCTGAATCTCAAGAATCTTATATTTCACTTGGAGGGGTAAAATAAAACAAAATGAAACAAGAGTCAACAATATAAATCTATACAAGAGTGTGTATAATTTTATTTTCCAGGCACCTAGTTGGAGTCAGAAAGACCAAATTCAAATCTGGCCTTAGATTCCTAGGTGACCTTAGATAAGCCACTTAATTATGTTTACCTCAATTTCTGAAGAAGGAAATGTCAAACTCCTCCAGTATTATTGCCAAGAAAACCCTAAATGGGGCCATGAAGATTCAAACATGACTGAAAACATTCAATAACAACAAAAATAATTTTGTTGACGGTGTAAGACATTATGAGATAGCTACTAAATGATCAGTAATTTATTGTGTGATATTTGTTATTGAATAATCAATAAATGATCACGATATGATAAATACTACACCATAGGATAAAGACTAATGATCAACGACTTACTGAATAAACTAAAACTTATTAAATAATCAACAAATGATCAGAGCATGACAGATGCAACATCACAGAGCAAGGACTAAGCTAAGTAGATAGTCAGCATTGGGATAGTTAGCATTGACTATCCACCCAGCTTAGTTCTTGCCATGTGGTATAATGTTAACTTGTTACTCCCAATATGACCTTGGTCAAGTCATTTTTATCATTCTGGGCTACACTTGCCATACTCATTTTAAAAAAGAACAGTGGTTGGACTAGAACTAGATAACCTCTTACATCTTACCTAGCTAAGTCTAAGAAATCTATAAAATGAGAGCAACAAACCACAGACAGAAAATCACCATGAAATGAAGTGAAAATAAAAGGGTAAAACAGTTGTCCTCCTAAGACAACTTGAGAGAACCTCAGAAAAGACAAGGCCTCCAAAGGGCTTAAATTTGGCCATAGACACCTACCGGCTAACTTCACAGAATCAACAAGTGATGGGCCCTGAGGGCAGCTCCCCTAGGAAGCAAACTAAGCTTCAAGAAATTTCACTTCAACTTTCACTTCGCAAGTAGTATCTTTGAAGGGAATAATAAATTGTACAAGAAAGATTTGTAGTTTTCATGTGCAATCATTCTTTTTTATTGTACTGTGTTATGTTTTGTTCTGAAAATAAAATATTTTTTAAAAAAAGGAGTAAGAATCTGCACACCATAAATACTAGACCTCCATTTTACATTTTAATTATAGAAAAATAAATGCCACTTGCATTTTTAAAAAATATGATAAAATAGGTAGGTACCTGATCTACTGCTAATATGTAAAGATGTCGTCTAGAAAGACTAAGTTTTATATTTCTTTATCTCTATATACATTTAATCTCTCTGTAGAATATAAAATCCTTCAGGGCAGGGACTGTTTCTTCCCTTCAAGTTCCCCCAAGGCCTTGGATACAGTGGGTACTAATTAAATATTTATTAGGTGAATCTTTTTTTAAGGAAGGGAAAAAAAAAAAAAAACTCCCTTGAAGCTAATAGACATAGATATTTTCAAAGTTATAAACTGATGTGAAAGATCTCCAGTTCTCCTATGGATACAATAACCACACACTCCAGTGAATTGAAAGAATATTGGTTTTCAATCAGTCTTACATCTAAAAGACAAAATTGTATGATGTAAGTGGAAAGAATATTAAGATGAGGACTGTTCTGTTTATGATTCACATAGTACACGGTCTCTCTCTGGACATCAGTAGCCTGAAATTTCATTTCTTCATTTACAAAATGAGGAAGTTTTAATAGAATCCTTTCTGGATCTAAGTTGGAACAGCTTTCCTATACTTTATAGGCAGATGGTCTGACTCCAATTAGAATATAGGTGACTTGAGGTCACCTGGACTCACCAAGGCCCAACCAGGATTTTCCATTTAGCTTCCAGATCACAGCTTTAGACATGAAAGGGTTATGCTCATCTAAATTTGTCAGTCAAAATGTCCAAAGTCCAATGTATGATAAACATCTGAGGTGGGTCTTGAATTTTCTATAGAACACTACTGCTTCCCAGGGTTCTCAGAGCTTAGAACACAATAATCTCACTAAATCTGGCTTTGTTTTAACAGTTTCATCAAGCTGAGACTATAGAGAGATATGGATCTAGCTTTCTTCAAGGTCAGAAGAATGAATTAATCTCATCTCTTAAAAAGTGATGGTGGAAAGAGATAATTCTAAAACAATATTCTCTGAAGGATCACCTAGAACACAATGCCTGGGGAGGAAAAGTGTTCCTAAGACTCATAAGGGGCATCAAGTATTACTGGATAGAATATTGGGGACAGGTCCAGGAAGACTCATTTTTCTGAATTTAAATCTGGTCTTAGATACTAGGTGACTAGGTGACTTTGAGCAAGTTATTTAACTCTGTTGTTCTCAGTTTCCTCATCTGTAAAATGAAATTGAGAAGAAAATAGTAAACCACTCCATGAATGAAGAGTTGGACATGACTGCAATGACTAAAGAACATAAAGGTCTCACTAAGAAAGGAAGATGCTGGGGATAGCTAGGTGGCGCAGTGGATAGAACACTAGCCCTGAAATCAGGAGGACCTGAGTTCAAATCTGGCTCAGGCACTTTACTTCCTGGCTGTGTGACCCTGGGCAAGTCACTTAACTCCAATTGCCTCAGAAAAAGAAAAGAAAAAAAAAAGGGGGAGAATGCTAAGCTATGAGTACTCACAACACAGTTAACCTATATCTTATTTTTGGAGTAATGGCAAATCTGTGTCTAAAAAAGCATTGTACTTAGTGTTAAATGTAGTTAAATGAATGTTTTAAATTGAATATGCTTGATAGAGTGGCACTAAAAGCTTACCAAAGCCCATACACTGAACATCCACAGAGGCCCGTGGCCTGCCTTTGGAAATAAAATGACTATGAGAAGTTCTCCTCTCATAAGATTTTAAAAATTTATTTGAGTCAGCAAAATTAAGAGACATCAGCAGGGCAATGTTGGCCAAGTCCCTATTTTCACAAATAATACCTTTCTTGCCTTTTACAAGCCTGTTTAAGGACCTGCCGTGCATCCTGGCTACAATTCAAAGCCTGTCTAATGAAAGCACCTCCACTGTCAGCAATGTTAATGTCACTTTAAAGAGTGTGAAATGTTGCTAAATGTGTCAGGAAACAATTAGATAACATAAGAGGCATGTTTTCTCAGCACACAGCAAAATATATTATGCAGGCAGAAGATAAACTCAAAGTTTTCTGAGGTACAGCATATTCAGCATACTCTTACTCTCTCCCTCCCTCCTTCTCTCTTTCCCTCCTTCCCTCTCTCTCCCCCTTTCTCCTTTTCTCTGTTTCTGTCTGTCTCCCTCCTTCCCTCCTCCCTCTCCCCCTCTTCCTCTCTGTTTCTCTCCATCTCCCTTCCTACCTTCCCTTTCTCCCACCTTCTCTCTGTCTCTGCCTCGGTCTGTTTCTCCCCTTTCTCCCCCCCACTTTTAAATTCAACAGAGAAATTGTTTGGCAAGAGTAAGCCCTTGTTTCAAATACTTGGAAAAGGCATAAAGGCCTGATCTGCCTGTGACTGCCGCAGTTTGAGCCTTGGACTATCAGGCTCCAGGAGATACAAACAGTCCTCAACCCAAATTAAATGTGTGCCCTCCTAATTAGCATTATAAATATAGGTTTGCATGAGCCAGAGTTGATAAAATTACAGTGTTGGGCTGGAAAAGAATCATCTGCTCTCCCCTACAGATACAATAGCCACTGGTTTTGCAAGCTTGAAACAAGGCACTGTTCAACCAATCTCTGGGCAGGTCAGCTTGGGGAGCTAAGGTAAACACCAAGGAAGAGGCTACCAACACCACACAGGGCATGGACCCAACTAGCTCTGTGAATGCCAAAACAGGGAGTTTTATTCCTAAAATCTGAGGAGAAAGGCTCTCAACAGTGAAAATATGGTGGTGGAGATTGGCTTGAATTCCATCTGTAGACATTCACAAGTATGGCTCATAACAGGTGTGGTCTTCCTCTATTCCATGAGACATATTCTAGGATTTAAATATCTCCATAGCAAGTCATATAATAAACATCTACAGCAGTTTAGAGTACTGAGCTGGTCCTTAGCAGCCATCTTACCCAACCTCATTTTACACAGCAGGGTTTTTTTTGCTGCCAAATTCATAGACTTCACATTAAGAACTCTAAAACTGAGGCCCACTTTTAGATCCTATGATGCCCTGCATCATACAGCACGCTAATACACATATTCAGAAATTATAATTTATAGATTGTTATCTCTCCAAGCTCTTCATGGGAAGTCAATTAATTCATAAGCACAGGGAAGGAAAAGCCTGCCTTAGTGTCAATTCATATGAATACTTTATAAAAACAATTATGAAACACCTACTGTGTGTAAGGTTCTATATGACAGACCTTTCTTATTGTCCCACTCTTTGTGACACTGTGGACCATACTATCCACAAAGTTTTCTTGACAAAGATTCCGGAGTGATCTACCATTTCCTTTTCCATTGAATTAAGGTACACAGAGTCCAAGTGACTTGACCAGTCACATAGATAACAAGTATTTGAGTCTGCTTTTGAACTCAGGTCTTCTAGATTCTAGGCTTAACTTCTATCCACTGAGTCATCTAATTGTGTCTTAGGCAATGCTAAAAAGTTCAAGCTTTATAGCAGTTTTGAGGGAAAAGAAAAGTCCGTTTTAGGCCACATTAATAGAAATATAGTATAATGCAACTATAAAAATGTCCTTTAATATACTAAAAGGAATGTAGTGTGTATATCAATGGAAATAAGTACAACTGTACTGCTGCAGTTCTTTGCAGATTTCTGTTCGGTTCTAAGTAGCACATTTTAGGAGGAACAAGGACCAGATGAAATATATTCGGAGCAGGATAACCAATATGTTGAGCAATGGTTGGTAGTACTAGGGATAAAAAGGAGGGTCATGAACCTGTGTGTTCAAATACTCCAAAAACCGGCATAGAAAAGGACTAGATGTGAACTAGTTGCTTTAAAGGCAAAACTAGGACCTACTTGGAGAGATGCTATAGAAGGGCAGATTTCAGGTTGACACAAGAAGGAATGGCCTAATAAAGAAAGCTGTCTAACAATAGAATGGTATTCTTGGTAAAGAAACTCCCTATATTTAAGCAGAGATTAGAGTATCAGCAGTCAAAAATACCACAAAGGGGTTTGGTGGTAGGCTAAACTAGTTTATATAAAATTCTAAGATTTTATGATTATTTTTTAGCTACTCTTCTCCAAGGTAGAAGAGGCCAACAAAGGTCAGAGGCCTATGCAGGTACCACTATTCTCCTACATTGGGAATCAGTGATATATTTGCTCTAAATCCTTTCCATCTAGCTGAAAAATGTCTAGCTCCCAGATGAAAATTGAGACCCATATAGACTCATCCATCCTTAGAGGACTTAACTTTATTTAAAAGAAACATGTCACTGTGTTGAAATTTAAGCTCAAATTAATTATAGGAAATGTAATATTTAGGCAACCTCAGTTTCAGGATTCAGCATTTCAGCTTGAAGCAGTTTCCAATACTAAATGGGAGATTATAACTGGTCTCAAAATAATAACCTTTTCTGCTTTTATAGCTGCTTTCATCTGAGGATCTCAAAGCACTCTGCAAACAATAATTAATTTTCACCTGGGAGGTAAAGAAGCCTTCTTTTGGCTCATTTGTTAGAGCAGGGTGTGACTTGTCAGTGCTTAGGCAGAAAAGAGAAGGGAAGTTTGTGTGGTGGTTTGCTGCTCTCACCTGCTTGCCCTGCAATCAGACTGAGCTGCATTGCCTCTTTCTAGCACTGATCTGGCAAATGTTGACCTACTTTTAAAGGGCTCCTGCCCCTATTTTAGAACAGCTAAATTCAGGCACAATAGGTTTTCATTGGGGGTGGAGTTTCTTTCCTAATAACCCTTCATACCAGCCATGAAAAGAAATAGGTGATCCATCTAGAATACATGTGGTTAATCCCAGGTGAGGATGCATTGCTCTTACAAGATTTTTGTTAAATCTTACTGCTTTCTTGCCCCCTCAAACCCACCCCCAAATCACAGAGTAGCTCCACCACTTCAGTATATAAACATTTGGTACAATTTTATTCCCTATTTTGGGCAGCCCACCAAAAGAGGACTCTGAAAGAGGCCCAAGATATAAGTAATTTTGTGAGAATCTTAGAAATGCCATAGGTTTCTACAGTTCTTCAGTAAAAAAGCCTCTCAGTGGATAGCATATGACCTTTTCTCTCTTCTTCATATGCTAATGAAATGGCCCCACCTACCCCTCAAATCTCCAGCAAGAAAATATTCTAACCATCCCTTATCTTACCATTCTTGCCTCAGGGTTCTTCTCTCTCCTTTTTACTTAATTTTGTAAGTATTTGGTCACACCAAATGTATCACAATGTAACCTTATAATTGAATTCTTTTGTAAAAGAGGGATTTGAAACTGATCAGGGAGTACCAGCTCAAAAGAACCTCAAGATTAAGACTGTAGAAATGATATAGAAGTTCTCAGTATCTGCTGCTGGAACATATATTATCTTTGTTTGATATCCTGCTTTTCATTGAAAACTCTTTTCTCTGCTCCTTCTCACCCTCCAAGACCAATACCTATTAAGACTTAATGGCTATCATCTTATAAAAAGAAACAAACAAAAAAATCCTGTGCTAACTGAACCTCATTTAATCCTAATAATTATTACACCACTTGAGTAATCATATAACCTAAGTTAAAAGATATAACAGAAGAAATGAAAAGATTTTTTTTAAAAATCACTGATTTTTAGAACTATAAGAGACCCTTAGATGTCATCTCATCCAATCTCATCTGCAAGATGAGAAAATGAAAGGACAGAAATAAAGAGGCTTCCCCCTAAGGTCACACAACAAATTAGTGGCAGAACCTTGCAGAATTCTCCTATTCCACATGATTCAAAATGATGGTGACCTTTGCCTTGAAATTCCTCAGAGTTAGCTCAACATTTATGGTTCCATAGAGAAATGATGTTTGATGCAATATTAAAAGAATACTTCTTTCTGAGGTAGAGAAGAAGAGCGAAAGAAAAACAACAACATCTGGAAAATACAAACAAGAACTAGGGCCCTTGATGAGGTCTAACTGTAGGTGACTTAAGGAAAACATGATTAAGAACGTTTAACATAGTAACTGGACCAAAGCATGCTTCAAATTAAAATCTGGGCAGACACAAATGTATTAATATTTGTTGCCATGGGAAAAAAAAAAAAAAGAAAGAAACAAATCCCCTTGCAAACCCATTTTCACATGCATTTCTATCACAAAGGGAAGAGAAAGGAATAGTACAGTGTAGTAAATTAATTTTAGTCATGTTGCCTGATTTTTCCTTCAGCTTGACCTGATTTTCTTTTAAGCCCTAGGCATGGTTAATTCGTAGGGTGTGTGTGTGTGTGTGTGTGTGTGTGTGTATGTGTGTGTGTGTGTGTGTGTGGTGTGTATATGTGTGTGTATGAGAGAGAGAAACAGAGAGAAATCTTTTCTTGAATATAACCATATTGTTTTTCTTCTATACTTAAAAAATCACATCTTCAGGACTTTGAAAATAAAGGGAAGAGGAGACATATGGAAAGAACTTTGTTTTTATAGTTTTTGTACATTGAATGAGATATACATAATAGAAATAGGAAGACAAACATCATCTAGGGTAGATTATTTTTTTAAAACCTAGAAACATAGAATTACAACATTACAAGTTCCACAGTTCTTATTATTGGTAGGAGTGTGCTTATTTGTGGGGAACTCAATAAATAAGAAATATTTCTCATTTGAATTTTGCTGAAGTCAAGCTACTTTATCAGAGGGGCTGAAGATTAATTTATATCTGCAAAGCTTAAGACCTTAAGCTCAGGACTGAAATAGAAAACCTCAAATCTGCAATTTCAGTTTACATAGAATAGGTAAAATGAAAGTTGAGATATTATCCATGGAAATAAACAGTTGCTTAATTGGGTCTGTGGGACCTCCCATTAGGGACAGAAACAGTCGACAGCAGGGAAAACTATTTTAAAAGCTTTCTAGACAAACTCAACAAGTAACTCCACCATGAAAAAAGGGCAGATACTTTCTTAATATATTATGGAAGGAAATGTAACTTTGAAAAAGAGCACATGGTCTCTATCTGTGTGAGTGAATGAATGTGAAATCACTTCTCAACTAGATTTCATTTGAAATGAATGAATGCCCCATCCTAAAAATGCCCATTGGGTTATGAAATCTTGCTTCTCCAAAATAGTTGAAGTTTTAGATATCTCATCAGAACCATTTTACCCTCAAATTTCACCAAATATCCAAACAAAAAGAACAGCTACTTTCGTAAAAATCTGGAAACTTAAATACTTTTTGAAGCAATGATTATACCAGACAATCAAACCATTTAGAACTTTAGCAAAAAAGTCTCCCATTTGTAACTAGATCATATTGTTTTTATATTTAGTAAATTGAAGTAATCAGAATTTGATTTGCTTTTGTCCAAGAACACTTCCTTTCATGTAATATTGAAATTTCTTACCTGTTACAAAAAGCACATATAACTCAAAATTCTACACCTATTCATGGGGCTAAAATAAAATAGAAAACAGCCAATACTGAAGGTTCATTTTTTTCTAAAAATCACAAGAAACTTACACAATGCAGGCATGAAAGCCAAAGTCATGGATTACTATTAAAATAGGGTCCAAAGAGATCAATGCATGGGATAATAATTGCTTGCTGTCAAATGTTAAAACCACTAAATTTTTGTCTTGTTAAATCATCTGATGGCCCTTTCTTTTTTAGTTAAATGGGGATAAATAATAAAAAACAATTTACAACTAAAAGATGCTAGGGTTTTGCAGCTGCTGAATGTCTTCTGGGGAGATTAGATTCTATAATGAGGAGATATAACCATCATTTTATAAAAGCTGTTGCTGTCTTGGGAAAAACACCACTGAATACGATTAGAAAATGCCTTTCTTTCCATGAACCTATTACAGTTGAGAGCTGATTGCTTGGCATATGCTTAATGATATCTTCATAGGTGGAAAACAATCATTTGTTACAGTGGGTTTTGACAATGTATTAAGCTCAACGTGGTTCTTTGGATTCTGTAATTTAAATGGTTAGAAAAACATAAAGAGTAACACTTGCAAAAATTTAGGGGAAACACCCTAATAATCTCAGCATCCACACATTCCTTAACAAGAATTCGTTCCTGAGTAATTTAAATATCAGCTTCTTAATGAAAAGTATAAACACAATGCAACAGAGAGGCATTTTTGAATGTAGAAGCAACAATTTTTAAAATAATGTAGACACAAGTGAAAATGGCTAATGTGTCTATCTTCTCCGTACCTTTTTACAAAGTGGCAGAAAAATGTAGGTTTAATCAGGGTATGTGTACTGGGCATCAGTTTGAAGCTTAAAGTCCTAAGCTTTACAAATATAAATTAATCTTCAGTCTTGTGATAAAGTGCTTTACTTCAGCTAAATTCAAATAAGAAAAATTTAGGAGTATAGACCTGTTTGGGGGAGCTTTTTAATAACTCTTGCTTCCATTACCTGAGGAAGATGTTTTCATTTTTTTGTTTGTTTATTTATTTCATGGATCCTATAGGTATTCTTTAGGTGAAGCCTATCCCTTTTTTTTGAATAAGATTTTAAAATATATAACATAAAATACATAGGATCATGAAGGAAATCAATTATCTTGAAATAGTTATCTACACATATAGGATTTACATATATGATATGTATAGGATATATAGGATAAATATAATGTATAAGATATAGATAACATACATGATATATATGTATGGGTGTGCTTATATATGAATACACACACACACACACACACACACACACACATATATATATAACATGGACACACACCCCACCTTACTCCCAAATTAAAAGTCTCTGGCATAGGGCATAGGAAGGGGATGATGGAGAACAGAATGGAAATTTTTTATTTTTTTGCATGAACTGCCTGCCCCAATCCTTTGGGAAAAGGTAAGCACATTTTTGCCGCTGCTATGATGGCACAAATGAATCTTGAACTACTGGATGCTCAGAACTAAAAGCAAGAAAGCCCTACACTTTGGGATTTTTTCTTTTTTTATCCATTTGCAATCAAAATTCTGCCTTCAAGTTCTCATATCCACTTACACCTAAAGATAGACTGTGGAGCTTCTCAAGGCAATGTCTTATTTCTGGAATTCACTGTCACAAAATAGATAAAGCCAATAAATAAAACAGACTACATTTTGAATCAACTTTCATCATTCATTTGTTCATTCAACGAATATTTATCAAGTACTTGCTATAGAAAGATAGCCTGATGGTCCCATGGAAGAGCTGTTATTAAAAATTATTTTCATAAACTTCTTCTAGCAAAGAAAAATAAAGCTGGAGCAGAGACATGCAACATTTGTTCCTTGAAATCTTGTAAAAAATCAATGACTATGCACGCTTGCATTAACACAGTGGCTTATCTTTCAAAATATATACCGCATAGTAGGAATCAGAATTAAATAGTGAGCAGACAAGCCAAAATCAAACTGACTCTAGGAATTTTCTCTCACCCCAACAAGAAGACAATCAATTTGACAAACAACCTCTAGTAAGCTTTGACTTACTCCAATCAACATAATTTCCAAGTTGAGAAATGAAAACTTCCAAAGGGACTGACATATTTCTCCATAAATGGGTTTTGAGCTTTTGCTCCTCATTACAAGCAGAGTAGAGAAGATGATCCCTTGGGATTAGTGCAACAATTAATGATTCATGCACCCTGAGTTGCAAGTAGGTGGGAAAGATCACACCTTCATGAATGAACATGAGAAAATTCAGAGTTGAAATGATTTAGTTTTAGTTTTTTTGGCCAAACCACATCAACATCACATGGATCATCCAAGTCCCTTAATCCGGCACTGCAGAATTATTATTAACTCTTTGCAATCTAACTGCAAACAGCAACCCTCTGAGACAAATTCCCCGAAATCTGCTAAGAGAATCAGGTTTCACTTCTGTAGTTACAAATGGAAGGAGCTGGGCAGGACTTGGGATCCTGGCTTTTGCATATATCATGCCCCAGGTGCTTCTTGCCAGAGTACTTCAAAACCAGTATCAAAGTCTTACCCTCATCTCCAGAGTATTCAGGATCAGTCCCCCTGGAGCTAACAGTCTGTTAGTTTCACATTTTGCACTTCACCAGAACTGGAAAGCTGTTGCAGTTGGTTCCCTTGGTTAAACTTCTGTAGGAGGGGAGGAAGAGCTTTTCTGACTATATACGGAGACTTAAGTACTGGGAGGGGCTCCAGTCTTGGGAAGCTCTGCCTCCACCCTGCCTGGGGCTAAAACACTGCACCCAATATCTAGTTCCTTACCTAAACTCTAGAGGAGGGGCTAATTCTACCTTACTTAAATCAGTTTTGTTTTTAAATGGCACCCTCTCCAAATGAATGGGACATTTTTGTATAATGCCATCTTCAGCATGTTCGCCCCTTCCTCCATAAATCAAAGAAATATGGAAAAATGTGCAAGTTGGGTCCTAAATGATCTCTAAGACCTCTTAAATTTCTAAATCCTGCAATCCTGACTTTGGATTCAAAAGCTCCAGAGCTTACTAGGCTAGCTCCTTCACTTAACAGTTAAGAAAACTGAGGTTTTGAGAGGAAAAAGGAATTGTTATCAAGCTAATCAACCCGGTAGATAAGGGGAAATGCTATAACCAAGGTGTACCTAGATTTCAACAAACCATTGGACTTAAGTTTTTTCACTGATCTATGGAACACAGTTCAGGGTATACAGTAGATTCTTAATAAATGCTGGTTGGTTGATTCAACAAGATGACTAAATTATGAGTGAAGTTAAGTGGACTTGAAACTGGCTAAGTGAATAGGCTGAAATAAACAGTTTCATGGCAACTTTGAGGAAGCAATTTGGTAGAGTTCCTTGGTCCTGTGTGCTTTAATAATTTTATCAGTGACTTGGATAAAGAGCTAGATGGCATGCTTATTAAATTTTATAGATAATATGATCAGAAATAGCTAACAAACTGGATAACAGGATTTAAAAAAAAATCTCAGCAGGTTAGAAAAAAAGGATGGAGCTAATAAGATGGAATTTAATAGAGATAAATTCAAAGTTCTAAAAAAAAGACAAATAAAGAAGATGAAGATAGGAGGAAGCAGGTGAATCAGATAAAGGACACAAGAAATCAGTGCTGGAGGAAAAGCATTTTTGAAAGGGAGGAATAAATTTTCAAGTTAAATGAAAGAAGGGATAATACCAAAATGATTTTTGAAATCATGGAAAATATTACCAGAAAAAGGAATAAACATCAAAAACTATTGACACATAGAGCTACCTTTCTATCCCAAGAAAATCTACCAACATAATAATGGCAATGAATATATGAGAAGGGAACAATTAGGTTTTCACTGTTTTCTATATTCAATCATAACTTTCTAGTCAGAAAATAACTGAAAGACACATCAAAGGTGCATTTTGTTTAATAGTGCTCTTTTGAGCGGAAAGTTCTCTTGATGGCACAGAGCTTCTTCAATGACATCACTGACCACTCAAAAATTATTATCCTAGTAAAACTGATAGAAAAAAAATCAAATGAATAAAGAATGCACATTGTTAGGATTGTTGTATGTAGCTAGCTGGGTGAGAAGACTATTAGATTAGTATATCAAAATATATAAGCCTTCTACAAATTTTATACATGGAAAGTGAGTTCAGTCTGGAAATCAACTGGACTGAATTTGGAAAATGCACAAAGCTTTTAATGATCCTGAACTTCTCCCTGAAGTAATAACTCAACTTTTAAAATACCAATATTTCCACATTGCTACTACATGACTAAAAATTGTGGAACATGACAATCACTAAGGAATCAAAACAACAATTGGACCAAAGACAGTTGAGAGACATATAGTAGACATAAATAGATCATAGCAGATTACTTATGATGACTTGCATACATTAAATGGTGGAATGGATATTAACCAGGAAATATTTTGTTAGGAAAAAAATGTGGGACATACATGGACTGAGCTCAAGGAATAACTGATGAGTATCCTAAATACTGCTTTGGTCCCATGGAGTCCATTGACTCATTTCCTTCTGAAAACTGATATAGTCAGTAAATCCTTTTTCAGAATAATGTTTTTGAATAGATAAAATAAAGTACATAGGTTTTAAAAAGCTCTCCCAAATATATTGAAATACAGACATCTAAATACCAAAAGAACAAAGACAAGTTCACATTCACCAGATTAAGAGCCCTTGAGGAGGACCTTCAACCACCATTCAAACCTCAGGTCTATGAGTTAGATGCCCTACTCTTCAACACACTGGATTCTCTACAGATTACTTAGAGTAGGATGTGGACCAATAACACACTGGAAGAGAATCATAGATGAAATGTATTTTGAACTATTAAAGGGAAAACCCACATTACTGACATCATGAATACAGAGAGATACTAGAATATAAATGCACAGTGTAACATTTTGGCTAAATTTTTTTAAAAAGGATTTCAACCGTCAAAGGTAAAGGAGACGTGTCTAGACAACAGTTTGAAAAGGATATAGATAGAGGTTTGAGGGGAAAAACTGTGGCAGGTCAGTCAAAAAAAAGTCACAATATTTTTTGTTGTTGTTTTGTTCAGTAATTTCAATTGTGTCCAGTTCTTCATGACCTCATTTGGGGTTTGCTTGGCAAAGATACTGGAATGTTTTGCTATTTCCTTCTCTAGCTCATTTTAGAGATGAGGAAACCAAGGCAAACAGGGTTAAGTGACTTGCCCAAGGTCACGCAGCTAATAAGTGTCTGAGGCCAAATTTGAACTCAGATCCTTTATATGCATTGTACCATCTAGTTGCCCCTTAATGCAATATTAAGAAGCATTTTTTTAAAAAGCACAGAACTAGGGAATTAATGGCTCCACTGAGATTTTTCCCTGTACAGCTGTAATATTGTGTTCCATTCTGGGCACCCCATTTTAAGGAAGAATTTAGAAGAGGTATAACTCATCCAGAATGTTGAAGTGGTACCCTGCACGTACCACTGAAGGAAGTAAGAACGTAAGAGCTGAGGAAAAAAGGCAACTTGGAGGTACTCTTCAAACATCTGGTGAGGAATCATATTTAAGTGTTGAGATAGAATTCAAAACTATGAGAAGTTGTACAAAGGTTAATTTAGGTTTGAGTGTTAAAACAAAACAAAACAAAGCAAAATCTAAGAAAATAAACTCCCTGATAATTGAATCAGTTGTCTCAAGTGACTGGGTTTACCCACAATGAATATTTAAAAGCAGATATTCCATGATCACTAGTCCAGGAGATTATAAAAATTTCTAGCTCAGTTACAACCAGTGCTAAAGAGCCTGTGAGGTCCCTTCCAACGCCAATATTCTATGATGCTGCCAACCAGCAGATCCACCATTCAAACCTCCCTCCTATGAGAGAGATGCAATGCTCTTGCCACTATATCACTCTATTAAAAGCACTTGCTGTGATTTAAAAGTCGGGGAATAGAGCTCCTTCATAACAATAGTATTAACAGTGCACAATGAAAAAGATAATTCAAAAATAACTCTTTAACAGGTTTTCTCTAACAAAATTTACTAATGGATTAAAAATAATAACTGGATGAGTTGACTATTATGATTGCAAGTGTCCCTAGAGGACAGGAAGCAATCCTGGAGGGACTAGACCTATTCTCTAGGTAGGGGGAATTAATGCTTATGGCAATAGGCTTTTCAAAGAATTGCGTTTTGGTCTAGAGGGAGAACTTTTCCACTTCATAGCCTTCAAGGAGGTATAGAATTTCATCACAAAGTCAGGTGTGATTTCATGTTCTATTATTCTACTTTGTAGAGGGAGGGCTGTGTGTGTGTGTGTGTGTGTGTGTGTGTGTTAGTGTATGGTCTATCTATGAACACTTTTTTAGTAGCAACTTTTTATGGCTTCATCTGTTTTCAGTCTTCTAAATGATTCTTGGCACCCTATAAACAACACCTGAGCATTCTGAAAACAACCCCATGTTTTGTAGACAGTCTATGGATGAAGGCTGCCTAACAATCCATATGTTTCACTGACCACAGCTAAGAGGCTGTTTTCCTGCTGACCTATACTTTCCTATTTAAGCAAATTTATAAATCAAATTCCTTGTTTCTCATGTCTTGTATGTAAATGAAGGCAAGTTTTAAAACTATTGATGCCTGAGCTAGAAAATCTGCAAGTTATTGTGTGTGGAGAGGTAGGGTAAAGGATAGTAGCATTTCTCAAATGAGATTCGGTTTCAGGTATCTGGCTTTCGGAGGATCTAAAATAAAGGTTTAGGCATTTTTCTCTGAAAGTCAAGGGCCCTCTTTACTAAAAACTTAACAGTAGTTTTTTTCTTACCTGAAAGAGTATGGTATGATAGAAAGAACACTTATGTAGAACCAAAGAACTAAGGTTCAAATTCTTCTGCTACTCATTAAGTATGTGACCTTGGATACCCTCATTTAATAAGCTTTCATTTTTCTCATTTGTATAATGGAGTATTGGATTCAACAGCCACTGAGATTCCTTTCTACTTTAGGTCCCTGGTCCTTTGCCTGACAAGGTCAACCCATGTCACACACTTTCCAAATCTAGGTCCAAATCCAATTCCAAGTCTACCTGGAAAAAATCATTCAGGTTTGCAGTCTGCCCATATTTAACTCTAGATTCTACCCTCCAGACTGAAAAACAAAACAAAACAAAAACATGCTATTCTCCTTCAAATGTAGGAAAACCCATGGAGATATATTCTTCTTTCAGAACACCAGGGAAACACCTGATCTTCCAGCCAGAGGAATGAGCCAGGAATGGCTCATTTTCATTTATAGTATTATAGAAAACCTTGTGCATATTTGTAGCTATGGAAATGCTTGAGCTGAAAAAGTGAATCCACCTCTGGACCCAATATTACTGGACATCAAATTTGAGGTTGGAAAGAATTTTCATTCCTTTTTGACTCTCTGTAACTATATTTAAGGTTTTCTTGGCAAAGATATTGGAGAGGTTTGCTATTTCCTCTTCTAGCTCATTTTATAGCTGAGAAAACGAGGCAAATAGGGTGAAGTGATTTGCTTAGGGTTCCACAGCTAGTAAATGTCTGAAGCCAGATTTGAACTCACAAAGATGCATCTTTCTAACTCCAGGCCTGGCACTTTATTCACTGTACCTAGATGTCCACTGGGGAGACCAATTTGATTCAAGTCAAAGGGATTATAAGAAGAGTCCTAGAACAGAACAATTTTAAATCCCTTTCCCCCCAATTCTATAAATGATGTCAGCTTCGCCATCTCTTGATATTATACTACTTAACTGAATACATATTGTCTCTACTATGCCCACCCTGCCCATAACTTTTATATTCCATAGGCTAATCTTTTTGAAATCCAATTCAATATCATTTGGGTCTTTATTTTACCAGCATCTGAGCAGACAATGTCTGGCACATAATAGATGCTTCATAAATATTTATTCAAGGTAGGAATGAATGATATGGCTGAAAGAATATGAACTAGATACATCTAATCTGAGACAAGTTAGTGAAATTCTGTATACTTCAGTTTCCTATATAAAGTTGGGGATAAGAACTGTTTTACCCACCTCACAGGACAGCTAGGTAGCACAGTGGATTTGAAGTCAGGAAGACCTGAGTTAAAATCCAGCCTTAGATACTTATTAGCTGTCACTTAACCTGCTGTCCTCAGTTTTTTCATCTGTCAAATGAGTTGAAGAAGGAAATGAGAAACTATTCCAATATCTTTTCCAAGAAAACTCCAAATGTGGTCACAAAGAGTTGGATATGACTTAAATAACTGAACAACAACAAAGAGTTAATGTGATAGTAAAAGAGAAAATACATGTGAAAACACTTTGATAAAGGTTAAAAGCACTATGTCTTAGATCAGGGTAGAGTAATACATCATTCTGAGGTGCAGTGTTAATGAGGGTGATTAAAAAGGGATCTATGAAGTTATAATGTCTGCACAGAAGCTATTTTTCATACAGCTGTGTTAAATGAAAAAGAAATACTACTCCTGGTCCATTCACAGAATAGACTAATGATCTGTAAAATTTCTCTTGAACAAAAAAAAAGAAAGAAAGAAAGAAAAAACAATGGAAATGTGGCTTTGAGGCTTTCTGCTTGAGAAAGATCAGTCTTAAAAATTGTCCAAGTGCTCTTTCTATGCAGACCTTTAAATTAAAAATGGATTTTTACTTAATTTGAGAACAAGATGGAAAATGAGAGCAAAAGTTTGCTTCTAAAAGGATACACCTCAAAAGAAGTCTCACTTGGCAATCCATTCACCCTCTGGTCCAAACATAGCTACTTCCAAAGAAAATGATTGTAGGACAGTGGCTTCCAGACTATTAACTTGATGAGTAGTACAGAGATGGGGGTAGAAGACAGTGTACTACAGGAGTTAACAAGAAAAAAAAAATAGAAAAGACAGAATCTGTTTCTTTGAAAGAAAATAAAAAGAAAAAAGAATTCTATGAAGGGGAATGAGGTTTTTAGGTGTTTTCCTATCCAGTACCCCAGAACTGATTGAAAATGACATATGCACAAAAAAGACAAACCCAGAAACAAAAACCTGGGGTGAGCTAATGCAGGTAATGTTCCAATATGCCAGGATAGAGTAATGAAACATGGGAGCAAGTGGCTCTTTTATGCACATGGTTTTGCTTGAAATCTATTGTTGAATATAGAATGGCTGCCAAATAATTTACTATATTTCAGTTTAAAATGCCAGCTTAAAGCAGGTGCAGAGTTTTCTCCCTTTCCAATCTGAAAGCCATTTACAAACAAATCTCTGAGAGATTCACACCCAAAATGACCAAACTGGGACTGAAATATGCCGCATAGGAATCTGAGCTTTGTTTACACAATTAGAAGACACTCACATGTATATCCCTATAAATGACAAGGTTCCAGCAGCAAATTAACAGGAACAATTTTCCCATCTCAGGAGCTGTCAAGATGGGCCCTCTTGGCCAATTTATCTTACTCTAGCACATCTCTGGTGCTTGTCAATCAATATGGGAAACATTTGGTGCTGATTGCCATTTTTCTATCCACTTTCTTTTGCCTCTTGTACCAGGCAATTTACTGCAAGTCAATCAAGGTCGAAGCCGACCTTGTTTAAATAAAACACTGTTGAGTTCTTTTCACACCAACAATTTCAAAAGACAGGATGAGCTGTATCTTTTACATTTACATTTATACTACTTTTTCAGTTTCTCCCCAAATGCCAGGCTCAAGTTATAAGTCATAACTAAAGCCACCTGGAGACTGAGACAACTCAGACCAGCCAGTTGAACAGGAATAAATATGGCTAATATGCATCTTTTCTGTCAAAAAATCCAATCAGTCCACAGAGAAGTCTAGCAGGGAAAGGGTGGCTCAAAGTAGATGATTGCTCTTCCCATCATTCCTTAGTTCTTATTTGAAGCAGGGCAATACATACAAAAAAGTAGGCCCCAAACCATCTGAACTTCATAACCTAAGGAAGTGGTTCAAAGGCTGCTTCTCTCCACTTTTGGGATTCATTCTAAGAGAAAATTTCAGGATAATGCTGTTGTTCCCTGTTGCCATTAGGAGTCAAATGCTCAAAGCTTTATTATCCTTATTTTATTATGATGATTACACACTAGAAATAAAGGGAAGCTATTAATGAAAAAAAAAAGGAAAAAAGAAATAAAAGGAAGTAGCTAAGTCACTTGGATGTCTTTGGGAGGCAACAGTCCTATTGCTGTAGGGGAGAACAATCTAAAAGAATAGAGAGGAAGAAGAGAAAAAAGAAGAGAGACAGAAATTGTAGTTGTTTATCCTTCTCAGGCTGATGTAAATAGCAGTCATTTCTGCTTTGGCCAGAAACCCTTAGGGTTTTCCCCCTCCCAGAGTCATTCATTCATTTATTTATTTAGATTTTTTTTTTTTTTTTTTTTGGACTGAGTGAAAAAGGAGATTTTTAAACTCAATTGCTACCTAATCTTAATTCACAAAATGGGTGCAACTTTAGTCAAACTGAGACCTTTAGCTTAAAAAGGTCAAAGTCTCCCATTTCATCCAGGACTATCTCCAGTCATCCTGATCTGTGTCTGGCCACTGGACCCAGATGGCTTTGGAGGAGAAAGTCAAGCTGGTGACCTTATACAGTCCTCCCTCCCTTAAATCCAAATCACTTGCTTGTCATGGCATTACATCTCTGATGTTATGATCTTCTTCAAGAATAAAAGACAAAAAACAGCAACACATGTGGGTTATTTAGTAGGAAAGAACTAACCCAGCCTAAGAATATGCAGTGTAATGTCCCAGTGTGGAGTAAGGAAGAATTGGCTTAAAGTCTCACCTCTTGCCCTTACTGGCTGTCCAATTTAATCAGTCTATACCTCATCTTTCTTATCCACAAAATGAGGAAGTTGATCTCAATGGTCTCTAGGATCTCTTCCAACTCCAAACTCATGATCCTTTGAACCAAAAGAATAAAAATCTTTCAAATTTTTTTTTTCAATATTTTTTCAAAATTTTCAAAAAAATTCAATGAATTTTTTGAATTCATTCAACAAACATTTGAGAATCTACTATATACAAGACCTTATTCTAAGTGTTTTTGAAGTTGTTTAAAGTTGTGATGTCAGTCTCACTGGTGTTTCTGATGTTTCCTAGTTTAGCAGAACTAAAGTAGAAACATTTTTTAAAAGTTTCCATATTTGCTAACTTCTGAATTTTTTTTTTTTTTGAGGCTGGGGTTAAGTGACTTGCCCAGGGTCATACAGCTAGGAAGTGTTAAGTGTCTGAGACTAGATTTGAACTCAGGTCCTCCTGAATTCAGGGCTGGTGCTCTATTCACTGCACCACCTAGCTACCCCTCTGAAATTCTTATTGCAAGAGTAGTATGTGCATGTTTCCTTACTTGCAATTGCAGAATTTTAGCATGGTGGAGATAGAAGAGACCTAAGAAGTAATCTAACTCAATTACTGGATGACCATGGAGAAAGTAATTTAATTTCTGTTAGACTCAGTTTTCTCATTTGTAAAATGGGGATAAGAATAGCACCTTCCTCTTAAGGTTATTGTTAGGATCAAGGGAGATAGTAATTGTAAAGCACTTAGCATAGTGTCTGGACAGACACCACATATAAATTAAACTACATAAATATGGTTATTATTATTATTATTATTAAAGAAGCCAAATGAGGCTAACGGAGTTCAGATGATTCTACTTAAGTCACACAGTCAGTTAGTATAGGAAAGATGGGAACTAGAATTCTTCCAGATCAGTGTTTTTTTTTCACTATACCATGCTGCCTTCTCTGTGTCATATTATCATAGTTACATGTGTTTTTGGGTTAGCCTCTGGCCATATTTTCAGACATCAGATGGGACCACTAGCTGACTCAGCAGGAGTCATCAGGTTCAGTCCTGTGCCTAATTTTTATTAGAAATTCTCTGGTTTTATTTACACTATGGATTACCATTTTCCTTCAGGAGATAAAAGAGATATTTTAAGAGTCTAGAAATAATGGGAATTTGAAACACAGCCTTAATCAACTATGATGGACTTGGCTCTTTTCAATAATTTGATGATTCAAGAAATTCCAATAGACTTGGGATGAAAAATGCCATCCTCATCCAGAGAAAAAACTTTGGAGACTGAATGAGGATTGAAGCATAGTATTTTTGCCTTTGTTATTTCTCATGGTTTTTTTTTCCCTTTACAATCTGATTTTTCTTGCATAACATAACAAATATGTAAATACTTTAAAAGGATTGCACATATTTAACCCATATCAGATTGCTTAATGTTTTGGGGAAGTCAGAAGATAAGGGAGGAACAAAGAAAAAATTGGAACAGAAAGTCTTATAAAAATGAATGTTGAAAACATTTGCATATATTTGGAAATATATGTACTATTGAGAAATAAAAAAGAAACACAGTCAGTCACTAAGCCCTTAAGGATCTTGAGGACTGCCATAGGAGGAGTGGATGAAAAAACATCAATACTTCTTTTGGTCCTATCATTTGTGAATTTAAAACTAACTTCCTTAGTTTGATAGTATGCTTAGCTGGATACATTGCCTTTGCTTTCTTAAATGACTTAGGATTTTTTTTTTTTTTTTGAAAGGAAAAGTGATGCACCAAGGCCTCTCTTATTAAGAGCCACTGGCATAATTACCAATCAAATGGAGAGTTGGGTAGGCTTGACAGTTCCCTAGGCATATGTGGTTTTCAACACAATCTGACATATTCTGATAGACTGAACATCCTTTTCTGACATTAATTCATTTGTGATCTTTACTGCTAGACTTAGTATCTTATCTTGTGGTAGTCCTTAATGGTGCGTGGTATATTTTATTGATGTTCCCTTTATTCTGGTGTCTTTTCTTTCTCTTGATTATATCTGTTGTTTCCCTCTGTCTCCTTCAAAATGTTATTCTCTTGTGAGACCAGGCACTGTTTGGAAGCTTAATGAGGCTCCTGCATTGTTGGCTGATGTATCTGTTTCTCAGTTAATTTGGGGGAGGAGAATAAAGATGGGTAGTGCAAAGGTGCTCCAGGAACCACTTTGTTTACATTTAATCTATTTTCATTTTGAAGGAATGTACTACAGAATGGCACCTAGTTATAGCTACATAGTATGTGTGATGCTATTTCCATGACTAAGAAGGAAGCATTCTTCGTTAATTGTTCCCTTCAAGTTTTCCTTTCCCTCTCTTAGACACACACACCAGTTTCAAAAAATAAATATCACCAGTACACTGTACACACTGTACAGAAGAATGTCAAAAACTCTGGTGTCTTGGTATAAAATGTGAGGCTTAACCCTTTCCTTTTCACCTCTCTTTCTCCAGGTTGGATCTTTCTTTTTATATCACCAGACTTTCAAGTTCAAATGGATTTCTACTTCTACGCCCAATGCTTTCCTTCGGAAAAGCACATTTGCCAGAGTTAACAATCTTTATATATATTACCTAGGTATTTGTAATTCTTCCCCATGTTTAGAAAAATGCTTTCTCCCTCAACAAAATACATAGACTTTCCTTGTTCTGTAAAGAATTTTGAAAAATGTATTTTTTGATACTAGGAAATCTGTTCTTTAGTATTAAGACATAAAAGACCAGAATGCTGAAGAGACTTGAAGATCATGCCCCATAAGGATCAGTTCCAGGAGTCAGGGATATTCAGTTTGGAGAGAAGCAGCTCTGTGATATGTGTCTTCAAGCACATGGATAGTTGTTTTGGTAGATGGTAGAATGAATTTGTTCTGTATGTCCCCAAAGTATAGAATTATACATAATAACTGAATATCCCAAACACATAAATTTGGCTTAATTAAAAACAACAACAGCAACAACAGCAACATTAAACTTCATGAAAATCCCTTCCTGACATTTACTGAAAGGTAGAAAAGAAGTTTTGGGAGGTGAAAAGTTCTTTCTCCCTGAAGGTATTCAGGGAGCCCAGATAACCTCTTGCCAGTTGTGTATCCCCCTTTTTTGAGGATTTGAAGGGACTTGTAGGACTCCTATGTAGGGAATCTTTGAAGAGAGAGTAGATTAAATATCCACTCAAGTCCCTTAAAATTTTGAAATTTGTGATTCTGTGGTTTTCAGTGTTAACAGGAATTAGACAGATATAGGTAAAAGAGAACAGATACCAAATTCTGTGGAAATTTTTGTCTTTCCTCCCTTTATTTGTTTGTTTTGGTTTTTTAAGTACTATGAAGTATTCCTAATTTTTTTCCTTTAAATCAGGATCTTAAGTTCTTTCTAAGCTCCTTATTTTTCTTTTCTAATAGCTACAATGTCTCAGTTTTCAATACTAACAAATGTTTTATGACAGGTTCACCGATTTACTGTTCTGCACCCTTTTTAATTATAGATGTATGAAAAGAATTTCACAGAGGAAAACAATAAATCACCAGTGAAATTATTTGTTAGTTGAATGCTCTGAATAAACAGTTGGCTTGGGGCAAAGATTCATCTGACATCTTTTGGTTGTTCCCATAGTTTCCCATCCAATTTCCACACAGGACGAACAAGGCATATAGCAGTTAATTGGGAATGTGGATGAGGTTGGGAAGAGGAGGAAATACAGAGAGGTGTCACAGTATATACCCTGAACACACACATGGCAGAAGTCCCAAAGAAGACTATGAAACTGTCCTATTCAAAATATCACTTGCATATTTCATAAGTTTTCTATGTCAAAGGGTCTAGAATTCCTTCTTACTTGCTTTTCTGGGTAAAAACTGTCCCTGAAGGCAGAGTCAAGATTGTGGAGAAAAGACAGCAACCCGCTTGAGCTCTCTCCTAAGCCCCCTCCAAACAATTTTAAATAATGTCATAAAAATTCCTGAAGTAGTAAAACCCAAAAAGGGATGTGAAGAAACAATTTTCCAGCCAAAGATAACTTAGAACTTTGGCAGGAAAGGTTTGTCATATCTGGATGAGAATGGCACATAGTCCAGTGCAGACCAGGTTAGTACAGACAGCGCCCCAGCAAACTAAGAACAGATTTTGGGAGCCAATGAATCAGCAAGGGCTACTTTTGGAGCCCTCAGCCCCAAGATGGTAAGAGGGCTGACAATTGATCTCTGCTGCCATTGGAGATGGAACTCTTTTTGCTTTGCCTATACTCAGATCTGGGTCATAGTCCTGGCTGGTGGAAGAACACTAGCACATTGGAGCTTGCAGATACAGTAGAGGAGGAATCTTAATCACAGTTCCGTGGAAGTACTGTGGTCACTCACAGACCAAAGCACAGGCCAGGAGAGTAGTAAATACATCTCTCCTTAGATCATACCATCTTAGAAAAACTGAAAACTTTCAAGTCTTTACAAATATTTCTGAAAACAGTTATAAAAACCCCTGAGATACCTTAGAAGCAGAGTCCTGCTTTAATAAAGAGTTAAAAATTAAGAAACAGTCTGAAAAATGAGCAATGGGGAAAAATTCTGATTACAATGTGACAAGGAAGATCAAAACATGAACTCAGAAGAAGAAAGCAAAGTCAAAGCTTGAACATCCAAATCTTCCAAGAAAAATATGAATTGGTCTTAGGCCATGAAAGAGTTCAAAAAGAATTTTGAAAATAAAGTAAGAGAGATAGAAGAAAAATTTGGATAAGAAATGAGAGTGATGCTAGCCCCAAAATCATGAAAAAATACTGAAAAAAATAACACCTTAAAAAAACAGACTTGGCTAAATTGTGAGAAAGTTAAAAAAAAAAAAAGCCAATGAAGAGAAGAATGCATTCAAAATCAGAACTGGGTAAATGGAAAGAGAGGCACAAAAATTCAGTGAAGAAAATCTCTTTAAAAAGTAGATTTGGCCAAGTGGAAAAGGAGGTGCAAAAGCTCACTGTTCAAAAATGATTCTTTAAAAACTAGAATTGAGCAAAGGGAAGCTAATGACTTAATAAAAATCAAGAAATAAGAAAACAAAAACAAAAGAATGAAAAAAAAAGGCAAAGTGAACTCTCATAGGAAAAACAACTGATTTGAAAAACAGATCTAGGTAAGATAACTTAAAAATTATTAGACTAGCTGAAAGCCATGACAAAATAATGAACCTAGGCATCATTTTTCCAAGAAATTATCAAGTATAACTTTTCTGATATTCTAGAACTAGAAGATGAAATAGAAGTTGAAAGACTCCAACAATCATTTCCTGAAAGAGATCACAAATAAAAACTCTCAGTAATATTATAATCAAATTCCAGAACTCATAGGTAGAGGAGAGAATATGGCAAACAGCTAGAAAGACACAATTCACATATTGTGGAAGCACAGGCAGATTAAACAAGATTTAGCAGGTTCTATATTAAATAATTGGTGGGTTTACTATATGACATTCTTAAGAGCAGAGGAGTTAGAATTATATCCAAGAATAACCTACTCAGAAAATCTGAATAGTATAATCCTTCAGGGAGAAAATGGATATTCAATGAAATAGAAGACTTTCAAGAATTCTTGATGAAAAAATCTGAATAGAAAAATACAAAGTCAAAAGAAGCATAAGAAACTAAACACAAAAAGGAAATCATAAGATTAAACTGTTTACATTCTGACATGGGAACATATTTTTAACTCATATGAATTTCTCATTATTTGAGCAGTTAGTAGTCTATGTAGACAAAGGAAACAAGTGTGAGTTGAATGTGAAGGGATGACATTTAAAAACATCATTAAGGGCAAAAGAAGAATGTCCTGGAAAAAAATAAAAAGGAGGGGTAGAATAGGGTTAATTATTTCGCATAAAAGAGGCAGTAAGAAGCTTTTACAATGGAGGTGAACATGGGGGAAGTTAGGGGGAAGTGAGTGGACCTTACTTTCATTAGAATTGACTCAAAGAAGAAATAATATATACATTTAATTGGTATAGAAATCTATCTTACTCTACAGGGAAGTAGGAAGGGAAGAGGATGAGAGAAGTGGGATGGTGAAGGGAAGGCAGATTGAAAAGAGACAGGGTTGGGGGCAGCTGGGTGGCGCAGTGGATAGAGCACCAGCCCTGAATTCAGGAGGACCCGAGTTTAAATCTGGTCTCAGACACTTAATACTTCCTAGCTGTGTGATCCTGGGCAAGTCACTTAACCCCAGCCTCAAAAAAATAAATAAATAAAAAGAAGAGAGACAGGGTGAAAGGAGAGAGTGAATAAATGAATAGGAACAGAATTAAATAGAGAGAAATATGTTTAGCAATCATAACTGTGAAAAACATTTTGAATCATGTTTCTCTGATAAAAGCCTTATTATTCAAATATATAGAGAACTGAGTCAAATAGGAGTGATTCCCTACTGATAAATTATTAAGAGATATGGAGTTAAGAGATGAAGTAATCAAAATTATTGATAGCCATATGAAAAGGTGTTTTACATCATTATTGGTTGGAGAAATGCAAATTAAAATAATTCTGAGGTAATATCTCATACCTATTAAACTGACTAATAAGACAGAAAAGGAGAATCACAAATATTGGTGGGGATGTGAGGAAAATGAGACATTAATGCACTCTTAGTGAAGTTGTAAATTGATTCACCCATTCTTTAAGACAATTTGGAACTATGCCCAAAGGGCTATAAAAACTTGCGTACTCTTTGACTGATACCATTAGTAGGTCTGCATCAAAAAAGAAATTTAAATGGAGGGGGGAAGGACCTATACTTATGGAAATATGTATAGCAGCTGTTTTCTGGTGACCGGAGAGTTGGAAATTAGGAGGGTATTCATCAGTTGGGAAATGGCTGAACAAATTGTGCTTTATGATTATGATCGGATACTCTTGTACTATAAGAAGCGATGAATAGGATGCTCTCAGAAAAACCTGAAGACCTACATGAGCTGATGCAAAGTGAAGTATACCGCCTGCGTACAAAGTAACAGCAATATTGTAAGATGATCATCTGTGAATGACTTAGCTATTCCAACAATACAATGATCCACAACAATTTTACCCACCTCCAGAGAAAGAACTAATGATGTCTGAATACAGATTGAAGCATGCTTTTTTTAAACTTTATTTTTATTGAGGGTTTTTTTTTTTGGAGGGGGTGTATGTTTTCTTTCACAACATGATTAACATGAAGATGTTTTATATGACTACACATGTGTAACATCAAATTATTTGACTTCTCAATGAGGAAGGGAGAGAATTTGAAATTTAAAGTTTTAAAAACTAATGTTAAAAATTGGTTTTTACATGTAATTTGGGAAAAATAAAATACTAAATAAATTTTAAAATTAAATAACAACAACAAAACTACCCCCCCCCATTTTTCTGCAATTGTTAAGTGTCATATTTCTTCTCTCTCCAAAGGCACAAAGAACAAATGAAAAGGTGATCAGATCCCTAATCTAAATAAAGGAAGCTAGTTTGAAACACTTTATATATAACAAGCATCTGACATAAAGGCCAAGAGGAAATAACAGGTCATTGTCATTTCTTTTAACTTTTAAATGACATTCCATATAAACAATACCTAGACCCATGTACTGAGGCAAGAGAGAAGGGAGAAAAATAATAGGCTAAGACAGTTTCAGTGTGAAAAGGTAAAAAATACATCAAGAAAGAACTAGCAATTGCTGTTTTTATAACAAATGCCTGGTTCAAAGTCACAACTCTGATGTTAAGTGCTCTGTTTGTTTTAAGGAATTGAGAATATCCCCACACTTGATGTCTTGGAGAAAGAGGTGAGAAACAGAAATTTGTTTTAAAAAGCATTTACATAAACAGCACTGACAGTTTTCCAGTCAGAAAACAATGCTTTCTTCTGTACCAAAGAGTGAGTGACCTCCTTATAGCTAATCTTATAAATATTATATCTGGTACATTTGCCTAAAAAAAAAAAATCTTAAATGCAGATGGTACTTCCAGTTTGAATCCAGGTTACAACCTGATAGTCACCAAATTTAGAAACTCAAGTTTATGATAATAGAGCATTTTTGTGGCTTCTGTTGTATCATTGAATTCCAGCTACCAGATCAATGTATTGATGAGCCATAGGCTTTATGTTGTGACACTGAAAACTGGATGAGAGAGAATTGCTCGTGATTTAGTATTTCAAACTCATGGCTAGAGCCTGCAACTATCTACTAGAGAATTTCCGTTCATTTCAAAACTAATAAATGTGGAAGCAATTTTGAGACTTCATAGAAATTCCCTAAAATGACAACTCATACACTGGTATTGGGAGGAGTACACAGCCAATGGTCAGGTTGGAGCATGGATGTTTTAAAGGCTGGAGTGAAGTCTACATTTTGAGCTCTTAAAGATTCTAAAGTCCCCTGCCAAGTGAGAGACCAGAAATTCTTTGTTGCCTACTATAAATGTATAACTATGGGAAGGGAGAAGAAAAAAAATATGTTGCTTTTCAGGTATCCCTGGATGTAACCAAATGGGAACATGTGATCCACTTCACCCTCACTTCCCTTTCGTCCCCTCCATTGGCATCTTTATGGTTCTTGATAGAGAAGCCTCCAGAGAGGCAATGAAGGCAGGAAGAATTAAAAATCACAAATGCAATGTTCCAGCCCTCCTTCCCCACATTTCACTTAATAAGATGCATGAAATCCTACGGGAAACAGATTAGATAAAAACAAATTCTTAAATTCTTTTCGGTAATTTCAGCTGATTGTGGTATACTGAATAAATGAAAAAACATGATGACTAGGGGGTATTTGAAATTGTGCTCCACTCTATTTCTGGTGAGATTTCTTTGAAATAAAAATAGAGGCCCCCCAATAAGAAAAGTGGGAGTGGGGTTGTAAACCCCCACTGCTAAATAGGTCTTTAAAGAGATATGATTTTAGTTCTATTAATGGAATGGCAAATCTAAAGTCCACAAAGTCCTTCCTGGGGGGAACCTGGCTCGTCTTTGAAACTTGACATTTTCAAGTGTTCTTGGGTGATTAGCAACCTTGGTTTTATAAGGGAGGGGGTTGGCCTTAAACACTTCAGTGAATAGGTCTGTTTGTTAACTCCAACAGACAATTATGAAGGGCAATTAAAAATTCAAATTATGTTAATAGGCCAGAGAAAAATGACTGTTTGCAGAAATCAGTGGCAATTACCAGACATAATGGTTCCCAATTAGGCTGGAGGGTATTTTCAGTCATTCATAATTCACTATCTTAAATGTATCATAAAAAAGTAATTGTCACTTGTTAATAAAACTTACTTAAAAATAATGTAGCTATCTTGTGGGAAAAAGTAACACTTTTTGACATTTCCTTTGCTTTCCCACCCCCCACTCTCCAATACATACACACACATATTATATATATTTCTCTAAAGAAATTCTAGGTTTTTAGTAAATTAAAAGTGAAAACATATCTATGCATTCACATTATTTCACTGGTTCTTTCATGTTTATTTTATCCTTAAGTTTCTGGTCTTTTTATTCTTTTCTCTTATGTAGTTTCCATTACCCCTAGGAATAGTCAGCATTCATGCATGTCCTTACAATTCTATTCTTAGGCAATGAAGTTTGGTGTAGAAATTGCATTGCACATATGATGTGAGGCAGGGATTCTGTCCAGTTTCAACCTTTATTTCTAGTGGGGAGTTTTTTAGGTGGGGGCAGGAAACAAAAAAAGAGACAAAAGCAAGAAAGAGAAAAATAATATAAAAGGAATAAGGGACCAAAGAAGTGATCATATTCCTTTCTCAAGAACTCATCTGACCTTGTTTCTTTTATCCCTGATGATGGAGCAGGGATATAGAATTTTTTGTTTCCCTGAAAAATCAGTGGAAAGGGAGGGGAAGCCTCTGCATATCTATACCCATGGTCCTAAGTACAAAACCCCTCAAAAGAAGTCTCCAAAGGACTTAAGCAAAGATGAATGCGTTTCTCAGTCCCAGAGTCATATAATGGCATAAATTGTTAATAGTTCAGGTTTAGCTACATTTCCAGAACCTTTTGAATTGTATGGGGAGGCCATGTGGTTTCTTTACCCCCATCTTTTATTCTTCCTTTCCTCTTCATCAAGTAATCGAAATTGCTGACTTGGGGAATTTCAAAACGGCATTCACTAGATGTCAAAATTCCTTTACATAGACAAAAATTGGCAACTGTTCATGGCTTGCCATTTCAAGTACGTTTTAAAAGAGGACACAGCTTAGTTATTGAGGGTAGTTAGGCATACCTATGCCATCGATAGTAGACTGTGAAGAGAACTGTTTTACTTTGTCTAGAAATAATGATGACAACTGAAAATGATATAGGTTTTAAGGTTTGCAAATGCAATAATAATAACTGACATTTTAATCATAAAATTTGCAATGTTTGCTTTATACATATCTCATTTGATTTTCAAAATAATCCTGTGATGTAGGTGCTAGTATTATGATGCTCATTTCACAAATCAGGAAAATGAAATCATGTGACTTGCCCAGGCTGTATATAGCTAGTAAGTGCCCGTGGCAAGATTTAAACTCAAGTCTCACTGATGCCAGGATAAGCTTTCTATCTATTACAGTAAATTGCCTCTCAAGTAATATCAATTTTATAGATGAGGAAAGGTAAAGCTGGCCAAATAACTGATATGTATAAGAAGTGGGTTTTGAAGCCAGTTTTTACTACTAGTATGGCACTCTGTCTACCACAAGGTTCTTAGTATTCCTCTCTTGCTAAGATTTACATAAGATAGAATCCTATCCAGGATTTTTCCTAAACAGGAACACTTTTTTTGGGGGGGGGGATGGAGGGATGTACATATTTTTGGAAATGAAAAGTTTTACCACTGGAAGAAAAAGATAGATCAATGACTAGTTTAAACACTTTTTGGATTTATAACAATTGTCTCTTGTTCATTTAATCTGCCCTTTCTTCCAAAAGTATCATATTATGCCAATTTATGAATGTAATGAAAATTAAATTGCAATTTGAAAATTTCATCTTAACTCTTGACATGACTGGAAAAAATAACAAACCTAAGTTTGAATACTGGCTTTATCAGTTTACCACCTATGTGTTCTTTGCCTTCTCTAGAACTCAGTTTCCTTATTTATCTTATGAGGAAGTTAGACTAGATGACCTCTAGTAATTCCTTCCAACTCTAAATTTATCATCAAGGCCCTGATTTGTTCCAAAATCACATATGGAAATCACTGTACTACACAAGTTCATGCATGTGTGCATGCACATGTCATATCCATAGTACACATGTGTTACATACATTCCCATCCACCTCCCAACCACCCCAGCCACAAATATCAAAATGTAGCATACCTGCAGCAAAAGACAGTCATTCATCCCCCCAGGCCACAGGAACTATTCCGTACCTTTATTGCCTTGACCTCATTAAAAGCATGTAAGCTATGCACTGACTCTAAATACTTTCCTCTTTAATTTTTTAATAGCTCACATATGAAGGAAAGGTTAAAGCCAATTAAAAGAGATACAAATACCATTATTATCACCCTGACAAACTGTTAGTTATTGGATTTCGTTGTTTCACTTGAGAAAGCTATTATTTTTGTTCCTGAATGAATTAGTAATTACACTGTTTATTGACTTGTCTCTTTATGAGTGGCTAGATTTTTGTCCATTCTCCTTTTCAACTGAAATCATTCCTATATACATAAAAATTATAGGAAACTTGAAGTTCAAGTGAAAACAATTATTTTGCAGCTGTATATGGAAATCTACATATGGACAGAGCAGTTATTTCAACTGTGTTCCAGGAAAGAGAGAGCTTCTCAGTTCATTCTTATGCAGTAAATACTTGTTTTTTTTTCTATCCCATTAAGGCTATTATATGATACTGACAGATGCTTAAAAGCATTTAGTGCTGAAAGAACTGTTAGGAAAATTGCTTCAAAAGGATTGACAAATGATGATCTTTTAGTCCACAAGGTTCTTATTTCCTAGACCAACTAGATGCCCTCCCTCTCCAAAAAAAGTCATTATTGCAAGAACTAGCTATCATTTTTTTTTTTTTTTTACATCAGCTCATACTTTTTGGTATATTCTTCAAAAGTTGCTTTATTGTTTATTAAAAGGCTAAGTTAATGTAAAATACTTTGGTGTATAATTGTTTTAACCATGAACATTTCTCTTCTCTTACATTTATTTTCATTCTCTAGTCTATCTTTCATTTTTCTTTTCCCACCCATCCTGCCCCCAACTGTTTTTGTCTTTCTCCCTGCATATGACACAACCCCTTTGAGAGGTTGAATTAGATCCCCAATTCAACTATTTTGTTTGTTTATACATCAGCAGAGTGAGAGATTGTACTTTGCTGAATACATGCTGTGAACTGAAAGATAATAATGGGTAATGGGGCCACCTTTAGAAACTCATACCTACAAACATTTTCTTTTTATGACTGGAACAACAGGAATTCATATAACTGAACTGATTAGTGTGTCATCTTTCTTAGGACACAGTCTACATGTTAGCTCAGAGAGGTCAATGTCAGATCTTTTCAAAGAAAACACACATGATTTTTTTTTTTTAGTGAAAAAAGGCTGTAAAGACAAAAAGGTACACAGAAAAAGGAGTGAAAATGTAAACAGATGCAGGGAGAAAAAGGAAGATTTCACCAAGGAAACCTGCATCAATTTCTAAATCAAGGTGTTAAAAATTTGGAAGGAAAGAATGTGTGTCTCTGGAAGTGTGTGCCAGTGTTCCTACAGAGTATCTCCAGGAAACTCATGGTGTAGTGCCAATTTTTGCGAGGCATGCCCATCTGCAAAAAGTCAGAGACCTCCATGAGAGAAGGGTCCAAAACCATGAGAATTATTAACTCCAACTTGAAGATGAACAAATCCTTTGCAAGTGAGAACTAGTTATTATACTTTTAAAATGATCAAAGTAACAGTCTCAAAGACTGAATGTTTCACAAGAATCCTTAGTGAGGTTGATGGATAAGAATAGAATCAAAGATTACTTGACACAAGGTCTTGTTAATAGTTTTGTTATATTCGTATAACATGTTGTTATATTCTGTTATATATGGTATATGAAATTTTATTTAGCTTTGAGTGGCGCTCAGTTATTCTAAATTTAGGTAGGACCTATCTACTGATTACTTGAAGTTTGCCTGTCTATTTGCAAATAGCTAGGTGGGACAGTGGATAGAGTGCTGGCTGTGTCTGGAGTTAGAAAGACCTGAATATGTCCTCAGGCACATATTAACTGTGTGACCTTGGGCAAGTCACTTTGCCTCAGTTTGCCTCAGTTTCTTCATCCATAAAATGAGATAGAGAAGGAAATGGCAAACATTTCCAGTATCTTTGCCAAGAAAACTTCAAATGGCATCATGAAGAGTTGGACACAATTGAAATAATTGAACAACAACAATCTCAGACCAAGAGTTGCATCATGCAATGTGGCTAAGCTAAAAATGCAAATTCTTCAGTTTTGTGTTTTTTTTGCTTTCCCACTCCAATTTCCCACCTACACCCATAACAGCAATGCAAAGAATGGGATGAATATTAACTTATTATGACAATATTTTATTCATAGTTGGGTATACTTGTTTACCTGGATCTTGTCTAATAGAATTTTCAGGTTTTGTTTTTTTTTTTTCCCCAGGCCATTGTGCTATGTAAGTTACCTATTTTATCTATTTCTAACCCTCCCATCAGTGGAATGTGTTTACTACTTTGGAAATGCATGAATGTTGGAGAAGGTTCAATATTTCTTATTGATGTTCTCATCTTCCTTCATCAACCACTACCATCCTTGCAAGGAAAAAGATCATAAAATTGTAGCTCACAAGCTGAAAGGCCATCTAGACTACTCCACTTCTGTTTTATAGATGGGAATATGAATTCCAGGAAGTTTAGATTATTTGCCAAAGGTAGCATTGATCTTTAAGTGGCAGCATTCAGGATTCAAACTCGGGTCCAAAGGTCCAAAGAATTTAGATTTTCTTCCATTACACCATACACCTAAGGATCCAAGATATCTCTTGTGGTCTGCTGACTTTCCATGTTTTTAGCTAGAATCAAGTCCCAGTCAATCCAGATGTTTAATGTTGTAGTGGACTGTGATCTTTGTTCTCACCACACATTTGGCAGAGTGAGTAAGGATTTCTTCAAAACCTGGAAAGTTATGACTGTTCTCCCTGAGGCCTTTTCCAAATTCTAGACCATGTTCTTTCATGCATTTTTGTGAAATTGGAATCTGTAGTTAGCATTTCAAATACATACCAGCAAGTGGGTAATGAATAACAAATGAAAAAAAAAAAACCCAACACATTTATTAAGTGTTAACTATATGCCAAGTACTATGTAAAAATAGTTAATTCCGTATTACTTCCAAAATACAGAAAAATGATACGGTTCCAAAAGATACTCATATCAATGTAAAATGTGGCCCATAGCCTAAGAAAGCAATTGGAAATAACAATTTCATTTCTGGCAGAAACTTTACATTGCTTTCAGTGCAGTTAAGTGTAGAGTACATGAAAAAACACAAGATAGCATCATGTGGTTAGAAGAAAGGAAATCAGGATGATTACTTTGGATTATCTTCCTCCCTCAAATCCCTCCCCTTTCCAATTCATCTTCTACACTACTGTCTAAGGGACAGGTAGGTGGTATAGTGGATTGAGTGTCAAATCTGGAATCAGAAAGATCTGACTTCAAATCTGGCCTCAGATACTTACTAGCTGTGATCTTAAGCACATGATTTAATCCTATTTCCCTCAGTTTCCTCATCTGTATATTAAGCCGGAGAGAGAGATGGCAGACCATTCTAGTATCATTGCCAAGAAAATCCCAAATGGGATCATGAAGAGTTGAATATGATTGAAATGCCTGAGCAACAATAACAACATGCTACTGTTTGAGGAAGATTCCTACATACCACTGTGAACATATAATATATAATGTTTTCCAATCTGTATGCCATCTACTTAGCATGATTTTTTATACAAATGACTTTGTTATTCATTCATTTAAAAATTCTCAGTTTCTTTGTATATAAAGCATAAATTTCTTTAATAAAGATTAAGAAAACAAATTCCAGTTGTTTGTTCAGCCTGATCTTTTTACACAGTATTCCTCTTTCGTATATTCTAATCACTCTAGATGACTATGTACTCACTGATGTCCTATCCATTTATTTCTTTACCTTTGCTCATTCCCATGGGATTATCTCTCCTTCTTCCATATGTTTCTGTTTAAGATTGGATCATCCTTCATAGTTCAACTGAAATGCTAGCACTTTCATGAAACTAGGTAGTTCAATGAATAAACTGATGGGCCTTTAGTCGATAATTCCTGACTTCAAATTTGAACACACTTATTAGTTATGCAACTCTAAGCACTTATACTCCCTAACTTTCTTTTTTGAAAAAAAAAAAAAGGGGGATATACCAATAAGTTATAGTATATGAATATTGTGGAATATTATTATTCTATAAGAAACTATCAGCAGGATGATTTCAAAAAGGCCTGGAGAGACTTACATGAACTCATACTAAGTGAAATTAGTAGAACCAAGAGAACATTGTATACAACAACAAGATTATGTAATTATAATGTTGGATGGATGAGGTTCTTTTCAACAATGAGGTGACTGAAGCTCATTCCAATAGACTTGTGATGGAGAAAGCATCTGCATCTAGAGAAAGGAATATGGGGACTGAATGTGGATCACAATATAATATTTTCACTTTCTTCTTGTTATTTGCTTGCTTTTTTTTCTCTTTCTCTTTTTTCTTTTTTGAACTGATTTTTCTTATGCAGCATGATCTAAATGTGGAAATATGTACAGAAGAACTGCACAAGTTTAACCTATATTGGGTTACTTGCTATCTAGGGGAAAGGGTAGAAGGAAGGAAGGGAGAAAAATTTGAAACACAGGTTTGCAATGGTGAATGTTTAAAACTATATTTGCATGTATTTTGAAAATAAAAAGCTATTAAAAAAGAAAAAAAAATGGGGATAATAATAGCACCTATTTCTAAAGATTGTTGTGAAGATCAAATACAATAACATTGTAAAACATTTAGCACAGTGCTTATTACTTAATAAATCCTTTCTTTTTCCCTTCACTAACTATTTTACCCTATGAAAGTAAAAGAAATCTTTTCCTCCTCAAATTTATTTAGGCATTTTAATTGGACATCTAGGCACTTATCTCCTTTTCCTTTGTATCATAATCCCCATTAATTTGTAAGCTTTTTGAGGACAGATATATCTAATGACTATCTTTGTATTCCCCATGTCTATCACTCTGGCACAAAAATGACTCCTTGTAAATGTTACTAAATTGAACAAGCTGTGTGATCTTGGGCAAGTCATTGTATCTCTGATTTTCAATTTTCTCCATAGTGAAAAAGAAAGGGTTTAAAAATAGATGATCTATCTCTAAGATCAACCCTAAAATATTATGATTCTGAGAAATTAGAAATAAAATTGTGCATTATGGGGACAGGCTTCTTTAACTAAGAGATTTTAAAAGAAAAGTCCCCTTTTTCATTAATGCTCATTAAATTGTGTTTTTTCCCTCCATCTAGATCTCTGCAATAATAAATATAATTATATCTGTCTTTAATAACTTTGGTACCTTGAGCTGCAGGTGCTAGTATACTGTATTTATTACCATATTTTAAGCCCTTTAAAAAGACTGCATTAATTCCTATGATAATTTGGAATCCATAATACATTCTCTGTTCTGAATAGAAGTTAATCATCCCAGAATGACTGATTTGCCTGTGTACTAGCAAAGCCACACTGGAACTAGTAGCTACTAACTTTTAAATTTAATATTGTCAACAAAACTGTTGATTAAAATTTAGTTATAATTATCATTTCCCTCTCACTACAGTTTCACCTTGCCAATAGCAGTCTGAGGACTGGAAGCAACAGCCAGTGACTAGATTATCTTACTTCAGAGATGATTAAGACAATCACAAATGTTTGTATTCTCTGTAACAGTATGTCTTGAGAAAATTTGTGCTAATATAAGTTATTCTCTCTTATTTATCGTTTGTCAGCTCCATCTGCTTGATATACCAGCAAGGTCAAAGATCACTGAGCAGAGAACCATTCAATGCTATTAGACACAACATTCTGCTGA